>NW_008239780.1:1915642-1940905 GCF_000691975.1 Corvus brachyrhynchos | reverse complement strand
GGAATGCTGATGCAGCTGTGCTGTTCAGAACAGAAAATTCAGCCTTGTTACACAGACTCCTCGAGTGTTGTTCAAGTCTTCCTGGGCATGGTTACAACAGAACAGTACAGAGCAGGTCAAGCCCTTTGCAGTGAAAGCCTAAATAATCTGAAACTCTCCACTTTGGAGGGAAGGAAAGCTGAGAACACTATAGAATAGAGGTCTACAAAACTGCAGAGGAGTTTGGTAAGCTGAATACAGAACAGCTGTTGATTCCAGTAATAGAAGAACTCCAGACACTCAACGATGCCAGTAAGAGAACAGCATAAAGCAGATGGGGGGGACACAAGGGATAGATTGCATTAGTGACTCTGGCACCAGGAACTTGGTGCTCCAGGAGGCTGTGGAGGCAGACAGCATCAGCAAGTTCAAAAACCAAGCTCAGTTTGTGGACTGGATTCCAGGGATTATTCCTGTTGGTCCTTTTCTGTTCTTGGTATCCAAGACAGACTCCTGGGCCAGGTAGACAAATGCTCTGACTCAGAGCATTTTTTACTCTTGCATATTCCTTTAGTGTGACAATGAAGATAAAGAAGAGGTTTCTTGCCATCTAGAAGAACTTAATTTAAAATAATGCTCATAGTAAGTCTCCATTAAGTCACTGAAAAAAATACTTCAGCTGATTTATAAAAGAACTGTTGGAAAACTAATTTTTGAATGGACAGTACTTTTCAGTCTTGAGGCTGGAAACTATTCGAAAGGAAACTGATCTCTCTTGAATTTAACTGACTGGAGTACCTTTATAATACATCACACATTCTCTAGTTTTCATTTTGGGGAATAAAATGTCACCAAGAAGCCATAATCACATAATCTTCTGAAATCGTGGATTTCCAAGAGAATAAGCCTCTTATGTAAGTAGGGACCCTTAGGAATGGAACATTGCCATCTATTTACTGCTGTGACTTCTGCTGAGAAGCACATCCACAGCCTCCAAGTAAGCGTATTCCTGGTTCTGGAGGTCGTGTGGGGAATTTTGGCTAAGCCACCTACCAGTCATTTTGGAATTGTATCTGCAGGTGCCTCAAGCCTCTTGCTCTCACTGAGAAACAGGAGAAGCTAAACATCAGCAGTAGGTTGCCTGCTGAAAGTACAGCAGTCTGCTGAAACAAGCTGAATGTACAGTGTTTCTGCTTCTTTCTTTAATTCCAAAACTGCTTTCCCAGGTTGCATTTGGCTTTCACATAAATTAAATCTTAGCAGAGAGCCCTTTGAGCAGCCTGCAGGAAAGGTATCACTACGTGACCTGAAATGGGCCTAACTTGGCTTCAGAAAGATGCTCTGACACTTTAACATGAGGAACTTTAACAAAGTTAATGCTTCAAATTATTGTTTTATTGCATCATGTCATGCTACTGCCTTCCTATAGTTTAAAATATTTAATAAATCAGAAGGCCAGGACAAAAGAATACACATTGCTTTTGCAATTGAGCTTTCATTACTTTGGCTTGCACCTCTAGGCCTCAAACATATAACTAATGTGCACAGTTTAAATGTATATACTGAAGAAGTTCAGAATTTAAATTACTGTAAAAGTAGCTTACTGTTTTTTCACACCTTAGTTTAACTTGGGTATCTTTAATTTATAGGGTTTTCAATTCATGGCTATATTAATACCTACAGTACCTTGAATCAGCCTTTGAAGACTCATCAACAACTGTAATTGTAGTCCAAGATTAAAATCCCATGTTTCCCTGTAGGGCAATGCAGCTAGAGCTCCTTAAACTTTCTCCATTGCCTGGAGGATAACTGGTCACATATTTCTGATGCAGTCCTTCCCTACCTGTGGACCTGAACATATCTGTTGCTTGCCATACTCTTTATTGCAGAGATGAGATCTGAGTCCTGGAGTCAAGCACTTGGCTTTACTCCTCCTCAATATGCTTATTTAAATGAACCAGAGGTTAGTTCATTTTAAAGGCATGAAGAAGAATTATTAAGGAGCTGATTAAGTCAATTACGCTGCTTAGGGAATCCTTTTTGCTGTGTTGTTGTTAGCCAGGAACCTTAATAGAACAATTAGGATTAATTAAAATCAGCCTGATTGATTAGGATATATAAACCTGCATGTGAGCTGTAGTTGTGTGGTTGTGTTTGTGCAGTCTGTGAAGGGGAGGCAGTGGATGCTGAGGTTTGTGTTTCTGCAATTATCTGTATGCAGATAGGAGCCGTTTGCTTTGAAGGGGCAGTTGGTTTTGACAGGGATGATTCCACGTCAGGGAATTAAATTTTCTGCATCTCCCTATTGGGATTAACAGGACATGAGACTGAACAAAGAAACAGCAAATGGATTTTGCTGTATATATGTGTAAAATGACATGGGGGTAGGGAATCAATCCTGATTTTGCCTGTCATTTAAACTCACCATGATCACTTGGGGCCAAGGAGCAATGATGGCTTCGTGGCAATGGAAGGTGAGGGAAAAAGGCACTAAAATGAGGCTTTTATGCTGCCTCTGGGGAGAGCCTCTCTGCCAGTGGACGTTAGCTCCCAAGTCAGGTGGCTGAGTTGCCATCAGAAATCAGTTTCTGCATGCAGCATGACCATCTGACTGTGCTTGTGTCTTCAGGATGTTATTAAATGGATGATGTCCAAGAAAATTTGAACACTTCTGTAATGGCTGTTTTAAACTGTGCCAATACCACAGTTAATAGATTCAGCCATATGCTCACACAACCTTGGGATCATAACCTTTTCCACTGTCATACAGTTTGTATGCAGACACATGATGGTAAAGAATGCCATGGGAATGGTCACATGGCTTTTCATCTTCTGGGGAAGGTAGAAAGGTGTTAAGTCCCTTGCTCTTTCAGTGACCAAGATCTCTCTTCATTTAAAGCATGGCAAAGGTGTTAAGTCCCTTGCTCTTTCAGTGACCATTTAAAGCATGGATCGGCTCTCACCTGCTTTTCATACATTGATTCATTTTGATTACTTCTGAAAACTTGTTATAGCTGATGTTTTGTCTCTTTGAAATAGCTTTCTTCTAAAAGGAAACTGATCTACTGTGAAAAAGCTTATCTGAGGAATGCAT
Organism: Corvus brachyrhynchos; assembly: GCF_000691975.1. Taxonomy (NCBI): domain Eukaryota; kingdom Metazoa; phylum Chordata; class Aves; order Passeriformes; family Corvidae; genus Corvus; species Corvus brachyrhynchos. The sequence continues at coordinate 1,937,832 of NW_008239780.1, read as the reverse complement.
CTTAAAGCTTCCTTTGTTTTACTGCCAGTGAACATAAGTAGCTCCACTATTTGTTCTATATCTTTATCCAAGATTTTTTCAGACATTTCCTATGTAGGAAAACATACAGAGTCTTCTGTAGACATCAGCAAGGTTTTACTCAGCAACAGCACTTTTTTTTCTAAGCAGTTAAATCCTAGATGAGCATTATCAGTCAAAATTTCTTTCTTCAGGTGCTTCAAAAGTAGTTAGTTATCAATGATCTAGAAAATTAACTAATCTTTCAAAACAGTATTTATAAGCATCTCTTCATTTGCTACATTCCTCAACTAGTGCATATCAAGGTAAGTGTGCTATCTCAGCTCTTATTGTTCCACATACTGGTAAGATCCATTTCCAAGAATGCTTGTTCCATCTTATTAAGGAATATCTTCAAATATTATCTCAGATGTCAGTCAAAAAGGGAATCAGCTTTTCACATTACTATTTGAAAATATTAAGGTTCTTTACTTTTATCTCATGCTGTTAGGAAATACCAGAGGAATCCCTGTTTTCAATAAATAGCATTTAGCAAAATTTGGTGTTTAACTAAATAGCATATTATCCTGTGATATGTACTGTCTGAAGTTATCTATGTAGTCCTGGGGTGTCTCTTAATCTGCAGAGTTTCTGCTGTTAAAGAGTGTGATAGGTAAGGAGAAAGAGATAAGGGGGAGATAATGGTGTCACTGAAAAAAAATCTCATACTCTTTAATCCTGATAAAAATATTTATTTCAGGGGCTAATACCCAATAAGACTCAGTAAGTAAGGGTATCCTAGTTCCATAATCTAAGAAGGCAAAAGTAATCATCCACAGGATTAATTTTTTTTTCCTAAATAATATTGGAGTAAATCTTAGTAGAATCCTCACAACATCAAGATATTAAGCAGATACTGGATGCCATCTACTTTTTTTCTGCTCTCTCAAATCTAATGCTATTCTGAGAAGTTCCTGTATATTGTCATGAGATGCCTGAAAAGTCATAAATCCCTTTCAGGGGTTGTAATTGTGGTCATCTCTGGCAGTAAGTAACCCTTATTGGGTCTTTCTAAACTTTAATAAATCCAAAAAATGGGGGGAAAAAAAAAAAAAAGCTTAAGAAACCACATGTATGTGGTATCCCACTCCCAGTTTTCATTACTAATGCAGAAAAAGATTATAGAAAGCTTTGGTACTTATTTCCCTAAATTTTTTAAAGTCTTTTGTAGAAGCTACCTGTCATTTTCAGGACTTTATTTAATCTTAAACAACCCCATCCAGTGTTTACAATAAATTATATCTGCCCTTTAAAGCTGAAGTATTAATAAGTACAAATTTACATAATATAATACAAATCAATAACTTAAAATTCCCTGTTTTCACCAACAGGTGGTGGTGCTAGCTGGTTCTTTATCTATTGCTTCTTCAAACTTCAGAGCAACTAACCATAAAAACATCTGCATATTTCTAGCATAGAAAAATTGACCATAGGTAATTCGAGGTGCTTGGAGCCAGGGTACTGTGGCTGCAGGAGGAAATGCAGACCCTATGAAAGGATGGGCAGTGTTACAGTGCTGGAGTAAGATACAGAAACACTCTTCAGTCTCTCTCTTTAGACTGCTTAGAAAACAAGCTCCCTCTGGTTTTAGTTGGCGTTGCAATGTCTTCCATTGAAGAAACAATCTTCTGAAAATGCTGCCATGTCACCTGGGCTCTCCCCTGGTTACCAGTTGCTGGTTTATGAGGTGGGAGTAGCAGGATTTGTGTGTGCACAAAGTGAATGCTTGAATTCCAAGAACAAGACAATGGTCTATGAATTGATAAAAGGCTGTGATAGAGAGGGCTCTTTTTTCAGGCAGTGAACAAAAGTACAGAGGGAAATGGGGGTCACATCTGAAGTTAAACACAAGTGCATCACTCAAAGATGATGAGATTCACACATACAAAAAAATGAACATTACAGTAGGTAAGTTACAATGAAAAAACATTGGAGTTAAAAGCATACGTGGCATGTTGAGCACAGGAGGAAATGAGTAAGAGAAACATTGTTCCTCCCTTGAATTCCCCCTTTGATGGGAGCTTAGTTTATCGTTGCTAGAAAAAGTGTTTATTTGGCCAGGATGCACTCTGAAGTCGGTAATATCACAAGCAGACAGTCTGATGGGTGCCACTTGGACTTAGCTGTAGGCCTTGTATTATAATAAGCAGTTTCAGCAAGCCATGAGTTCCTCTAAAAGAACAATTAAAAGTTGACATACTTCAAATGAACTCAAAAACAAATTAAAACATGCCTATAGCAAGGACCGTGTTTTTAATTTTGTATAACCTTCATTAGAGCCTATGATAATGTGACACAAGAATTCTTGATGCTAAATAAAGCATCAAGAGTATGAGTACCACTGTGTTCATCATCTGATTGCTTTCTTAGTTGTGGTGGTTTTTTTCCTCTTTTTTTCCTTCTGTTGTCTTTTCCCTGTATCTCTGGCCTATTTGCTTCCCTGTTTTTTCTGTGGTCTGCTCTCACTGCAAGGAATAAGACAACTCATGACTGGCAGCCAGCAGCTTGCAGTGAGAATTCTCATTTGTCACATTCTGTTGCCAGCTGCCAAGTGAGATATGCAAAACCTTGTTTCAGAAAGTTCCAGTATTGTCAGGTTCTCTTGGCTGCTAATGTCTTTCATTATAGTATTTTGGAAGGGAAAAAACCTTAGGTAAAATATTTGAGCTTCTCTGGTTTTCCTTTGGAAGAAAGAAGAAAAGGAAAAAAAAAAAAGGGAGGAGAGAAAAGATGGAATTTTATTAAAGTTGCACTTTTAAAAACCCCTATTTTTAGCAGTTATATGGGTAGGTAACAAGTTTTCAGTATGCATATAAACTCTGTAATTGCTGAGGTTCAAACATGCAATTCTCAATGCCAAAGTATCTGACAACTTGAGCTCATGCCTGGCTACTCTGAGCTGAGTTTATAGACGCACTTGCTGGATATATTCCAGCTTTTCATTCTATCACCTTTTCTAACGGCTTCTCTTGTACCTGAAACTGGACTTAAAGACTCACCAGCTTTAAACATTTTTTAGCTTGTCTATCCTTCCATACTGAGCCAGCCAGATTTTGATTTTTGTCTGGTTCTGAATGTCAAGGAGTTTTTTTTATGGCTTCAGCTTTCTCAAAGATTATTTCCTACCTTTAACACCAACTGTTGCTCTTTTCTAAGTGTTTCTAGATGAGTGCTGTGTGCATTTGTACTGCCTGTCTGATAGGATGTCCTTAAGTAACTGTGTCGTGTCCTTAAGTAACCATGATGCCACCAGCAAGTGCAACTCCACTTAAGCTTTTTCAGTGTTGGCGTGGTCCATTTCATAATCCACTTGGAAGCATCCTAAAGTTTCACTCATTTTGCTTTGCTCTGGAGTGATTCCTGATATCACTCTGTTAATCAGAACTACCTGCTCCTCAAAACTAACCAGTAAATTGAGCTGACAATAATGATAGTAAGGCATCAGCTGTTAAAAGTTCTAATGATAAGTAAAAATTGAGTTCCCTTTAATTCCTCTTTTTGTCAGTAAACTGAGCTTTAAAAGAGTTATCAAAGAAAGATTTCCAGTAGTTGTTAAATCACTACAATCTCTGGATGCAATCCCTGGCTAAACCCTCACCAGATGACCTTCTGACAACCCCCTAATTTCACCCAAGTGTTGTTAACGTAACAGCATTAAAATAATCTGTTGCTATGCCTGTATTTCAGTGATGTAATTCAAGATGGGACATTATCTACAAATTCTAGAGGAAAAAGCATCTGTTAAAGAGAATTTGCAACACTGAAAGTTAGAATTGAGCATTAATGGTTGAGAAGATGGCAATCTAGGAGCAGTTGATGGCTTGAAGTGTACAAATCCTGGAGTACAGTATCAGCTAAAGAGAAGTGAAATATGGGGTCCTGACAGCGCTTCTGTGGCTTTAAGCATTGATAAGGAGCAATGCATTGAGCCAACTTAGATAATATGGCAGCTCTGTAATGTAGCTTAGAAAGGATAATATTTAACAGCTAAAATTTAACAGCTAAAGGATGATTTTTCTCACGGGCAGTTAAGTAGAAAAATCTCACTTTATAAAGGTACCACTGTACAACAAATACGGGGAGCTAAACACCTCTGTGGTTTGTTTGTTTGCCTGATTTTTTAACAGGGATAAGGATAAATATGTCTGTGTATACATGATTTGCACATATGCCAGTGGAGTTGAGGGAGCCTCCCTCCCTTCTGAGCTGGGGGAGTGTATACACACACATACACACACGGGAGCAGGACTGAGTTGTGGGTTTTTCTGTGAAAAATAAAAGTGCCTTTGGGGAGTTAAGTCTCCAAAGATTTTTATTAAAAGACTTCCATGAAACAAGATTTTTTTTTGTTTTTAAATACAACTTCTACTTTTTATTCTGTTCTCTAACATGCATTGTTTATCAATTTGAAGTTTGCCTGAACTTTAGATTATTAGCTGCAGGACTTAGCTTTGAGCTATATTCTGGCACTTGTGATTTCCCCAGAACACAAAATACCACCTCTGCATTAGGAGGTTCCTGGGCTGCACTGGAGCCTGGGAGGCTGTACCTGAAAAGAGACATTATGTAGTTGCCTTTCTCCTAACTTCTTTCTCAAATGTAAGTTTCTGGCTGCTGTGGGATTTGGAACTGCAGACTAGATGGACTTTGGTGTGTCTCAGTATGGTCATCCATTTAACCACCTCCTAATTTCTCCCCAAATATTTTCAGCTGACAAAAAAGAGGGAAGACAGGGAGAGCAGCAGTACCTGGGCTGAGCCAAGCTAGCAAGGATCAGATCCACAATGTAATGTATGCATGTTTCAAAAGTAGTTAAGAAATAGATGAAATTTTGCCATGAATTAGATTGGTTTATGCATTTAAGGCTGTGTAATATTTGCTGGAAGTTATAGTGTGTTAAATTAAACGTAACAATAAGGTTTGAATTGGTACCTGCTTCATAACTATGCTAATGTACTGTTCTCTGAGCTCTGCATGAGACTTCTGCAGACTTTAAATTCAAGAAAGTTGTATTTCATTTGTGGTGGTGGAATTTTGATGGAATGCCAATAAAGCTAATGTAACCACTGCATTTTTCTAAAAACACACACCAAAGATGGGTCTGCTTCTTTTATGAACTTATGCTGGCTTCACTCCCAAGCTCAGACATGCTTCCCCATCTGAAATGAGGACATGCTTTTTAATATGAGGAAGCTCAGAAAGGTGATTGATTAGATGTGCAAGGGGGAGAGACTGTGAACATGAGAGCTTATCACAGACACATCGCTGTAAGCCAGGGAAAATCAGAAAGAGATTTGAAAAAAACTAGTTCCAAGAAAATTCTAGAGAAGTTTTTTGGTTGGGTGCTGAGCAAAAGAGGGCTATGAACAAAAAAATCCCTTCCAACCCCGTGTTAATATTTTCTTGCACTCATGAAAGTGAGGCATCACTGCAGTGTAGCTTATTTATAAAAAATGTATAAACAAATGAGTGATACATTGCCTGGTTTTTTTATTATTAACAACATGTTTTTCTAATCCAGAACAAGGTGTTCTTTGAGAATAAGGTTCTCTTTCAGTATGTATTTCGTTGTTTTGTGGGGTTTTGGAGGTTTTTTTGGTTGGTTGGATTTTTTGTTTGTTTGTTTTTGTTGTTGGTTTGGTTTTTCTTTTGTTGTTTTGTGTTGGGTTTGGGTTTTTTTCAGGGGGAGGGACGTGGGTATTGCTAGGATTTGGGGTTTTTTAAGTGAATTTAACATTTAGGGAATTCTTTCTAGTAAGAAAATAAGACTAAATGTACCATTATGAGAACATTTCCTTAAATCTTCATCCTCACCTGGAAGGATGTAGCTTTTGTATCAAAAGATATCTCAGGGATAAAATCCACTTAACAGTTGCAGCATTGTCTGTGCGTGCCGACCTTTTTGTAGGTGCTTATGTCACCATTGCTCTACTTTCTGAAACATATTCCATTCCTAGGAGCCAGCAGAGATTTGCAGCTGAAAAATGGTGCATTCTACAATGACCTGAAGCCCAAGTTGCTTTCTAATTAATAATTGCAGCAAATATTGGTTGGTCACTGTTCTTGGGACTTTCATTGTTTAGCAGTGCTTTTTTAGCTTTTCAGCTGTCTCAGACTGGGGATAATCACCTTAATTCATACCAGATCTGATTTCTGTTAATGGCAGAAAACATACATGTCATAATTAGAACAAGAAGTCATGTGAGCTACTGTTCTTTTCTATATAATTCCCTATTCTGCTGTGTCTATTTAAGTAAGAGTACTCCCAGCATAATGTTTTGAATGTTAATAACTACTCAAATTCATATTTAATAGTTGCTTATTTCAAGATCTTGGTGCAATCAGACTGCATTTTCAACACGGAAGTATAATATATGAAAAAGAGTTCCTGCCCATATTTTCCTTTCTTCTTGGATATGATTTCACACCCATATTATGCATATTCTTCATATATTTATTGAATTCTATAATCATCTTCCTCAGATCTTGGAATATGCTTCATAGAGGCATAGATATTTGGACTAGCTATTAAAAATAATGAGGGTAACCTTTAGTTCCTGATCTGAAGAGGAAGATCACATTTTGATACACTCATTTCTGGAGATACATCTTCTGAACTTATTGAGAGTCTCTTTTCTGTTAGAAAAGAACCCTGTTGTTTTCTGTAATTTCTTGAAAGGGTCATCCATGTTATGGTTGCTAATGTTGCCTTCCTTGCATCCATTTCTTAGTGTTAATTTAATTTTTCATGTCCCTACAATGGGCTTCTGTACCTGGCACACTTGTTTTGGGTAGTTATAACATTTTTCCCCAGATGGATTTTCTTTCATGTGCATCCCACTTCAAATTTTCTTCTGGTAGAGGCATCTGTCAGAGATCAAAGAGAGGATTAGTTCTCTGTGCTTCCACAGATAAGGATATTTCATGGAGAAAAAGTATTTTATTTACTTGTGGCTGAAAATTAGCAAATGATAAACTTGTAATAGCTTTATTACAATTCTGCCTGTAGGATGAATTATCAGTTTCCCAGTTCATTACCAAAGGAGCCATTGCAATGGACAAATAAACTTGTTCTCCAGAAGCTTTCTGAGTACTCTTGTATTGTTCAGTGGGACTTGTTTTCTATTTATATTAAAATATTTTCTTGTCTAATTTTTATGAAATAATTCCAGAGGTGAAAACTAGGACCAAAGAAGTGGTTCTTGTTTGTTTGAAAGAGACTGGGAAGGAAAGATGGTGCTTTACGTTCACATCCATATTGGAAGAAAACAGATTTGAATGTTCCCTGCCTTAAACCCCCTGCAAAAAACCCCCAAAAAATGGTCAACAGCTAACACATTTATGGGAACAGGTCTTAAGCCCTAATGTGACAATTTATAAGAGAATTGCAGTATTTTGCAAGTTCATTGCACCTGTGAATAGAAATACAAGCAATGCCAGGAGCATTTTAAATCACTTCAAAGGAAAGTTGTTCAAGGAAAATTAGAGGAAACTAAAGTGGTACCTGACATAAAGTGGTGTATTGTAAGAGAAATGGATTCAAGACCAATAGAATTTGGAATATAGCTGTAATTGCCAGCATAGCCAGTTGTTTCATCCCAGGACCCAGGTTGTCTCTTTTACCTTAAAGCCTCATCTCTTGAATTACTGTCAATGTACCTGTATCCTTTTAGATGTTAAATCTAGCAAATAACACTGCTATGACAAGCTAATCACCCTGGTTATGATAAAAAAAAATTTGAAGCTGCAATATGTTTCAAAATATTTCTAAAAAATTCTTGTTTCTTCTAATGTCTTGACCTTTAAAATTCTTGGGTTTAGTAAGCTGGTCTTACTGCCTCCATTGTGACCTGACCTGGTAACTAGGAAATATTGGCAAATCTTAAGTCTAAAATACAGTATTATGCTCCTTCTGCTAGAAGAGAAATAATTTTCTCTTTCCAGCAGCCACAAAACAAGCAGAGAAAGTATCTCTCTTTCAATAATACTCCAGTGTGGTTTGAGTGACTTGTTCCCTCCCTACATCCAACACAAATATGTTGCCTCATTTTCACAGGAGTGTGTGAGCTGCACCACTCATCATGCAGCTGGAGGCACCTCACTTCTCACTACAGTTTGCCCTTAAGGTTTGGGGAGGCAAGGAAGAAGGATATTGGTTTCTGGCTTGCAATTTAGTCAGCATTCAATGCAGTTTTTGTTTACTGAGTCGGAAGTGTGCTGGTGCCATATAACTGTATTTGAGGTTTGCAGAGAAAAAATGTGCAGCTATTTAAATAGAGCAATGGCACAAGCTTATACTGTGAACAATAAAGAACCAGAAGTGATCACTTCTTACAGGCTGTTCCACTCTCCCTTTGATGAACACTTCACTGTGATGTGGAATGTGTAGCTTTGAACAGTTGCTGAAATATGTTTGGAATACCTCTTGATGTTTGTGGTGTTAATAGATTCTGCCCTCCTGTTCAGTAACTCTGCATTTTAAAACTTGACCCTCTGCAGGGCACAAGTCACTCAGAAATTTTGTACTGGTAAATGTCAAAGTTCTGTACATTATTCACAGTTTGTATACAGTTTCCTTATGGAAAGTATCTAAATCTGACTGTGCTGCTGAATGACTTTCAGAATAGGATGTCATTTTGTACATCTGCTGTTCTGTTTAATTGTCATCAGACTTTGGTTTTCAACAAGATAATTGGTGAGCTGTCTTTGGTGCTTTGAAAAATAAGTTGTCTTGAAATCTATTAATGTAGTTCAAATATGTACTTTTCTAAAACTGTGTTTTCTGTCATAAGGATTCAGTGGTTCAGAGCAATTCAAGAGTTTATCAGGCTGTTATTGTCACAGATGAGAAAACAAAGTGTTACAGATAAAAGTCCTATGAACGTGACTCTCGTCTTGATCACCGTGGAAATGGAGAAGCCTATTTCATTTATGTTCCGGAAATTAAACTAATAGACATAATAGATGAATAGGATGCTACTTTTTGACCTCTTTCCTACTTCTCCCAGAATAGCAAATGAAAGGATTAGTTTTCAGTACCTACTTTACATAAAGGTCTTCCTTTACTTAGATTGTTCAGTAAAATGAGGGAATATTCAGCAGAAGAGCAAATTTTAGCATTTCTTAAAAGGAAATGTAGTATTATAATCACTCTAGAACCAAATTTACATCGGCAAATAATGCACACAATTAACAATGTGGGATAAGTGCCACACCATGAAATGCCTGAATGCTCCTCATGTTTGCTCAAAAGCAGAAAAAATGCAAAGTCTTGACAGAACACCTCAACAGATGCAGAAGATGCATCTTGTTCTTATTCTCTTGTTGGCTGTAGGTTGCACCCAATTCATTGACTGCAGGATTTTTTTCATCCTTTGCAATTTACTTGGACAAGTACAGACAAAGGAAAGTGTTGGAACATAAATCTGGATGGCCTTCTGATATCTCTTGTGTATTCTGATTGTGTGAGGGGAACAGGGTATAATATACCCATTATAAATGGCCTTTCAATTCAGCATAAGTGCATATTACAGATACCTTTATGTAGATTTATGTAAATTGCCAAACTCTACATGGATTCTTGTCAGATACAATTGATATGAATTTCTGATGCTTAAATGTGTTCCACTTGGCCATGTGCTTCCTGTTAGCAGTTTGGATCTGACATGGTGGCCCAAGCCTAAGCCCTGCAAGGTGGACTTTCCCTCCTCCCCACACAGAACAGAAAACTATGTCATTTTTCCTGGAGATTCTATTAAGCACTACCTTGTCAAATCTGTACTCTGTGGAGGCAGAATAGAGATGTACCCTCTTTTTCACTGATGGCTGATCTCAGGTCACCAGGCTGTATCATTTGTGACCTGAGACTACTAAAAAGGTCACTGAGGATAAAAGGAAAAGACTGACTTGAAGAAAAGAGGTTTTTCACTTTGACAGTAGTAGATTGGCATTATAAAAACTAGAATCTTCTTTATGCTGAACTGGAGATATAAAACATATATTTATCCCCTCAAAGTTGCTGGATAAGTTGCACTTTTATAATAGATTTTTGTAACCATAGTAGTCCTAATAAATCTAAGAAATGATGCTGCATTTGAATTCACTGGTGAGCTATGTGAGGACTTGCCTCCAGACCCGATCAGATAGCATTTGTACTGAAAAGCAGCTATTAGAATTTCATTTTTCAGCAATAAAAAAATTAACTACCACCTAGGTAAAGTATTCATCTTTGGTAATGAAAGTGTTATTAAAATACATTGTTTTAGTGCATTCTCTCTCCCGATTTATAGTTTGAGACATTCCACTGTTCGCTGTGCTAAAACATTTTTTTCATCATTAGTTATTATACCTAAACCAATTCATTAAGTGAATGTCTGTGTGGAGTGTATACTATGTGTGTTGTCCAGGACTTAAAGAATAAATTACTTTGAAGATAAAAAAGCAATCATATCTGAAAAGAGAATTTCTATTGAAAACATGTTGCTTGCATTATTTGAGATTAGAAGTGTGTCTGTAGATTTTTTTTTCTCTACTTGTGACCTAATTAGAATACAGCAGAGCTGGAGATACTGCAATTTGTGAAAACAGACTTGTAATAGGATCTATGTATAGGAAACAAACTGCATTTATTTCATTGCTTCTAAGAGATGCATAGAGGCACACACAAGCTACAGATTTATTTTTTTTTCATGGCATAACTGTGTTAAGTTCTTTTTAAACAAAGAAGCAAAGCCCTGAGGCTGTTGAAAACTGGCTTATGGTGCAATAATACCCTGATATTATATGCAAATTCTTAATTGTCTGGTAAAGTATATACTCACTGAAGAGCAATAGTTGTAGTTCATGCTGCATGTATTTCATTTTTGAAATACATGCAGAGAAAATATATAATGAAGTTTCTACAAATAATTAGGTTAATTTTTCCCTAACTGAATTTGTGCATACATTTTAATTGTGTTTGTCATAAGAGTGACTTTGGTAAGAAGAAATCTGTTTATGAAAAAAAAACCAACCCAACATAATTATCATGTCAAGTGATGAAGATCAGTGCCTCAGTAAAGGTCAAGATATGTGCCCCCTGCATTGTCTCATGGCAGGTTGCAGATGTAATGGTGTAATGGCCTTTCCTCCATTCCAGCATCTCTGGGGGATTTCCTTTGCTTTTCTTCTTTCTGTATGTCCCCATGCCAGCTTTCCCCTAATCCCTGCTATGGAGGGATGCTGGCTTAGGCCCTCTCTCTCCATTGATGATCTTATGCTGCACCCCACAGGTTTTCCCCAATTTCTGCAGTCCATCCCTGCCCAGGGCTCCTGCTGTGCCTGCCCAGCTGGGCCAGGCCAAGGTGGCATCTTCTCTTCCATGCTCACGTGTGCTCTGGTGCAGAGTGTAGCAGCCAGGACAAATGGGCAAAGTGAATTCCTTCTGCTGTGCAGCTGTCCTTTCTCTTAACAAAATGTGCAATACTTTGTTTATAGTCTGCCATTTTAATTTCTTTTTTTCTTCTGTGTCCCACCTACTGAAAACTGTTTAATACTCACTTTTGCATGTGGACTTGGGGACTTAAGTCTGGGTCTGAAAATGATTTGCCTAATGGTGGTATTTACCTTATAAGTATGCCTCTTTATAAATATACCTCTTGGCTCAACAAATTTGTTGACTGTTTTCCAGTATTTTAAGGTAGTACTGCAAAATACCTGAGGAAATAGATCATTACAAAATCTAATTCCTTGTACTCAGCACTGAATCAGGACTAAATTTATTTTACGTGACAGAAGCAGAGTGAATATCGCAATGTCCTTGAAATCCAGCATGGTTTTAATTGGATTCTATCTTTTTCTAATGCTACTGTGGAACACAATTTAAATCTTTGGGATTAAATTTATATGACAGGCTGCCATTCTCACTAAAGTGGTGCATCATTTTAATTTATTTATTTTGCTTTTATGTTTCTTGACAAGTAATAAAGCATTAGGTCCTTAGTGGTGAAGGTCTTGCTGCTATTTTTTTTCTATCCTCCTTACATTTTAGAACCCTTTTGCTGACACATGGCAAAGTGCAACAACATTCATCAAAAAAAAAAAAAAAGGCCAACTGTTCTTAAGCTCAGCAAGAATTCTAGTGAGATAGAATTTAAGATAAGGAAAGCTTCATTTATGTAATAAAGAATAACCCCTAGTAAATGAGGTTTGTAATGCATTATCTTCTTAGTCCTCCACTGGGCCCATAATTATGCAGAATATCTAATGTACTCTAATAATCAGATCTTAACTTGACAGTCTCTTCACTTTATATACAGACTAAAACACCACAACCCAGTAGATTAGAAAATAAAGACACTGATTGCTTAACTATAATAAATACATGATGTTGTGAAGGTGAAGATAAAAGCATGATGTGCAAAGTATGAAAATAAATTAAAATGTTAGGAAACAGGTATGAAGAGACTTTGAAAATAGGTTCACATTTTCTTTATGGCATTATTGTGGTTATTTTTCCCAATCACAGTCACTTCTACTGCCAACAAGAAGGTAGATAAAAGTAAATCATTCCTAGGTTAATAAGCTTATTGTTAAAAATTAAAAAAAAATTAAATATGGACACATTGGGAAAAATAGAATTGCTATAAATTAAATTTTAAATGCTCATTATCTGGAGAGCATAAGATTTTAAAAATATTGGTTTTCAGTCCCTCTGTTCTAGGCAGCAAGCCTCTTTTAATTTCCAGTGTACCAGACTCTTGTTTGCTAATACCAAATGACGTGCCTTATCTGTTACGATGGTTGAAATTGATTGAACTGTTTTATCAGCTGGGATTGAACAAATGGCAGGGGGGATGCTGATGAAGCACAGTTCTGTAGGTGTACCTACAGTTTCTGTTGGCAACATCCCCATTTGCATGGCTTCATATGGCACAGAGAGCTTTATGTATGTATTAACTCTGGGAAGAATGAAGCAAGAGAACCAAGGGATTGGGCTTTGGCAATGGGTGCACAGATTATGAACAGACTAGAAAAGTCAAGAATCTAGTGAGAGTCATTCTTTTTCTCCACAAATTTCATCATAAAATTACTAAAATAACCAAGCCATTGCTTACCATCACCTGCTTGGTATTTGAAGCACAGTATTAAAAGCACAGCACAACCAGTGCTGTTCATCATTGCCTAGAAAAGAACCTGGTGTATCCAGGAAATGGCCCTTTTCCTCTTCATGGATGTGCTCTTTGGTTTAGATTTTCCTTAACTGTCACCAGTTCCAAATCTTTGTTTTTATGGCTGGCTGGGATCAGGTCTTGCTGTTATTTTTTTTTTTCTCTCTGCAGTTACTACACAAGAAAGAAACTGAAATATTAATGACAGGAACTTAGAACTTGGGGGGAATTCTGCCATGTTCAAACCTAAAAGTGTTTGCAAGTACTGTGTGTGTAACAGGTATTTTGCCATCCTTCCATTTTCCTGGGACTCTGCCCACTGGAGGAAACAGTGCATTGCCTTATTTCCTGTGTGTGGAGCATCCCTGTCCTTTGATTCACGTGGAGAGCAGCAGCTGGCTGTGAATCCTCAAATCAGCACAGCCCCAGGACAAAGTGGGCTTCTTGTGCAATAGGTCTTTGGTTTTGACCTGTGAAAATGATTTCTTTTCTAACAGCTATTAAAAATTTTTGACAGGCCCCTTCATGTAGGCCACTGATAATTAGAGCCTAAATGTTTCTATTTTACTCTTGACGATCACATTTGATCTTGGCAATCCATGTTATTAAACTGTTCAATAAAGTTCCATGCTGTGTCTAAATCTGGTTAGATGGAAATTTTGAGACCACTAGTGAGATAATTCAGACTTAAATTTTCTGTAGGTATAAAACTAGAGCCACCAATATTTGTCTTCAGAAAACTTTGTCCTTCAATAAAATTTAGATGAGTTGTGAATTACTGTCTTCTCGAGGCCAAGTACATTTTTGGAAGGCATGTGCTGGGCTATATTTCAAAATAAAACTTTTTTTTTCCCCAGAATTGTGGAAGAAAATCATAAGGGGAGAAAGTGTAATAAACATATAATAAATTTTGGTTTTGACTTCTTAGTTCACAGTTATTTTTATCCTTGTCTAAGCCCTGAATCCTTTAAGACATGATAACATCTTACATGAGCAAGTAAATTGCTGCAATCTGAAAGTTCACAAGATCAAAAGAGTTGATGTTTGCATCTCTACCTATGCCGTGCTGTATTTGTTTCACCAGTGTTTACTCGGATCCCTGGTATGAGTCATTTCCACCAGGTCTCTTTGAAGCTGTCCAAAAAAACCCTCATTGCTTTGGACCTTTATTCTGCCTTAGCTGTTGGAACACATTTATGGATCCTCACATGGCACTTCTAGTTTATGTTCCTAAAGACAGAGTTTGCAGGGCAGCCCACTCTGCTTAGCCAGTGTAGGCAAGTGGAGATGTGCAGCAGAACTGCTGCAAGACTCCTGAACAAATTGGGTATTTTCTCCTTGAGTTGGCCTATGTAGCTGTTTGTGGTCCTTCTTCAACACCTCTGTGATGAAACACCTGCTTGGAGAAGCTGCACAAAACTTGCATCTTTGTTGTGGGAATAGAGGTGATTCCAGGGTGCCTCTGTTTCTGTAGACCTACTTACTCTTTGTACCTGCCCACATAAATTCACTCCTAGCAGAGCCTGTGGGAGTGTTGGGAAGGGATAAAGAAGGGAGTCCTACAAGTTAGGAAGATTATCTGTGTGGTTGTGTAATCAGAGTGTTATTAAGAAATTTTATACTGCTGGGGTTTGGGCTTCATCCATTTGTCAGGGCCTGTAATGACATGCTCAGAGGGCAGCTTGCTTACAGCTTTTAACAGTGATTGCTCTGAAGACTTTAAATGAACCAGAATCAGAGGGTTTGTGCCCTTTCATTAGGCAAAGGAGTTAGCATTGAAGGTGAAGTTCTCAGTTACAAGATTTTATTTCTGTAGTGGCTACTCAGCCCAGGACAGATGTACATAATGTGCCTGTCTTGCTAGAGGGCAAAAGCTCCTTAAATGTTTGGGGAAAGAGAGATCTGCTTTGAAAAAAAGGATAAGTCACAAAATTCCACCTACTCTATTCTTTGAAGTCTGGTCTCTTCAGCCCTTTCATCTCCTGATTATTCTGTCTTATAGCTAGACTGTAATTAATTGAAACTTTTGTTGGATATTAGAAACTTTGTATTTATAGGTGATACTGACTGCAGTGGTGCAAGGCTCTCTGGGAACTCTGTTTTCATTTGTAATCTGAATTATAACTGAATACTGCAAGCATCCTATAATGAAGTTCCTGTGTTGTCTCCTACTATTGTTGAACAGGCTAGTTCATGCTGAAACAATTATTTGGGGAAGTTGTCTCAGGCTGTCTGAGGATGTGATTTGATCAGTCAGGTAGCTGAAGGGATTGATCCTAGTCCTTGTGAACAGTCCCTAAACCTGTGCTTGTTTATTGCATTTCTTGTCTTCCTCCCTACCACTTATGAGCTGATCAACTTGGCAAAGGTCTTAGATATCTGACAAAGATGAATATACTATTTTCTGTGGGCCCATTTTCAAAATAACTAAACTGAAGCAGTACATGCATAACCACAACTTTACATGTCTGTGGTGGTTAGGGGCAGTGGTCACAGTAGTGGTTGGGGTAGTGGTTAGCTTAGGGTTGAGCCAGTCAAAGAGCCTACAGCTCCAGGAACACTGGGGCTGGAAAAGGCATGCCAAGGCCATCCCAGCCAGGCCCCAACAGTGCCGCTCCTACATCCTTCTGATCTGGACCACCCCCCTGGTCATGGTATTAGGGTCAGGACAGGGATTACTGTAGTGGTTTGGGTAGTAGTTAGGTTAATTTATAGGGGTGGTGGTTAGCGTAGTTTTTAGCAGAAGGATTAGGGTAGTCTTGTGGGTAGTTTTAAGGGTAGTGGTTAGCGCAGTGTGGTTGGGGTAGGGTCAGGGTAGTGGTTAGGTTTAGTGGTTAGAGTGGTCATTACCACTGTGGTTTGTGTAGTGTTTAGGGCCAGGACTATGGTAGTGTTTAGGGGTAGTGCTTATCCGATATATCTGATAAAGGTGAGTGCACTATTTTCTGTGGTCCCATTATCCAAGTGTCTAAACTGTGTACTGAAGCAATACATGCTTAACCATGTCATTCAAAATGCATCTAAGACATTATAAAATCAAATCAATTTAGATGGAAAAGGGGAAAAAAAAACCAAACCAGTTAATTTAGTTTTGGAACATGTGAAAGAAGGAAAACCTGACATTAGTCTTGAGTGGGTTATATTGCTAGGAAAAGATCTCTGTGATATAAACTGATTGTGTGCAGTGGAACTATAATCAAATTTTTTTTCTTCTTCCATTCTTCAAGTAAAAATTATTGAATAAATCCTTAAAAGGTGAGCCAACTTATTGAATGTCCTTATTTGAGAGAAGTAGACAAAATTAAAATAAGACTGGTGGACTCTTCCTTATGCATAGCTGGAATAAGTGATTGTTTGAAGAAGGAAATATTTTGTCCCATCTTTCTTAGCAAAGTTGTTTTAATTTCATTTGAGAAAGATCAGAGGGGTTGGTTGTACCCCAGACAGCAAAGACTGCTTGTCCAAATAATTCCTGAGATCAAACAAGGGAAGCCAAAAGATGAGACCAGTTTGGAAGGATCAGCCATTCTCCAGAGTTTTGTAAAGAGTAAGTTTTACTCTGGAATTTGATAATGCTATTGGTGATTACTATGGTTTTACTACATTTTGCGCTTGGAAGATAATAACTTTTGCAGCTCTGAGAAGAACTTCTGAGCTAAACTAACTAAGGCTCACCATGACAGACCGTAAGGTGCTGGTTAATGTGTTAGGAAAGAACTTCTCATTTTCATGATAAAGATGAGAGAAAATCTGCGATAACACACGAGACCTGGAAACATTTTTAGTTAAAACTTAAAAAAGCTCTTAGTAGATAAGATAGGTATGGCTGTGCTACCTCTTTTTAAATATTTATATTTATTCATTTATTTTAAATTGGACTGGGTTTATGTGACCTTTAACTGAAAATGTTGGTTGTAAAACAGTCTAACCTAGCTATTAAAGCGGCATAAACTAGAATAGTAGTAAAGTAGTAAATCTAAAAGAATGCTAAATGCTATTTATTAGATAGTAGCCATTAGATCAACACAATAGGCCACAAGTATGCAGAAGGGAAAAGATCCATTTGCTTCTGAAACCTTCATGGGAGTACCAACACTTGCAAAGAATTAAATGGAGTAGTGGGCTTTTCATTACACAGCAACTATAACTCTTAAAAATTTCAATATTCCCCACTGTTATGCTTTCACAAAGAATTTTAAGCTGATGATTTTATGAAGTAAAATACTACTTTCAGTCTTAAAATGAAACTAAAGAAGAAAGTGACTATTTGTAGAACACTGTGGCTGAAACAATTTTAAATTTCTTTACTCCTGACTGTTACTTTCTTGTTCATAAACAATAAGTTGCAGTAAACAGTTGCTGCATTGGCAGTGTAAGAGAGGTAAACAACCCATTGTTGGCATTTGTAGAGAAACAGGAGCACTGAGATCTGCACAAAATGTTTTTTTGGTTATGCTTAGCAAAGAATATTCAAGGTAGTGTAAACTTGTTGAAAAGTGGATGGAAGTGCATCAATTTACAAATTCCTAGGGATTCAAGCATGAATACTCTCTTCCTGTAGTATCGTTAGATAACTCTGTCCAGGTGATGGTTCTTCCATAGGTCCTGCCACATCCTGATGTGAAAGTTATTTAATCTTTGACTGGTAAAGTTAGAAAGTCAGATGTACATGCTCACTTAGTGCAAAGAGGCTATTTTCCTCTATTTACACTGCCGTTAGTACCTTAAAGTCAGTTTTGGTTGATGTAATTGAGAAAATATTTGGTTCTTGTTCAGGGTACCAGTAGAGTTAATAAGGTTTCATGGAGCTGAGAGCCTGGGTGTAAATGTCTGTATATTTGAGCAATTTCTCCCTGAAGAAGCACCATTTCGCTTTTTGCCTTGAAAAACAAAGAAGCTTGAAGAAACCATATGAGGTCTATTGGCTGTTTGAGATAATTATACAGAAGCCAATGATTTATGCTGGTATTTTCTCAGAAAATCATCAAAACCTTATGTGTGTCTTGGCTTTGATAGAATTATTTAATATCAGCAACATATTACAGTACAGTAAATATTTTATGCTTCACAGAGAAATAAATGTATTGTAACTTGTGACATACATACTAACTCTGCATGACCCCTTTGTCAGACTTATACTAACATAAAAAATAAACTACTTAACAGATGCTCTATTGCTAATCTCGGGGGTTTATTGCTTCTACACATTTTTATGAAGACATTAATTTTCCAGAAGTATTCTTCCTGGAGTATTCTGAAGTATCTTCAGAAATTAGCAGTTATCAGTCTAACACACTGCGCTTCCTGGAGACCTGATCTGTAGCCCTATTTCACTTTCCTTTATTTGAGGAGTCTTTTTGATTTGCCTGAACTATATGTGTACTTTTGGGGATTAGTAGAAAATAATTTGTATATAACTTAGACATGCATACTGGACTAATAATATTATTTATTTAATTTGTATATTAGTGTTGCAAAGAGATTATAGAAGATTATACTTCTAAAATTTTAGTGGGTTAGACCAGTCCATTACTTAAAAAAATGCTTTTTATACTAATTTTAAGGCATTGGCTTCTTTGAATGGAGGGTTTTTAGAGGGACTATTATTATTATTATTATATTACAGATATTAGTTTTCGGCATAATAAGAGGATATTTCACAATCCATATATCAAACTGATTTGTACAAAAAAACTTTCAAAATTGGGGCTGAATCTTTACTTTTAGGGACAGAGTTGAAAGTCAAACAGTAGCTCAGAAGGTTGTGTTCCACATGAACGTTTGAATAAGCAAAGCTTGAGTTTGTTCTAACTGTGTGTGATCTTGAATGCCTTTGTAGCAGGAAAGTCAAAGTAACGCTGTCAAGATTGTGAAATCCCAATTTTGTTTTGTCTCCTTCTTTTTCCACTAACATTTCTTGGAAATTTATCTGTTGTCAACCCAAATATACCCTGTTCTCCTTCTTCTTTCTTTAGCTATTATTTCTAATAAGAAAACAAAATGAAAGACTTTGTATAGAAGCATGAATGGCAAGTTTGTAATTGAGATTGGACACCAAAAGCTCGGTAGTCAGAGGCAGTCAGGTCTTGGGTTTTATCCCCCTGTTGACTCATAATTTACTCTTAGAAAAAGAATTATATTCTTAATCTATTACACTTTGGTTGCATGAGAGGTGAAGCTTGATATATTAATCATATGAACTGCTTTTCTGATTTAACTGTATTTTTCCAGGAAAGAGTTTGCTCTACTGCTGTGTCCAGTATGGGATAAAAACCCAGTCAAATATGCTTGATATAATGTTAAAATAATAGTGGATTTTTCTCACTGTCCTCCCTGGCTTTATTCCAGTCGGAAAAGATGCAGTAAAGAGATCTTGTTGTGGTTTATATCCTCTGTTTTGACCCTTGAACATCAGGCCAGACTTGAGAATAAGTGGCTTATTTTCTCACAGTTTAAAACTGAAATTTTGAAATGGCCATACTAGAGTGGAAGCCCATACAATAAGCCATTATCTAGATATCAAAAGTATCAGTGAGTGCATATTGCAGACTTTTATGGATGCAAAAACTAAGTAAGACAGAATTCTTCTGATTCCTTAACAAAAGTGTTGGAAAAAACCGTTGGGTCAGAAGCCTTTGGTGTTGCTTTTGTTACAGTTGTATTTTTCAAAAAGCTGTGTCACTGAAGGCTTATCCAGTACAAAATTATCCTGCAGTGAGAGCATGTAGCTATAATTAAATGGAGTAGCTAAAATTAAGACTAGTCTGTTTCTGTAAAAGAATTATCTCACTAATTTTAAAATTATTGTTGCTGCGTATGCATTTCTTACTGTTTGGATGTTTGGGGTTTTTTTACACAGTAAATGCAAGAAAATTGCTGGTAGCTTGGGACTTGAAATAGATATTTTCAGGCAAAAGTATGCATTTGTTACTAGTTTGCTCAGTATTTATTTCCAGAGCCCACTAGAGCAAAAGTGGCATTATATGGCTACAAGAGAGAGTAAGTAAGAAAGGAATATGTTAGTAGTCTGTCCTAGAGGATTGCTGTGAGAGTGGATGTGTCCCTGAGGCTTGTGTCTACCCTGCTTCTGCAAGTGTCTCATGCTGTGCCAGGACTAGGTGTACAAGGAGCCAGGAGGGCGAATGGCCAGGACAGCAGACCTGAACTGACCAAAGACATTCCACAGCATGGACAGCCCTGCCCAGTTTATAAACTAGGGGAGCTGGCCAGAGGCCACTGATTGCTGCACAGGCCTGGGCTGGACATCAGTCAGCAGGTGGTGAGCAACCGTATTGTGCTTCACTTTTGTTTCCTGGGTTTTATCTCTTTCCTCCACTCCTTTTTATTGCAATGATTATTAGTAGCATTCGAATCATTATTATTATATGTAATTTGTTTCAATTGTTAAGCTATTCTTATCTCAACCCATGAGGTTTGGTGTTTGCTTTATTTTTCTCCCTTACTCCCCTCTCAGTCACATGAGGAGCAGCTGCATGGTACTGAGTTGCCAGTTGGGGTTAAACCCTGACAGATTTATATTGGATTAGTTTGGTCTTATGCATTTTCTGTATTAGGCATAAAAGATTATCTTGTGATCTATGCTTAACTCGTAAATAACTTTATCTATGCCTAGAAACATAAAAGGATGATATCAGTGCTAAATAATATGTACCTAATGCAGGCAAAAATTCCTCCAACCCTCAGAACTGCATCTGATTTCCTGGTAAGAGCATGGGCACATATATTAGTAACTTGCAATGCAGCTGGGTGTCTGGCAGTGTTTGTCCATGGGAATTCTCTGATTCTAGATGTATCTTACAACTCAGAAAAAAATTAAAAGTTAACTGTAAAAAGAGAAGTTCTGACAAATTATATGGAATTCATACAAAAAGTATAATTCAAAATTAAAACAATTTCTCTTTACCTTTGAATCTATGTATTTGTGAAATAAATGCTTAAATAGAAATATTCTGTTTTGTTAAAACAATTCCAAGAAACTCCTACCAGATTGAAAGAAGCTGTTTTGCTAATTAACAGTAACACCATATAAAACTGGTATTTCACGTCCATTAGATGTTCATGTATTTGTTATGTGAAATTTAGCTTTCATACTATCTGACCAAATGGATGTTTCAAATGCGTGAAATAGTAACTCAGCGGTGACCCACATGTGTTGAGCCTGTCCATGAGCACTTTCTGCCTTCACAGTTATTCATGCATGTCAGTAGTTCTGCTGTTCCATTAAGCTCAGGTGCAAGCAAAGCTTAAAAGCTCCTGTACAAATGTTTCTTGTTTGGGGGTTTAATACTGTATATTATGCTGACAGTTCTTCCAGTATGTCAGAGGGGCTATGGAAACAAGACTCATTCCAGGGTAGGACCAAGGCATCCAAATATGTCACTTAGAGCTGGAAGTAAGAGGGCAACAGTGTAGGAGTGGTTGTGAAAGAAAACAGTCTCAGACAAATGGTCCAGAAAACCCGCCCAGTGCTTAAAGCCATGGGATTTTACATGGAAATTGTGTAGCAGCAGACCTGGCTTTGAAATCAACTTCCATCTCAAATTCATTGTAAGGTTTGTCAGTAATTTTTTATTTGGGGTTGGTTTGTTTGTTTGTTTGTTTTTTATTTCTTCGTTGTAGAGTAATGCAAGATAAATGATAAGTAAAAATTTCCATGAATTTTACTTTCTGACCAGGAAGTATCTTCTTAATTAAGCACCTTTACTATGATTTTAACATCCAGAAGTGGTCAGGTGTACTTTTAAAGCTTGTTTGACAACATACTGAGATACTGGAGGTTTGGTAGTGTTTGAGGTTGTGGCTTACTCTGGTTTTTGGTGAGTATTGTTCAATTATAACTGGGATGAGGGGGAGGAATAGGACATTCCAGCAACAATGGAAAGGTAACACTAAATCTCAGACCTTCTTCCCAGCACATCAATTCAGCAGCAAACTAGTGAGTGATTTCTCAGGGCAGCATTCCTG
>NW_008239780.1:1880891-1915620 GCF_000691975.1 Corvus brachyrhynchos | reverse complement strand
TGCCTTACTAATGTTTCTTCAGCAGCCTCTTGTTAGGTCCATGATTGACATTATCTCCCTGAAGATTTGCATACAACCAAATTGTGATTTGTTTCCAGAGATCTCTATTAGTGCTCCATTCTCTCAGAGGAGGAGGGTCTATTTCTTCCCTTTTTCTTTCATGGCATTAATTTGGTGCCTAGGAAAAGGACAAACTTTGATGCAGTCCTTTGTGGTGGTTCAAAATGCCTCCCCCTCTCCTGCTGTGAGATATTCTTTCTCCCCTGGCACTGCGATTCTGACAAACCCATACATGGAACATGAAAGCTTTGCTAAAATGCTGCCTCCTGTGCATCAGCAAAGAGTCTGTCAGGATCTGCTCTGTGGTAATAGCAGGGGGATTCTGAAAGGTGAAAAAGGCAATTTGAGGGTATGAAAAATGAGGCCACTTGCTTAGATGTTTGGCTCTCTCTAACTTCAAGGACAGTTGGACATATCTAGATTTGTCACCAACTTCAAAAATCAAAGGTTGTGGAACTGGGCTGTGGCTGCAGAGTGGCTAGAAGATAAGCCTGGTGACTCTCATATTAAATTTTTGTGTTTATAGAGATTTTTAGTAGTTTTTCAATTGATTAAATAACAGTTAAGCTTCTCTCTGAAAAATAAAAGGACCTAAAAATGAATCTGAAACCTTTGTGCAAGATACACTTAAGCACAAGTGTGCCACGATGCTGTTCTCAGGTACCAAGCAGCCTGCTCAGGCAGAGAGGGTGGGAGGGGTCCTGCTGTGGGAAGGGGGCTCAGCTGATGCATCCCACTGCTCATAAACAATTCTTTCTTTTTCTTTCTCTCTTTCTTTCTTTCTTTCTTTCTTTCTTTCTTTCTTTCTTTCTTTCTTTCTTTCTTTTTCTTTCTTTTTCTTTCTCTTTCTTTCTTTCTTTCTTTCTTTCTTTCTTTCTTTCTTTCTTTCTTTCTTCCTCTCTTCCTCTCTTTCTTCCTCTCTTTCTTTCTTTCAATCCAGTGGACACACTGCCACACAACTAGCTCTTGACATTTTAGGCATCTTCAAAAAGAGCTGACTTTTAAAGTAGGTCTTTTACTACTTAAAGATTCAATTTTGCTCTTTTTTTTTTTCTAAGGCAATATATGGTCTATGTAGTTTGCTTTATTACACCCACTCTGTCCACTGAATTTGCTGGTTTTCTTTACGATTTATAAGTAACAATCAATAAAATATTAATAAACGAGATCTTCTGGTTTACTTTACAGTGCATGTAGATAGTAGTATGAAATCATGCCGCTTCACTTTTTTTCAGTTTGTCTCAGTGCTGTTTACCTCATTAGTACTTTAATTCATGCAGATGTGGTTAGTCTCCACTGAAAAACAACAATTCCTGGATCTGAAGCCCCATGATACCTTTGATTCACTTCTCCTTGAACTACAGCAGATGCTGTGGCTTGGGAAACAGGGGGTTTGAATCAGTCCTGTAAATGGGAAGGTGAAAAAGGATCTTTATTTTATACATAAAATAAGAAATGGTTTCCATCTGAAAATAATTATGAGGGCTTTTCTACAGGACCCTATTAGATGCAACCCTGATGTGCTCTGTGCACAGCAGAGAAGCTGCAGAACGTATTTCTCGTAGTGCCAGAAAAGTCTCTTTTATATCTATGCCACATCAGTGACAGAACATATCCAGTGGTTTGTTTTATAATTGGGCTGATGTAATTTACACTTCACACTTGTAGTCTGCTGGCAGCATTGTCCAATAATGTTTTTCTTTGTCCACTCCAGCTCTACATTCTAAAACAAATCTCTCTAAAAAAATTATGCTATAGAGGCACATAGATATTTCCCTTAAAAGTGCTGCGTGATTCATGCATCATGTATTGCCAAGTCCTCTGCTGCAGTGTCTCAAAGGAAATGCTTTAATCTTATAAATAAAACTCTAAAAAATAATTTGCACAGTAGTCAGTCCCTGTGTCACTGGCATTTATCATTTGCTGGTAACGCAGAATTGGAGGTGTAGACTGACAATTGCTAGATTAGGCCTTTTTTTCCCCCCAGTATCCAAGAGCCTCTGATTTGTATGTTCCCTGTGTAATGGCTAGAGGTAGGTATAACTTGTGACCAGCTCACCTGGAGAAATTACTTAGGCATATAGTCACATACTTACTCTTTTCTTGATGCCCCCTTGCAAACATTTATTGTCCATTACCGGTAGCTCCCTGTAGTCATGTGGAGTTGGAGATCTTGGAACACTGACTTGGCTGAGGCTGGATAGAAGGAAAGCTGGTGGCAATTCAGTGCTGATATTTTTAGCTTATCTGTTTCTCATATATGGGCTTTGATTACTTTTTCCTATCCTAAACCATTCATTATATTCATGAAAGAAGAAATTACTGTCTTTTCATGTGTGATTATCTTTGTTAATAAAGATGTGGAAGTTCTCTGGCTCCAGTTGAGGTACACGTTCCCTTCCCCCCCAGATTTGTCTCTGACTATTGCAAATTAAATACTATAGAAACAACCAGTAAGTGGGGATTTTGCTGCAGAAAATAATGGAAATGGGATTTGGCTCAATCCAATTGCTGTGCCATTTTTCAAAATGAATGAGCACTGTAAATGAATGGATGAACAAAGTGCATTCCTTTATCTGGCATGGGTGTAATTGGAAGTGTGGTCCTTGGGAGACCTGTGCAACTTCTGTATATGATTCATAGTAAAAGATATAAATGTATTAAAATTTGTTGGGAAACTTACTCATTTTTATTGAATTTTACCTACTTGCACAAGTGATTGTAGGAACACATGTATAATGTGGAGAACAGTCTAGTGACTCCAATTAAATTATACCTCATATTTTATTTCCCCTTTGAAACTGCCTTTTATGTGCAACATAATTCATTTTTGTTTGCATTCCTTCTTTAACCCCAGTTTTACCAGTTTCAACTTTGTCAGTGTAAAAATCAGATTCAGTGCTGATTTCCTGGTCAGGTCAAATATCTATTTACCTGATCTTGCACTATTGACATCTATTCCTTACTGTGAGGAGTAAATATATTTTTGGAGTCAGCAATGAGAAATTTAAAATATTTCTTTAGGGTTTGAAAGTCACTTATTTTTTAAAATCTCTATTAATAGAAAATGCTTTGCCTTTAAGACCTTCAAAAACTTTAGAGAATGGAGTTTTCTGCATGGGGAACTTGACACCTAGGTGTCCTCAGTCACCTGAATTTTTCTATAGCCTAGGATAAGTGTATGCCCTTGATTTCTTATGAATGGATATTGGGTTGGTCCCAATATGGGTGTCTCCAGAAATTTTTCCAATAAAACAAATGTTCTGGCATAATATTATATAACACTCTTTATTGAACATGTGTATCAGGTGCTGCATTACTGATACATGTTGAATTAAGTATGACCATGATTGTGACATGCCTGGGAGGTGCAGATGGGCCAGTGAAGTAATACAGTGACAATATCAGTATTCAGTAAAGTAAGTACAGGTCTAATAACAAATGTAGCCCCGTGAAAGTCAATTTACCTGTAAGCATATGTTCAAATGATTTCTTGGATTGAATACTACTTGCAGAATACACTAGTACTGAAAAATAGAAAATGAAGGTTGTTTTATTTCAATAGAGGAAAAAAATACATTCATTTTAGCAGATATAACCTCTATTTGCTATCTAGCTGATCTGCAAAAGAAAATTGTCATATGCATGCCTTTTTTTGAAATTTTGTGTATTCCAAAATTGTGAAAGGTAACCTCAACAACACACATTTTTGTCCTCTGTTGTCTGAAAGGCAGAAACAGAGCTGCCAAACTTTCCACCAACAAGTAGGAAGAGAGGACAGTCTTGCCTGAGTTCAGGCAAGAGCAAAACAAGAGGAGAATCACTTAGATTGACTGATCTAAGAGAAATAGGTTTGATAAAATGTTCTGTACTTTGGCATTCAATTGCAATAAAAGTTCCACTTCAGTTAGGTTTATGCCCTTATACTTTGATAAAGAGGTGGCAGCCTCCAAACTGGCACTATCTTACTGTCTGTTCTTAATACTAGAATGTCTTCAGAAAGCAGAGCTGATAATACAGGACAGGTTTACTGCTTTGAGAATTTGGCTAGAGAGTTATATGTAAGTTTTATTTATAAAAATAGTAAAACCAATTTTCTCTGTGCTTTCTGTATAAAATATAAGACACAGGAGAGCTTCAGGGTGCCACATCTTAATTAAAGAACTTTTTCTCTCTCTTATGAACTATTTTGATGTTTTTATTGCAATAAACTTGTCTTCTATGAGAAATTTTTAAGTATGGGCTATCTCATAAACCCCTAGAGTGTCTCCTTCTGGCTTTCTAAGTAAGAGTAGTAAGAATGGTGAGTGGCCTCAAACACAACTTGGTACTAAATGCAATCTATGTGTGCCCAGTGTAATCAGGGATGGCCTTGATTTATTAAAAGTAAAATGTTGAACAGTCTATGATGCCAGATACACTCTTAAGTGTCATGTACTTTCTTCTCCTTGCAAACAATGATATTCTGATAGCGTTTCATTATCTCTGACTCTTGTGAAAATATATTCAGAGGTATCCAACCTCATATAACCACATCTTCCCCTCAGACATGGTACTGTTCAGAAATGGAAGTGTTCCTATATATTACCCACTCACTTAAGCCGTATTACCAGAGTGATGGTTAAAACCTGAAAAGTTCACAAATATGACATCCATTCTGATTTTAAGCTTCTTATTCTAAGTTTTGCTCCTGCAGTGGGTTTCATTTTGTTTGGTTTTGATTTCAGCTATAGGAAAACAGATCTGTGGTTTTCTAGAGAAGTCAGTGATTGATTTAATCTGCTGGCACTGCTGCAAGGTCTGGCTGTTGATGTTTCTGTAGCAGAATTGGTATCTTGCAGTGGCTTCAGTGACTATATTAAAAGGAAAGGGTAGAGATCAGAGGAATGTACTCAGGTTCCAGACTTGTGCTTGTGTCCATTATTGTTTTCAGAGTTGCATCTATCCTGACATGTTTTACTGATGTGTTTTTATCACAATGCTCCAGAACATTGCACTCAGCAGTTCAGCTTTTTTTCTCTCTTGATCACTTTCTTGTCTATCAGACAAACATCACTTGCGAAAAAAAGAAAATGATGCTGGACTGCTTGAGAGCTGGTTTGTTAGTGGATTAAAGGACAAATAAATGAACGTATTGAGTATGAGAATGGAAGACCCAAGCTCATTTTCTCAGCCATTAGTTTTCCTTATTTTGTAAGGACATTTTGGAGGGGAAGATGTTACTTGAAGACACACGAAAAAAGTTCAGAATTTTTATCAGTGCTATTGCCTGGTTTAGGTGATTTTCCATGGCATGCTCATGAAACTGGCTGATACACATGGACAGCTTTGTGAGGTGCGGGTTTGCCTTTGCCAAAAACCCTCATGCCAGCCCCAGTCTCTCAAGACCAGTGAGGATCTTTTGTATTGACTTTTACTTTTGCCAGTATAAAATAGTGTATTGTCAAGAAATTCTGGGGAATTCTGAGTTGCTGGTCTTAACTGAGAGTAGCTTTTTCCAAACTGCCTCCCTATTCTGCTATCACTTACAGAGGTTTTACTGTTTTACATTTACTTCTAGTTTTCCACCCAATAACTATATGGGTTTATTAAAATATTTTAAGTTTAAATACACCTATAATGGTAATTTTGTCTGTTCTGCTGTGTAACACACACTCAGAATCTGCTGCAGTAACTATTGCATGAGGTATAATGTGGTTCCTGGTTGATTTAGAGCTTATATTTTTAGGAGAAATGGAATGCTGATTTGAAGACTTCAAGTGATGGAGAATTCAGCACACCTGTAGGCAAATTGTTCAAAGATTTGATTATTCACATGATAAAATTGTGTGGTTTATTCGTATTCTAAATCAGTTCATCTTCAGCTTTAAGCTACTGGGTATCAGATGTTGGAAATTCAGCTGTGATTTAATAAAGCTATTCAAGAAAAAAAAATCCTAAATTTATATGGAGAGAGGAGAAAGATTTCTGTGAGAAAAAGATGTACCTTTTTGGGGGAGTAATTTAAAAAAATTGAAAAGAACCTGTGGTGAGCAATTATAAATGTGAAACAGTGGGGGAATGTAGGGAGGTAAAATTACCTTTCTCATTCTCTGCTAGTCTAAGCTTATGATGAAAGGCCAAAATATAATTTGTTGGTGGCACTGAATAATGGGAGGATAGCATTTTTCCTAGGACGAAATGCACAACTTCCCAGTGCCATCACTGAAAGGGGCAGCCTCAGCATGCAGCAAGAAGTCACATTTCCTGGGCAGAGAGGGAATGCAGATGCCATGATGTCCAAGTTTTATGTGCCCAATAGATTTGCTAGGCTGCACAGCTGAACTAAATCTAACCCTTGCTGAATTGCTCTCTGCTGTGCAGCCTACATTCAGAAATGTATTTCACATATCCCCAAGACTTCACTGTAGGAAAAAAAAGCACCCTTATTGCATATAAAAAGGTTTGAACAACTCTCATTTTAAAGATTAATATAAACCACTTTGATTTATCAGCAAAATGTGCCTCACATCAGGTGTTGAACCAACAGACAATCCATTGGGCAAGGGAAAAGAAAATGAATACCATTAAATCATTTTTTGTCCTTTTTAACTGTCATTTTATCCATTTCCTACCATGTGAGTGTTGTTGTGACAATATTTGGGGCATTCAGTCATTCACTGGCTGTTGTGTATTTCATTTTTTCTGAAAACTGCTGCCGCTGGGGAAGAAAGCAAAGCAAAACAATTGCCACAGGTCAAACTTTGAGGAATCCAATTTTATCAAGAGAAGTCTGGAATTCACAAGCTCTAATCTGATGTTTTGAAGTCCCTGAGGTCAACAGTGAAACAATCCAATAAAAGCAGCTTAAAAATGTAGATCTTGTAGAATTTGTCTCACTGGCCTAACCTATTAAAAATCAAATGTGTTAATTGGTTTGGTGAGTGGAGTTTTGTACAGTTTTAAGATATTTGAATTTAGAAGAATTCAAATATCTTAAAAGATTTGAATTTATCCGAACTAATAAATAGCAATAGCAAAAACTGATAGCAACCGACACCAAGTTTGGTGGGAGTGTAAGTATGCTGGAGTGCAGAAAGGCTCTGCAGAGGGACCTGGACAGGCTGGATCAATGGCCTGAGGCCAGCTGGATGAGGTTCAACAAGGACAAGTGCTGGATGCTGCCCTTGGGTCACAACAACCCCATACAGTGCTCCAGGCTGGGGCAGAGGGGGTGGAAAGTGCCCAGCAGGAAAGGCCCTGGGGGTGCTGGTTGGCAGTGGCTGAACACGAGCCAGGTGTGCCCAGGTGGGCAAGAGGCCAATGGCACCTGGCCTGTCCCAGCCATGGTGTGGCCAGCAGGACCAGGGCAGTGACTGTCCCCTGTGCTGGGCACTGGTGAGGCCACACCTCAAATCCTGTGTCCAGCTCTGGGCCCCTGATGACAAGAGGGACACTGAGGGGCTGGAGTATGTCCAGGGAAGGGAATGGAGCTGGGGAAGGCTCTGGAGCACCAGCCTGATGAGGAGCAGCTGGGGGTGTTTAGTCTGGAGAAAAGGAAGTTTGGGGGGAACCTTGTCACTCTCTACAACTCCCTGACAGGAGGGTTTCGCATGGTGGGAGTCGTGCTCTTCTCCCAAACCACAAGCAATAAGACAAGGGGAAATAACCTCAAGTTGTGCCAGAGGTGGTTTAGATTGGATATTAGGAAAAATATCTACATCCAAAGGTTTGTCACACTCTTGTCACATGCTGCCCAGGGCAGTGGCAGAACCACTGTCCCTGGAGGGATTTAAAAGATGTATAGATGTGGCACTTGGGGACATGATTTCAGGATGGACTTGGCAGTGTTAGTTCAGTGGTGGGACTTGATCTTTAATGTCTTTTCCAAACTAAATGATTTTTGACTCTAAATCTAAAAGAAAATACTGAAAATTTAGTACTTCACTGGGGGAGAAAGGAAGAAATGTGAGCATAATAATAAGCAATAACTTAAGAATATCAATTTAACTGTTATAAGGTTGACTTAGGGTTAGGAATGATTAATATGTAGTATTTGCTAGTTTATCTTTTGTGTTATTATAAATTAAAAATATTCCCCCCACTGAGACATGGAAGGTTGTAGATGATGAAACAGCACAGTAACCACTCACTGAAAAGCTTTGGTGTTAAATGCCTAAGGCAGTTTTAATATAATGTCATACATTCATGAAAATTATCTAAGTTCTGACATACATAGAAAACCTTTTAAAGTAAATACTTATTTATACCATCCTCATGTTGATACTGTATGATTCATTCAGCTTATGTCTATGTATTACTAACCTGAGGTGCTACACTACATCAAAAATAACGTCAAGACAGACTATTTTAAGTCCATAAACTTCTTCAAAATAGTCCAACCATACTACCAAGAGGGATGCTGCTTGCCATTTATTCATATGATAGATCATTTATTGGTCTTTAATTAAAGGATAAT
The DNA here is from genome assembly GCF_000691975.1 of Corvus brachyrhynchos. NCBI lineage: Eukaryota > Metazoa > Chordata > Aves > Passeriformes > Corvidae > Corvus > Corvus brachyrhynchos. The sequence continues at coordinate 1,907,102 of NW_008239780.1, read as the reverse complement.
AAAAAGCTTGGGGGTTAAAATAATAATTTTAATATATAGTGGAATGCAATTAATACTAAAAATAATACTTTTTTCTTCCATTTCAGTACTTCTAAAAAACTTGTTTGTTTAAGAAACACTAATAATAATAATAATAATAATAATAATAATACAGAATCCCTGCAGAATTCTGAGAATAGATAAAAATAATACTTTCATCTTAACTGGGCCAGCAGTTGCAAACTGGTACAGTGTCAGTTGATGAGCACAGCTCTGCAGAGGCACTGCTTAAGACTAAACACAGGATTAAAAAATCTTGTCAAAAAATGCGGTGCTTCCTGGGCTTAGTTGTAGCAGGGAGGCAGAGCTGCACCAAACTAACACAGAGTAGTCCTCTCTATTATTGTGGTTGTCATTAGTGTCTTTCCTGACCTTGTGAGGTTGGTCTTCGATGGGACATATGCACCAGCTTATGGGTAGGAATCAGCTCCTGGACTGGCGGTTGCTCTTGAACCACAGTATTATTGAAATATATCTTAAATAGAGATGAAGTGGAATGTAAATCTGTTTTTTGAATCAAATCACTTAACATTAGAAAAACAAAAAACAAACCCTTATTTTTCTCCAAAACTAGGGCTTGTGAATCTGAAGGTGATAAAGTAATTTCATTCATGTCATATTCACAGATGTTATTTTCTTCAATACTTTCAAAATGATAACATGGGACTAATGCTTCTGTAAGGAATGCAGTGTAGAATGGTAGTCTCCTTTTGTTTGGAGCTATTAATTATGGGTTGAAAGTATTGAATGCCTTTGTACTAAAAGTACAATAGAGCCAGTATTAAAAAAGTATATGTAGCAAAATTATATAGAGCAAGAAAATCTTGACTTGTCTCTGACATAAAGTATATTCTTCTCTTTGAAATATCAGCTGGACTGTTGTAAGTATGGATGTAAGAAATAATGTTGGGGCAGTGGCCAGTCTGGAACATAAATCAGTATACTCTGCATTTATCAGATTTAGAAAAAGTGGATAATGTTCAGTGAAACTTAGTGAATGAATTCAGAGAATTGTCTCTTTAAAAATTCTGTATGTTATCTTCTTCCCTAAATAGTTTGGCACAGCATTACCTTTTCATGTTTATGTAGAGTATTGAAATGAGATGGAAATTTAGGGAAGTTAGGGAGTTCACTCCCTAAGAATTACTTCCTAAGCATTAACCTGGCCAGAAATGACTAAAACCAACCAACAAAAATTTTCTAACATTATGATTTGATACAATGATTGCGTTAAAGGCTATGCTCCATTAAAATAAATGTCTTTCTCAGCATTGTAACTGCAGTATGGGTCCCAAACTAATGAGGAATAAAGCAATTCTCACTCAACCTACAGCCCTGGAAACACCATATGCACAAACAGGGCACTGGCTTTTTGTTATTGCAGCTTCCCAATTTCAAAGGGTAGAAGCTGCAAATAGAGGAAAAGAAACATAATTAATTCATTTTTTTCATAGAATGTAACAATGTCTGACTACAAGTCAAGGGCTCACCAATAAAACATTTCAGTCTAACTTTTTGAACTATTTCTGATATTTTGAACTGATTTAGGGTGTTCTAGGGTTTTTTGGTCCTTTTTTTTTAGGTGGTTTGGTTGTTTAGTTTTGGTTTTCTGTTTCTTTATTTCTTTCTTGATTTGTTAATTTTGTTTCCCTATATCCTGCAATTAGGTTTTTCTAGGGCATATGAGTGCTGTACTCCTCCCACACAGGGACTTAAGGGGACATGTGTGACTCCTTATCCTAGTAGTAGCCTGCATAATTTCCGGCTTGAAAAGATAAAAATAGCTCAAGAGTTTCTCTGCTGCCAACTTCCATTTTATCTTCCTGTTATGTAGCCTGATTCACAGGTAAAGCTGGAGGAAGTGCTGTCTCCACCACAACAATTTTAAGCTTTGAGAAGTAATGCTTATTTGTGATTTCAACTTCTAGTATTTTATCACAAAATGATTTAAACAATGATGTGGTTCATGACAGCTTTGTGGAAAATTCTGCCCTTTGCATTCTCACGTTTTAAGCTGTTCCTTCTGGCTTTGGCTTTCGAGAGTTTGTTTCAGTGATATGCAAAAGGTAACATCCCAGCATCAATACTGAAACTCTGTGCCTGGATGCTGGTGTAATTGACTTAAAGTTGTTAAAATTCACAGGATCATCAACATGTACCTCAATTAATCAATTTTTTAGAAACACAGAATTGACAGTTTAATGAGAAAAGCTTTCCCAGGATCATAGTCCCCTCCTTCTCATTATGAGAGTCAGTCTTACATTAAAGAAATGGTAAATCCTATTTGATTTCCCTCTCATGAAAGACTGAACTGTCCCAGGTGTAACCTTTCTTTTTGCTGGATGAGGAGGACAAGTGCTAAAGTAATGAGATAATCAATAAGAGTTGTTTTTGTATTGTCCATCCTGCATGCAACTGGGGACGTTACGTGTTTCCCTTCGTTTTTGCTCCTTTACTGGTCCAGCCCATTACTGACAGAGCCAAGCAGTTTTTCAAGGTCAGGCCGTTCCTTGTATTCAAACTTTTCTTTGGCTCTTCTCCCGTTGTCATTTGAATTAGCCTGAGCTCATCAACACAGCTTTTAAAAAATGCTACTGAGATTGTGGTTTAACGAACTGAGAAATTAATGTGTTGACCTTACCTTTTTAAAGGGGATCACAGGATGGTTTTGCTCATGGCTTCACTGGTCTCATTGTGGAATAACCCCTACAAGTAAATACATTTTTCCACAGGTCCCCTGCAAAGTTACAGGATATCTCTCAATTAGCTGCAGTATTCTCCTTTTAGAGCTGAAGAATCTTTTGGAGTAAGTTAGCTGACTGGTGTAATTTAGTGGAGACTGTATCATGTCATTGAAGGTTTAAGCTGTGCAAAAGTCAGTGTGTTAGAATCCCACAGATTTAAATTATTTAAATATTTGTATTTAAATATTACCTAAATCACAATCCATCTCTCATTTCCTGAGAAGAACACTAGTATACAGGGAGCTTTCTGATGTGTGGTGGGAAGGATAGTAAGATAGGAACAAAAAAAAAAAGAAAAAAAAAAAGAAACCAAACCCAAACATTCTTCACCTTACTAAAGAGAAACAGCAAAGTAACTGCAACAAAACCGGGCATTCTTCTGCCTCAGCCCTGGGCTCAGCTCTGGGCATCCAGTCTTCTCTCTCAGTGGGGTTAACAGCTGCCCTCATCACAGGACCATTGGAACATACCTGCCCCTACTCTTGGCTCTGCTCTTTTATTATTTGGACATAGTTACTCGTGTTCATTACCTGGGAGCCTTTTTACGTTATTCTGATTTGCAGAATTTGGTGGGAGGGAATATTGTGGTATCAGAAGGGAGCATCTCGTGAAGTATCAACACAGTATAAGCTTTAACTGAAGAAAATGCAGGGTTTGGGTAGATTTTACATAAAGCAGTATAGTTTAGCCACTTCATTATTTTCTTTTTTTTTAACTTGAAATAAATTTCTTGGTGGCATACATGGGCTCTGCACATGCAAGCTTACGCAGCAACTTACCCAGACTGGCTGGGAGGAATCGAGCATGCTGTATTTCGTGTTTAGAAAAGTATGAAAATACATTATTTAATTCCATTCATTCCAATTAAAGTTCAGTAGGGTGTGTGAATTCTGGGATAATTGTTTGACTGTGGTATGAAAACTTTTCTTTTGCTTCCTTTCCCTATTCATGATGGGATTTGCATAATAATTCTCTAAATTCTGGGCTGTGAATATTATCTCATTAACATAATTACCTAATTTCTTGTTTTGTGAATTACAATAGATAAGTAATAATAATCTTAGCTTATTATCATACTTTCTGCTGTGCTTTGTGATCGCAGCAAATAGACGAGAAATGAGTTGTTTTTTTTTTTAAAGGAGGGACTACTCAAATATCAGGATGATTATGTGACCCATTTATGCACATGCAAAACCCCCAGGAGATTTCAGCTACTGACTGCAGCATCCTTTCAGGCACCTACCTGAAGTCTCGCTCTTCATTAAGGCTTCCTTGTCATCAGGAACTAGTTTTACTGTATTTGAACACCACAAGGAGCATTAAATACCATTTTTTCCTTTTAGTTTCAGAAAATTAAAACCAAATTATTAAAGGATTTTAGTCCCTGCAGAGATAAGTCTCAGGCATCTATGCTGATCTGTGGAGAAAGTGTGGTTATAGAAAAAAAAAATGCATTTAATTGCAGTTACAAGCTCATTTTCTGTAAATATTTAATGTCTAAATTATTTGTACTGGCATTAATAATCTCCCAGAATCCACAAAAACTGCTTTTGCCTATGACATGTTTTGTGTATTTGTAGGACTCTCCTGCAAAGGGAACTCATTTTCAGACAGATCTTTAGACCAAATTTGCTATTTTTAACATAATATTCGCCATATAAACACCAATGCTGGAATATACAACAATATTTAACTGGGGAACCAAGTAAGACAATTACAGTTTTCAATTATACCTGAATATATTTGGACTTAATAAAACTTTATTTCAAAGTGCTTTAGAGGTTTTTATATTTGAGCTGCTGTTATGCAAGTCTCTGCAAGGACGTCCTGAGGTGGTTTTGAGAGATCTAAAACCTTGCTTTTTCCCAGAAAGTATTAGCTCTAATTAGGTACATTCCCTGAAACCTAAGTATCGCATAAAAAGGATATTTTAAAGAGTAAAAAGCCATATAATATACGGGCTATACTGTTCTTTTCCAGTCTAACTCAAGAAGAAAGTATGATAATGCTCAAAATCTGTTTAATATAAGTCTAAAAACAGAGAGATCCTAAGATCCTTACTCATCAAGTCTGTTTACAGGAATATTATGATTGGGCTTCCATCTGGTGAGTGGGTCCTGGATGTGGGTTTGATTGGCTGCATAAAGGAATGCTGGTGGGTGAGGACAGCAAGTGGTGGGTTCCTGCCCATGAGTTTAGAGGTGTCCACCGTGGCAAAACCTGAGGTAGATGCTTAATTCAGTTGTTGGATCTGTTTGCCTTAATCTCAGTGTTTTCAGCAAGAATGGAAATACAAGTTCTTTCCACTGAATTTCTTAAGAGACAAATATTGGGATCAAGAATTTTTGACCTAAATAATAAATTTGTTATGTACTTGGGGGTTACATTGTTATTGTGCCAATTTTCCTAACACCAATGAGAGATGTTCCAAGACCAGTAAAGCACTTCCCTCCTAGAGGAGTGGAAAGAGAGATTATTGCTATAATCATTGTGTGCTGACATGGAAGCTGTCCAAAGTTGTCTGGTAAATTCTGGTTCTTTCCTCAGATTGCTGACTCCTGTGACATTGTTGCAGCCCAAAGGATATCCATCCATCATGTCCCTTTGAATTTTTAAAACAAAAACACAGTTAATATTGTATTGCATTAAACATGAAATGATCCTCTTCCTTGTTGTTTTGTTTGCACTGCATGTTTTTAAAGTGGGCATCAGTAAAGGCATGGAATTAGGGCCCTTTTTTTTTTCTAACTTCTGTAGAAAGGGATATTTGAGGGATATTTGAAAGAGCATAAATACAATGAAGTACAGTCTTAATGCGAATAAAAGTATCACATGTTAATGTAAGTGATTTTAAGATGAAATTCCAGTGCATTTGCTCCCTGTTCTTGGCTTTTAATTCTTGGAATTAAGCCCCTTTTAACTGGAAGAATCAAAGTTAGTGAAGAAATCTGGCTTAAAATGAGTAATACATCCAAGCGTCTCAAATTGTATTTTCAGATTTTGACCAGGTTATTAATCTGTCCTGGACATACAGTACATGAGAAATTGATTTTGGATTACAGTGTTTTTGGCTAGAGGATACTACCTGAATTGTATAATTTTCAAAACAAAGTGAAAGTTTCTTGGATCCTGGGCTGATCCTCTGAACAGAAGTGATTTTTTTTACTATGTAATTGAAAATTGATTTAACTTCCACAGAGCTATACAAAATCAAAGCTTTGATTTGAGGACCAGAGGGACAAAAATCTGAGGCAAAGCTTAACTAACCCACATACTTTTTCTAAAAAGCGCATAATCAAGCAAATCTAATTTACTTCAGCAATCTGCTACATGAGTCTTTCCCTCTGAAAAAAACTCAAAGGATTGTGTGGTAGTGTGGATGGTCTCCTGATACATTAAGTTGTATTGAAGTGTTTATCCTCTTTTTTGCAGGAATAATCTAGTGATCTAGGATCTTTAACTTGGTATTTATCTATAAGCTATAAAATTTCACAAACCCCCATTAACTAATATGAATTTAAAAATTTGAGATCAACAGTATAAAATTCATCCAGTTCTTTGAGCTCCAATTAAATGGTTGTTAATGTTCTTTATCTATCTAGAATTTAAGTGAATTCCTCAAAGTTTGTTTCCACTTGTCATTGCTATAAATAGACGTTATCTACTGTGTCATTTCAGAGGCCATTTTTTCATAAATTAAATAGATATAGAGGATAAAAAAAATTCTTCATTACTTTTTTACAAGCAAAGGCTACATTAAGATTAGATGGATGTTATATTGATTTGTCTACAAACAAAAGATAATCAATTTAAAGGGTGAAGGGACAGTCTTCTAAAATCCTGTTTAAGGTCAATAGAAACTGCCTGTTTGTGAAAACAGCAACTTCCCTTCACTGTTGCTACAGCTCTAAGTTAGAGCTGATTCCACCTACCTTTCTGAGAGATGTTAACTTGTTTTAACTTACTGAAATAAACACTAATAAAAGCACATTGTCTCTCAGAGCAGATATATTTACTAAGACCTTAACAGATTTTATGGTTATGGGGATGTTTTTTCAAAAAAAATTAATAATAAAAGTAGAGGAGCCTTTAGTGGCAAGTGGAATCATCTTAAACCAGGTCTAACTGGTAACAGAGCACCATGGATAACCTTCAGATATACTTCAGAAATATTTTAATAGAATTGTAAAAACAGGAAAACAATAATAAAATTTACCAATATTTTATATGAAATTAAACAGGGGTGAAATGGAGCTCCATAGTTGTTCTTCACTTTGTATCTCTTCATAAAGTAATAATATTTCATTTTAGTTGTCCAGGTAAATTCAGCTCCAAATTCTAAAAACTGATTTGCATTTTTCACCATTCATAAGCATGTTTTATAAATTTGCTTTTCAGTCCTCGTTTTTGTAAGGATATATGGAGCTAAAGATGTGTCAGCTCAAATATGTTTGTAGATGGGTGGGTTTTGATGATTTCCATTTTGAGATACCTTTTTCTTCTGATTTGCTGAAACTCAGCTGTAAACATTTCTGTTTCAAACAGTGCTAAACAAATACATCTTTTCTTATATTAAATACTTTAAACTAGGGGTTGACCTGAATTCAAGTCATAGATTTTTTAACTTTCTTTGAAGTAGAGAAATCAAGTGTTGATACTCTTTGAAAACATCTCTGAAATAGTTTTCAGTATGTTCAATTGTTTGTTTATTTTGGAAGCAGCATGAAACTAGTCTTGTTGTTTATGTTGAAATAATGAATCATTTTTGGTGTTTTGATTCTACACTTGCAAGGAGCATAGAATAGATGGTAACAAGTAAATAAATACTCAATACTCAATGTGTGGTACTGTCAGGAGGGGTTTACAGGAGTTTGAATATATAAGCTGAACTGAAGAGACTACAGTAACATTAAATATTGTTAAATATTTATTTAAATTTCCCTCTTGCAAAATTGTAGCACATGTTCTCATTTTGTTCAGTAATATTAAATAAAGCTGAGTTTCTAATTACTGTCAAGTCTAGAGAAGGTGATGGGAAGGAGCAGCTGGGACTCATGGAAAAAGCAGTGCTAGGAAAGGTCGGTGTAAAGGTTGTAGTGAAGTATTTTTGTGATTGAGGAAGGTGAAGTGAAACCTCTACATCTACTGGAATTGGAGGGCAAAGGAAGACTTCCTTTTTTGTGTTTCAATGCTGTGGTTTATTAACAAGTGGGGGTTTGTTTGGGTTTTTTGGTGTCTGGAAATAGAGGCAGAGAAAAAGGTAATTGTTTTATTTGTTTTGAACACCTATTTAACACAGGGCTTAGAGCAATGAAGAAAATGCACAAAAGCTAACTTATTATTAATTTTTTAATTAGATGAACAGATAAGTATGTTTAGTGTTGACAAATAAGAATAAGGAAAGATGGTGGAGAGGGCTTTTTTTAATAAATCAAAAAAACAGTATGATGTAAGCATTTTAGATAAAAATCATCTTAATTCAGTGACAAAGTGTGTCCTTGCTTGGATTAAAATAAGTGTTTTGATAACAGAATGGCTTTTCAGCATAACAGGAAGGTTAAGCTGGGCAAATTGTGTCAGTTCAGGAACTGGCAACATCATCTCAATAAGGATTTTACATCATGAGGTTGAAGTCTCTTTTGGCAAGTTACTGGAAAAGGAATTAAATTTCAGTTTCAGTGCTACAGTAACAGGACTTGAGCTCATGTAATTTTTCTCCTTTAGTTTTTTCTATGAAAGTGAATTCCAATTGATTTGTCTGTCTTATGAGAAATTGTGTATAGCAGTGAATTCATACTGTCAGATTTGGACTTACTTGAGGTGGACGCATCAGAAGTCACATATCCAGCAGTGGCTGTGAACTAAACTGCTTTAAATGTGAAGGGTTTATATATTAAAAGTCATTATAACCTATAAATAATAGGTGAAAATGTTTGCAGACCATCTCTCATTCTCATACCAACAGAGGGCATTCTGACACTTGGAAGTCAAATAGGAATTAAATATTTGTATGTAGATATCTCATAAACGAGCTTCACCAAAAATCTAAATGGAATGATAGCACCTGACTTTTTACCACAAATAGAGGCCCCAAGAACTTGTGTCATGCCGTTACCTACTTGAGTACACTTTTATCTCGCAGTCCTTTCAAGCCTTGCAGCATTGAGTTTGGATATATTGACACTTTACCTCCCAAAGTCCCTGTACTCCAGAAGCATTCCCAAATTAGGAAATCATTGTCTTTATAGCTTCTTTTAAAGGGAATTTGGTGCAATGCAGAAATGGCCTCATGTAAAAATTGTATCTTCCCTTGACCTATTAACAGAGGAATGCTTGCAGTATTTTAGCTGTATGCCAAAGTTAGTGCCCCGTTACAAAAGGGAGGTCGTGTTGCCACTGATGCCTTGCCTCTGGGTCCTGAGGGACATGGTTAGAAGCCAAAACTCTTTGACCTGTTTGGTCATGGCTTGCCAGTAAGATGTGTGACTATAGAACTGATTTTTGGTGCATAAACTTTTCTGATTTTGCTGAGAGTGCAAGTCTTTGTTTCTTCCTAGTTATTATCTCACCCCTGGGAGCAGCTGTACCACTACAAACTACAAGTGTGAGGTTTTTCCTCTGTATTTATTTATGAAGTGGATAGTTGTTTTAATATCTTTGGCTTGTAATTATAACAGTGGGTTTTCTTCCTGCCATTTAAGCTTGGAGGGATTTATAAATTATGTTTACTTAGCAGCAGACACCAGGAAAATGTTCTTTGAAGATTTAGCCTTTTATGGGGCTTTGTACTTACTAGCAAATAAATGTACCTATTCTTCGTCACAGAAAGAAGCCTTGTGTTCAAAGAGTCTCTTTCAGTTGCAAACAGCAATGGAGAGATTGCATATTTTTCTACTACCCATCTACTAACCATTTCTTGATTTTTATTTGGCAAGTTTGTTTTATCTGTTGTCCTCAGAGGGCATTTTTTGTTACTGGAACAAAGTGAAGATTTGTTGAAGAGTCTGCATTCTCATAACCATAAAGTAGAAATAACCGCAGTAAAGAAAATCTTCATATACACTGGTGGTAGTATAAGCAGAATTATGAAATGTTTTTGCAACACGCTGAAAGCACACTTTGCATCCCTGCGTAGCAAAAAACCAGTTATGTTGCCTGCTCGTGTCAAAGGAAGTCATGATTGCAGGAATTCTTGGCACTTGGCAGTACTGGGCTACTGGTTGGACTCATTTTAGAGGTCTTTTTTGACTGAAATTGTTCTGTGCTTATGTTATTCTGTGATTTGGTTTAGTTAGAATATATAACTCCAAAATTTTAGCTTCTGTAGAAAAAGATTGTTAATTGTTGGAAGACATTTCATCAAAGCAGAAAGTCAAACTGGTTGTGGTTTTATTGGCTCTTTTTCTTTTCCCATTCCTGGGTTAGTTTCTGTCTTAGCACAGAGATAATAGAAGTGTTTTATTTTAAAAAGTGTACATATTTCCAGGAATTTCCTAAATATCTCCTGAAGGAACTAATTTTCTAAAACCTTACGAATGTTCAGGTATCTGGCTTACTTCCAAGACTGCAACAAAGCAATTGCTTTTGTTTAGACCCATTTCAGTTTAAGGATAAACAGAGGATAAAATAAATGGTGGTATTGGGGGCTGTGTAAGAAACGGAAAATAGACTGTGATGTAGTTATTTGATCATCTCTGTTCTGTGTGAGTGTAAATAGTACAGATTTATGGTGCTGCTTTTAATAAGCAAAAGTCATTTTGTCTAACTGGTACCTCCTCTCACTGCATTTAATGATGTAGTTAGGACTGAGAGCTAATATCCAAGGAGAACAATTTTTCCTCCAAAGCAGTAAGGCAGGGATTGGTTTTTCCCTTTGCCAGAGAGATCTATACCTGCCAGGTCAAGGGCCACATGTATGCTCTGAAGAACCTGTTTTACAAAAGTAAATTTCTGATAGATCTGTGAGAAGGATAAAAGAAACAAAGCACTCAGGTCCTTCAGTCTGCTGCAGATGCAGCCTAGGAAAAGGCGTTACACCTCTGAGGCACCTACAACATGTACAGGACCAAGAAAAGCAGGTCTGGGAAAGAGGAGCACCTGGTATGGAGTACCCAGAGGTGCTGTAGGAGGGGGACACCTGCCCCATGCAGAAAAAAGACTCAAGTTGTTGGGAGGAATCTCTTACTTCCCACAAGAAATTTAAAACATAAATTTGCTGAACTACAGCAATTTAAATGAACCTATCAAAACTCTAATGAGATGAGAGGCCTTTGACATGAAGGTTTGGGCCTATCGGTGTCTTTGCAGGGTTTTTCTGCAGAGAGAGTGCTTTGGAGCTTTTTATCACTATAGTATTGGCATAATCCACAGCCTGCGGTGTTATTAGACTCAAAATACGCAGAATCTCAAAGAAGTCTGTTTGTTGTGGGCATATATACTTACTTTCCACGGACTGAAGCTTGGTGATCTCATAAAACAATTACCAAACAAATTGAATTTAATCTATGAAATGCTTAATGGAAATTAAACTGTTTTAGTTATATCTGCCGTGAGATCACAGCAGTTTTCACACAGTCATTAGAATTTTTTCCTACATTACTAAATTAAACTTGTTTCACTGCTGTTTATTTCCCACTTTTTACCTTTTGATGTTCTAATGTTAAATTAATAGCTATTATCTTTCTGAGATTTAATTTACACTAATTTAATTAACTTCAGTGCATCATGGTAGATATTAATTGCAACATCAATTCTAGCAATCAATAGTTCCTGGAAAACAGACCAACAATTATTGCCTTAATTTGTAACAATGCAGGAAGCGTTTTTGTAATTTTTATATTGCTCTATTTGATCGCAGAATTCTCCCTAGCATGCTCAGGACTTCAAATAGTGGTCATTATTCAAATGTGATTCTTCTTACCATACTATTGTTAACTATTAAGCATGGATGAATCATGTTTTCAGTTAATACAATATATTTGGAACTCAGTGCACTCTGTTTAAATTGAATTTATGCTTCAATTAAATTTGGAGTTCAGTGATAAATATCTACATTTTCAGCAGGTATTTGTGGGAGAATTGACTAAATTTACTTCTTTTTGTGTCAAAGAATCTCATTAAACTAAGCTGGGAATTTTGTTTATTTTACCCTTTATGTCCATTCTATTCAATGGATTAGGCAATCATCCTTGTAATTGAATTATGAACTTCATCCTGTCTCCAAATGAAGTCTGTGTTGCTGATAGCCGCAGCAACCTAAGGGCTGCTATATATAATGACTCACTTGAAACGGTTTGGATGTGGATTCCAATTCAGATAAGCAGCCAGTACGTAATATTTGGAGCTTATCTTGAATGCTCTGGGTCTGGAAAACTAAGCTGTTGTCAGAATTCTTTAAGGATTTCCTGTGCCTCTGACAACTCATCTTCAGATAAAAAAAAAAACATAAATAAAAAGAAAAATTAATGGAGTAAACTATTAAATATTTTTTAAATATCTTAGTAGGGTTTGATGACACAAAACAGCATAAATTAATTCCAAGTCATTAATTCATAAGTGTTAAAATTTAGGTTGAGATGTTGTATTCTCAAAATTTTAGATAATTTTCTTTGTGCAAAATGGAACTATTTTTCCTTACTCTTTAAACATTCTACTACACTGTAGAAAAAGATTTTTTTCCTAATAATTGTGGGTTTATATTTCATAAATGTGTAGATAAAAGTGTAGCCTGAAGTAAAATATAATAAGCAGGTATATATTTTATGACTATAGGTAGAGATGCAAATTAGGATCACAGTTAACTCTAGTTGTGTCAGGTATAATTACAGTATGTGAAAACAGAATCGTTTTTAACCAGGCTGTAGAGACCTTGGAATGATTATTTTAGATACATTTATACCGTTTTCTAGATTTGTGTTATATTGCCCATACCTTTCAGCTAATACCCAAGCAGCTGGCCACCTGATTCTGTTAAATTTATATATGTTTGTGGGGGCTTGGGTAAATTGAAATATACCTTATTTATGAAGGAGTTGTGGTTAACAGGTGTTTTGCATACAGATAATATATTAGGAAGTGCTAATCTCATGCAGCTGATGAATGTATTTGTTCCATGGAGGCTGGGATGGGATTATGTACATTCGTTCACCTAAATGTTCTAACAGGTAATTAATAATTTTCCAAAGGCTTTTTCCATTATAGAACGTTGGGTTAGTCTGTAAAGCAATTTATTTAATATCCTGAAAATGTGCTGGTCAAATTTCTGGGAGAGGTATTATAAGCTCTTTACATTTCCCTAGGAGTCATTATAAACAGTTATCAAATCACCCTGAAAAGATGCTGGAAAAGATAGGCACAGTGCCCATTGTTGTAGTGATTGCAGCAGCAAAAGCTATTTAAGAATTCAGTGGTTTTGTAACTCAGAGATTCTATATATGTATGTATTACCAGTTGATTGTTTCAGAATTATTTTCTCTTGTGGTCAATATCCCTAGATTCTGAAAGGGCTGAACTTCTCCCTAGCTTATTGCTCTGCAATATAAAAACCACAGATTTCTGCTGTGATAACCTAAATTTATGTAACATGCTATATAATGATAGCAACTAATTGTTCAGTCTGACAAACCAATGTATCGGCAGTGCAGAGAAACATGGAGAGCTTTTTCTGCTGGAAAAAAACGAAACCAAAAGGTGTAATTCCACTGTGAATCTGGTTGGGAGGAATTATGTGCGCGGAGATTCTATCCCCAGAAAAGGGAGTAGAGGTCTCCAGCTCTGTACTCACAAGGAAAGTTGACTCAAAACAGCCTTTTTTTGAATTCCAAGTGATACAGTGTCACAAATTAATGTAATTGGATCTCTAGCAGGATGACTAATCTTACTCTTTTTAAAGTATCTGCTACCTCATAAGAGTGTAAGAAATAAAAACAGGAAAAAGCCCATAGCAATACACATTTTTTGCTATCTGTTTGATTTATGTCTACTTGAAAATATGTGTATTTTCAAAAGAAACCAGTTTTCTATCCTGAAAAAGATGAGATTCAACATCCCTCAGCAGCTAATTTTTAGCACTTAGTGGTTGCCTTGGGCTGCTGTCAGCTACAACTCATTGCATAGGTGCTTTTCACTAAACTCATTATAAAATGATTAGCCCCAAGGAAGACAATGTGATGTTACAGCCTGCACTCATTATAGGCACTTTTGCAGCTGAATTGTACATTGTCAAATTTTATCAAATGGTGAGCATAGAAAAAGTCACGGGATTAAACAGACAAGTTCTTAATAGGCATGCTGTCATTTCTAAGCTATATTTGTAAGAAAGAGTATTTCTAAGGAATGCTTTTTGTTTTTTCACCAGATTGTCGTTTGCTGGATTGTATTGTGGTAAGTAAAGAACTGTGGCAAAACATAGACCAAGTTATTAATGCTATTTGTCTTTCATTACTTGTTAGACAGGGGCCTTTTTTAATAATGTTTGTTTTGTAAGTAGAATTTCCACATCAGAAATTTGCAACAGGAAGGGGTGTTGTGGAAGATATCTTTGGACCAAGAGTGTTTGTCATGTGAGAGTGGGTCTAGTTCGAGTTGCCAATTACTTCCAAAGATACAGAAGCACAGCAACAGCCTCACTATGGGCCAAACTCTTTTAACATAATCAGTTAAAGACAAATGCCATGGATATTTCTTGGTTAAAAGGCAACAATACTTCTTAGATGGTGAGTGTTCCCTTCTAGACAGGCAGTGTTTTGTAGTCCAGAGACATTTTGACATGGATTTTGTGAAGTTATCTGTACCCAAGAATTGCCCTTATATTATGAATATTGAGAAGAGAGCAAAATCATCAGTGCCCTTCACTTCTGTTTGGGAAAGCTTTGTGGAAGAGGTGAAAGCCAGGGAGTCACCAGGGTAAAACCTTCCAGGTGCAGGAAGACCCTGCTGGCCTTTAAAGCGTCCAGAGCCTTTGTCCAGACCAAGAGAAGAGCTCGCTATTTATAAAGAGTCTTTGAGTTAAAGGCTTTTGACAAGAGGGCAAATCAAGTGGCTGAGGAGCAGGGCCATAGCAATGGTGGCAAAGGCAGTGTCCATCAGGATTTGGGGTACAACTTAGGGGCTGCAGAGAGTGTTTTGTGGTTGCATTTCCACTACCAAGGCAGCAACAGCTGTGCAGCTTTCACTTCTGTTTCTCATTTTAGTCTACACAGAGGATTTAAAACACACAACCTGTTAGCTCTAGTGCAATATACTTCACCTTCTTTACTGTGTGTGAGGCAGGTTAAGGGCATAAGAACAGCATTTAAGGGTTTCCAGAGCACTTTTAGTCTTCTGGACTTTTGCCCTTCTGGAATAGTCTTGTGCCTGTTTCAGAAACTTTAGGATTAGCCTTTTTTTTTTTCTGGAAAAAGTAGATTTTTCCCATCTGTATTTTCTCATGTGGCCAAAGATAATGCCTTGATGACACTAATCAATGAAGCCATTTATTTACCTGAAGAAAAGAGGTGCATAGCATAGGCTACCTCAACCGGGGGAGTTGAGTTTCTTCATATATCTCACTTTTTTCACCATATTCGTAACCATTTCAAAAGCTGCTTTTTAAATATTCTAGGAAATCCAGTGAACATCCTTATTTGAATTATAACTTCAGTGTGCCCTAGCACTGTCAAGTGTTTTATCACAGAAAGGGCAGTAAAAATATCCTCAAAGCCCTGGCACATGAACAGACCCTTAACAGTCCCTAATGAGAAATCCACTTCATGGACTAGAAGAGAAGCTGAAATGTCAGTTCTGGCAGCTGAAAGGGTACAGTTAGCCCAGGATTTCCTCTAAGACATCTGTCTGAGAGGGCAGATGTTTCAATAAAAATGTTAAAAGTAAAGCATCCCTTCTGTGCCTCAAAGTCCCTAATTAATTAGTGGAGTTATTGGAGCTTGGTGGTACTTCTTAGTCCTACCACCTAAGCACCTTGGGGCAGCTCAAACCCAGGCACTGAACAAATGGTAGGCGACTGTTCTGGAGTGATTCCAGGTAAAGAAAGCATTACCCCTAAGAGCTCTCTGAGGAGGAAGAAATGTACAAATCAGAGAGACAGAAAGTAACTCCAACTCTTGCCTTATTAAATAGAGCTGATATGGACCTGTCCTGATAACAAGGACTGCTATTTACAGCTGCGTCATTTGTCATCAGAAGCAGAGCCAAGCTTGCAGAGCCAAGACTGTGAATCATGAGAGGAAGAGGGAAACAAAAGGATCCTTTTTTTATTTCTTATTTGTGGTTTCAGATAAATGGCTATTAACTGACTCACTGCTGTGTTTTATTTATTTATTCGTTTGTAAGTGTAGAAAGGGTGCAGTGAAGGAGTAAGATGTTTGTTTGTGGGAATTTTTCTCCCCCTCCCCAGAACTGTCTGGGAATCCTTTTGATGTGAGATCAGCTTTCTTGTCTTGACAGCTAACAATATATGAATGCATGCATGTGCATATCAAAGGTCATTTTCTGCTGCTGTTCAGTACTTTCCTTTTTCTCTAGGAAGCATCCTTAAAAATAGCTGAAATATTGATGTTATTAGTACAGGTTGCATCAAATGTCTAGTGAGTTATGTTCTGAATATATGAAAAGATGTATCTTAATACATATGTTCAGACAGTGCAATCAGTGTCAAAATGATATGTCTGAAAACACAAGGCTTTTATTTTGCTGATTTTGTCCATAGTTATCTTGACAACAAAAGAAATGGTTTCTCAGCTTTATAATAAAGTCCTTTTAGAGCAGCAGAAAGAAGATAGATACTAAAATATTAGAGAAGAAAAGAAAAGAACCACTTGTTCACTATATGTCACTAAAGCTTCTCCAGCCTGAGTGACTGTGAGGCCTTTAGTCTACCCATGTGCCAAGAACCAGAGCTCACAGCCCCGTGGGCTCCCAGAATAATATTCCACTTAATGTAGCTCTTTGTCATGAGAATTTGTAGTAAGATATTGTTTAGTTTTATCTTTGAAATTATGACAACTGTTCACAGAATTTTCTCTTGCAAGCCTTTTATCCTTTTCAAACAAGCCAGAGTTCAGGAACAAAAGATTTGAAATCAAATGTTTCTTTCTTGGGCATTGCTCCAGTGGTTGCCCTACAGTGCTATTTGCAAACAAAAAGCTAAACCTGGAAAATAAATGTGTATCTCAAATTCAATCATATATGAATTTTATTTTCTGTTGGTGAAAATTGAACTTTAGTTCTGAATTATTTGCAGGCAATGAGAAAATCGTCTTTAGAGAAGGTAGTGCTGTCCTTCACATTGTTTGCTTTAGCAAACCTTCCTGACTTTTTACATCTTGGTTCAAGGTCTTGAAGACCACAAAGAATAAAGCTATTTGTACTATGAAGTAGCAATGTCTTCCTTCTGTGTATAGATACCTTAATAATTTTTTTTTAGCTATATGAAAGGGGCTTTCCCTGATGAAGGTCAAATGATCTAATTTTAATAGGCAATGCTTGAAGTGTGATCATATCTAAAGATGTGCCTGCCTTAATAAAATTTAACTGGGTTGGCAGTTTTCATCTCTGAAGCTATGTGTCACCTTGTGAGCAAGTCTCTAGCATAGCTACAAGAGCTTGCTTATTCAAGTAAGATTTAATTTACTGATCTTTAAGATTGGAACAGTATCCTTGAACAGCAACTTAAGGAAGAAATAATAATATACTGCTTTTAAACTTCTCCCACTCTCTATGTTTCAAAGTCCAAAGTTTCTTTTTTCCACCCTTTTTCCCACCCCTTAATGAAATCATTCACCAAGGAAGGCTGCGCAGACCAAACTTATTAGCCACATTTTTCTATTTTTCTCCTGGTGAAATTAGAGAACACTTATTTCAGTAAGTGTCTGGGACTTGTTAGTCACTGGGATGTCAGCATCTACTGCTATTGTCATGATGGGGTAAATATTGGCAGCCTTTTAGACACTTCCACTTGGTTGTGATTCAAAGACATAGGAAACTTCAAATTTTGCATGATTTGGTGTGAAATCATAAATGTGCTGTGAAAACATAAATATGTCTAATCATGCACTTGAGGAAGCCTTCTGAGGAAGCGAATTTACTATGAAATACAAGTCTCTAGTTTTCTTGTACTGGTTTGGTTGTGCTGTTTTTTTTTTTTTTTTTTTTTAATAATTCACCTCAGTCCTATGAAATAATGTTATCACATTTCCATAATGTTAAATCAAATAGGTGATTTGTTTACTGTAAAGTTGCATTTCACTCAAAAATAGAATTTCTTATATTAAAAAAGGTCATTATATGTATTTACTGAAAGAAGGGAAGCATTTGATTTAGAGTGCAAGTTGACAGCTTTAAATTGGAAGTTTCATAATGTCCTGCTCTTCCAATGGGATAAATAAATACAAGGTTTGTCTCAATGTTAGGCCATGAAAATAAGTGGTGAATGAAATCTACAGGGCTCTTAAACCTGCTTTACGTTTTCTAAAGGGTGAAGGTTTAAGGGTGAAGAATTAAAGCAAAAATGCATGGAGGTGCTATTGTTATGTACTTTTGTAGTTTCATTTGCTTTACATGTATGGGAGAAAAAGGGAGGAAGACAGCAGGGATAGAAAGAAGCTCCAGTCCCTGCACTTGCCCATCTCCTGCTTTGTTGACCCCCCAAGGCTGGGGCCAACAAGGGCAAGGCCATCTCTTCATGTGTTGGGGACAGGCTCATGTGGCACCAGCAGTGACTGCAGCACACAGAGGGTCTCCAAGTGGCTCTGTCCTCCTCTGGGTCTGCCTGATACCAGCGCAACTTTCCCCAGCCACTTGTCCCACACAAGGAAGTTGTGAAATTTGGATGCTACTTAGGCAGCAAAAAATTTCTTGAGTCCTGACCTAGATAAATCAAATATAATCCTAATTGGATGTACTTAATTGGTGTTTGGAGGCATTTTTAGACAGAGTTTTCTATTTCCACTGGGAATATTTTCATTTTTCTGTTTATCATTTACACCACAAATTTGTTTATTAACAATTCTTGGCGTTTCTTTCATCTTCTTGTGAATTTCTGCTTGAGAGCAAGGAAAATATATCTTTGTTCTCAGGAAAGAAAAGTTACTTTGAGTTTTACTTTGAAGCACCCAATGATATAACTGAAATGTCATGAATAATTTAAGCAAACATTGATGCAAATGTTACTAGAAATAATCAAGGAACTTTAGAGGTTGTAAATAAAACCGATTTAAAGATGAAAATTGATGCAACTTGCAATTCTAATTTTGCATACATGCAAAAGTAGGACAAAATAGTATACTGGAACATATGGGAATGGAACAAACAGCACCGACACTACGTGGGTGATTCATTTGTGAGTAAAAGAACTTAAATATCTTACTCTGGCTTGCATATATACAGCAAGAACACTGAATTTAAAAGTAATTTAGCTTTCTTCATGGTATTTTGAAAAAGATGCATCATAGAATCACAAAATGGTTTGGGGTTGGAAGGGACCTTAAAGATCAACTCATACCAATCCCTGCCATGGGCAAGACACCTTCCACTATCCCAGGTTGGTCAGAGCCCCATCCAACCTGGCCTTGAACATTGCCAGGGAACATTGCCAGAAGCATCCACAGCTTCTCTGGACAGCCTGTTCCAGTGCCCCACCACCCTCACAGGGAAGAATTTCTTACTAATATCCAACCTAAACCTACTCTCTTCCAGTTTGGATTTAGTAACACACACCTTGCCAATAGCCTGAATGTAAATAGTTGTGCCATTTGCATCTCTGCATGCTCCAGCATTCTAAACTGCCTGACCTAAATGACCTTGTGGTACTTATTTTATAATATTTTCTTGTTTCTGATAATTTAATCAAGGAAACTGCAGGGGAATTATGTTTGTAAGGGTGTCATTCACCAACCATGACGTCAGATTTTCTGGTACCTGCAAGTCTTGCTTTCTTGTTCTGGGTTTTTTTTTGGTTTGGTTTTTTCCTCTAGTATTTTGAATGTTACAGTCCACCTTTACTAAGCATGTTTTATGCTTTGAGACCCTGTATGTAGTAGGTGATTACAAAACTAATACTTCACCTCAGTGTTTCCATGTGCTCCCCATGTTTTTCCCAGTCCCCAAGTGATGGTTCTGTGTAGGGGAAGGCTGTGGCCTTCACAGGGCTTGGCTGGGCTGGGCAGCAAAGCACCAGCTCCCAGGGGCTGCATTGTGTGTCTCAGTATCATCACATCCACAAACACAGGCTGGGAATTCACACACACAGGAACCCATTCATGATTTGCTTAAAGAATGTCTGAACTGTGATGCTGGAATCCACAGGATATCCACAGTCCTCTGGACTGTGCTGAGTTTAAAGTAAATACAAAGATCCTTCCTTCCTGAATAAAATTTTTCAGACTGACTAAAGGGTATTTCTCTTAAATAGTTTTCTGGAGTATAAATAAGCTACAGTGAGACTAAGACAGCGTTCAGTCAATTCAGCTTGCTACCAGTCACTGTATCCGTACCGATAAAGTAAATAAATGGAGAGAAAAAAGGGTTTTCATAGATAGCATTTTTAATAAACAGTAAAGAATAAGTTCATGAACTCCTTTTGGAGACTTCTAAGACATTATGGTGATGATAGTGCAAAGCTATCTGATTCAGATATGATTGTGTTACAATAGTTTATTTCTCAACAGAGGAGATGATAAAAAAATACTTGAAAGATTTAATTAAAATATGTTCTCTCACATTTAATACTGCCTAATACTTTTAATGAATCTGAATATTCTTAATTGCTTCTGTAATTTTTGCCATGTGTAAATAGCTAATTAAAGTATTAACTACCATCAAATGTAGTCTAGAATTAAATATATAAATGTTCTGTCGCTGATTAAGAGGATTACATGAAAAAGTAGTCAACTTTCAGGTATGAATGCTTTCTGACTGCAAATAAAGGCACATTAGCTGTAGTAAAAGGGGAAGCAGATGAAGGAAGTTCATGCAGTTTCTTACTGAGTTTATAGTTTCCTACTGATCCAGTGCATATAAGACTTTTGTAGCTCTAGCGGTGTTTAGAGAAGTTTGGAGGTTGTTTGAAACTTCACCAGTTAGTTACAGTCCTTGAGGGACTGCCTGTCAATGGAAAGTGCTGGAATGCAATATATTCAGCCTCCTTTACTGGGTTTCAAGGACCAGATGGTAGGGGACATAGTTATGACCTACATCCTCTGAGAAAACTTCCTTTCTCATTTCTAGAGTCATGTGAAAGGTACAGAGAGCTCTTCTTGCTCCTGGAGGTTGCACTACAGAATAGCCTCATATTTGTTTGTGAGCCAAAAATGGATGGTGACAAACACTGTGTAAAGGCTGAAGGAGAATAATTTGACCTTTTCCTCACGATCAGCTTGGGAACACCATCAACATAAATTCTCCATAAAGATATCCTCTGGCATAACTGTCTGTTGTAATGAGATACAATCCAATAACCTCTTAGCTTAGACCAACCTGAACCAGTAAATTCCCGTGAGTGTCTCTGTAGTGTGCTCTTTAGCCATTATGACTCTGGAATTAGCTCATGCTGAACTAATCCATCCCTGGCCTGTGGCATGGAGTTGCCATAATCAGGAACATAAGGGAATCTCTCAGGTAATCGGGTGTTGGGATTTTTTAATCGGGCAAAAGTAAAAGCTGCTTTTACTATAAAGACCTATAGAAACAATTTGCTGAAGGAGGCCAAACCAACCTTTTGATTTCAGTTTCCCCTGGGATTTGATTATTCTGGGAGTACAAACGTCAAGATTTTCAGAATTTTCGGTCATTTCACAAGGTCTTTATGTTACTTATGACAACATTCCCCCCTTATAAACCTGTGGACTAGAGATAATCAAATGAGATGTTTCAATATGGTGTGCTGTTATTATTTTTTGCTCCCCTGAAAGGCTTCTATAGATAAATTAGACAGTTAGCTCTTTTAGCAGACATTACTCCCAGTGGTTCTTCTGGGTTCTATTTCAAAAATAAGATGGTGAAGACTCTTGAGCTGGCAAAGCCTCAAACAAGTAATGAAAAGCTAAAAAGCTCCTCTCTTTAAAATAGCCTCCAAAACTGACAAAGATTTCTTACAATATATAGAAAAATCTCATCAGGTTTTGTCTTCCTTGTCTCGCATACAGTACATTTTGCCTCCTTCATGTATGTTCCAAGGACTTTTATATATCCTTTTTCCTGTTAACGTGTCAGATAGAGACTGGGTTAGGTGCCTCTTAAACTTTTTTTTAGTGGAAAACTAAGCCAAGAATAGAAGAATTTCACTTCTTATTCTGGTAGTACTTTCATGTTATCTGAGTGCTCCCAACTAGGAAACATTATTTCAGGTGCAGTGGTCCTGGGAAATCTTCCCAGTTATATGAGTATTTGCCATGGGTAGACCTGCCTCTGTTAGTGAGGTGTGGCTTTTGGGAATCAGGTAGTTTGCATTTCTGTCCTCTGGTTTAGAATCATTAAGCTCAGCCTCACAACTTAGTTTTAGGGAGATGAGGCCCAAAGAATAACATTGTAATGTTTATTGCAGCTGATTTTTCCTGCAGCGTGTACTCACTATCTCTAGCTCCCCCCCAGGAAGTCAAGGGAGCAGTTGTCTCTCTGTCCTCATCCTGAACAGTAGACTTCTTCCTAGTAGACTCTATAAACAATTCTATGGCTTCTTCTGGCACAGAAACAACATTTCAACTGAGAATGGTGTCCAAGTTGTGGTGGGTTGGTTTGGTTGGTTTCCCGTATAATGCAAATCAGGAGTAGTGGCATTAGAAAGTATCATTTGGCTCATTAAGTATTTTGTTGCTGCTCAACTATTAAATATATTTTATGGCTTTGTATGTTTAACTGATGTAGGCACAAGTTACAAACAGAAAGTTAATATTATGATTAAACTTTTATATAAATCAGCTATTCTAATAGAAAATTACCAGTCTAATTTGAGTAAAAATTGTTCTGTTCTTAAAACCATACTGAATATACCAATGGATACTGCACTTGAGCTTTTGAAATCATCCCCAGAGATTCTGGAAAAATTGCATAAAATTTTAAAATTTCCTTTGTTTTCATTGACATTTTGACTTGATTAGCCGAAATTATAATATCTCCCTGAAGCATGGGTAATTGTATTCATGTCATTTTTACTTCGATTGGTGGCATGTTGCAGATCATTTTTTTTATTCTGTAGCATGTTGGCATTTGTGGTGTCAGAATCACAGGATTTAGTTGATGTACATTTATGAACTTATTATTTCTGGCATCCTTTAGAGAACTGAACTACCTTCCAAATCAAACAGTTACAGTAACCTAGCATGAGACCTTCCTTTTCCTTTCACAGGTCGAGTGTGGGTGCACTGATGGGAACCATAGGCAGGTGTATCTCCGCTCTATGACTCCCAAATTTTTGGTTATGGACAGCATTAAGAGAATGATGCAGGTGATTGTAAGAGAAAGAAAACCTCATGAAAGGGAGCTGAATGTTCTGCTGCAGAACTGTTTATGACCCAGCCTCCGCCACAAAGCTCTCATGGCATACAAGGGAAAAAATGGTTTCCCAGCTAGTCACTGTCTGTGTTTCATTTTGTTGCTTTCTGACTTAGTAACCAAGGTCTGACTTACAGAAATACTGAGGGGTGAGAGCTGTGCTTTGAAAGTATAAAGTGCTGTAACAAAAAACACTATTATGGAAAGTGTGGTCCCACATTCTCAAATTCTGCATCTAAAATGAAAAGACATTTTGTTTGCTTGATGTTTTATGTGCCTCATCCATAAAATGGGAGTAATATATTTACCTGGAGCTGGTATGGAAATTACGTTATCTCTTAATTAGAAGCCACGTATGATCATGTAAAGAACATGGGTCCCTGGAAACAAATTCTGTCTGTCTGTGATAATAATTGGAGCTGAGTTCTGCAGACTTTTTATTTTAAAGGTTGTTCTTTAAATTCATTGTTTTCTGACACATCACCCTTCTGCCCTCAAAGGTCGAAAGTTTATTCTTAAAATCATTAAGCACCCTTGATCAATTTTTTTTTTTCCACACAGTGTAGGAAATCAGCTGACAATACTGGTTACTTTTCATTCTCCTCATAGAGATGAACCTTAGAACTTGATTGTGTGTACGTAGATTTAATGAGCAATTACATGCCTTCTAACTTTGGAAAATAAACTGTCTCCTAAATCAAGTGACAAATACATACAAAATACATGGAAAGGAGAAAAACAGAAAGAAAAACTACTTTGCCACTTAACTTCCCTTCCTGTCTGATGCAGCCCAGGTTTAAGGTGCTCCTTTTCCTCTACACAATAAGAGTTTGCCAGTAAAAAGCCATTTGGCAAATCAGGCAGAAATGTTCTGCACATGTATCTCTGTAAACAGATATTATGCAGGCTGTTTTAAAATCACAGTGAGAATCAGCAGTAGGATTTTCTTAGTGATGCTAATGCACTAACATTGACCAAAAAAATCCAGTGATAAAACAGCAGAGAAATGTGTCAGAGGAATGATGGATTCCTAAAATGATAATGATGTCCAACTTGTCTCATCTTCTTGTCCCATTTTTCTTCTTTCTGTCTACAGAATGCAGTGAGAGTTTTGCATTAATGCTTGCGAAAACCATGGGAAATTCAGGTCAAATAGGCTGACTAGTAATTTGTAAAGCCCAACGAGTGTTTGACAGCCCCAGATATTTAGCTTATGTTGGTGTTGTGTTGAACATCTCCTTAAACTCTTGCAAAGACTTACTTCAGAGCTGGAGAATTGTTTTGGGGGGTTTCTGGTTTTTTGTGGTTTTGTATTTTTTTTGGTGGAGATTTTTTTTGGTTGGTTGGTTGTTGTTTGATATTTTATTTTCTCTCTTTTTTAACATCTGAGAAATTCTTCATCTCTGTAGATATATAAAATACTGTTAGATTTGAGAGATTTTCTGTCACCACATAAGTCTATAAGTGCGTTATTTATTTATTAGTTCTTTGCATAGGTTAATCATATTTGTTGATGATTTTGTTAAAGGGCAATTCTTTAAAACTTAAATTTCACCCTTATTTTTTTGCTTATTTATGCAGAAAAAAGAAAAATCTAAATCTTGGTTCAAGATCAGAGAAATTCTCAGTTTCATGTTGGTGGTCAAGGGTGTAGGGTAAAGTGCATTTGTTCTTGGTTAATGACACTGTGGATATAAACAAGTTCTTAGTGAGGCCAAATCAAAGCTGCTTCCAAAAAATAAGCATACAACTTATATAAACATATTTGTACTTAAATTCTTTGGGTGACACAGTGTTGTTTCAGGAAGGAACAGCTCATCTGGTTTTGCATGTGGGGTGGCATTGAGGACATTTGGAACATGCTTCACTGGAGTGCCAGAAAATGACCCTGGGACATGAGGAACATCCATCTGTCCAGAACGTTTCTGATAGTGTTTTGGAAACAGCTGAAGTCGTGGAAGATGTTCAGCTGATTTTAATTATCAGCCTCTGGAAATGAGGAAGCTATAAAGAGGAATGTGTGAAATGAACAACAGGAGAAAATAAAAAAAAGACAAATGTCTATTGCTGCAGCCTGGCTACGCTTGCACCTGCAACATCCTAGTGATTTCAGTACTGAGTACAGACCTTCCTCTTCTGTATAATATCCAGGCTAATTTTGGAAATAACCTTTTTTTGTTCTTCAATGCATCCTTGGAACTGGTGTCCTAGACTCTATATTTCAGCATTTCCTTGTGTCACCTGGCATATAACAGTTGAGATGAGGGTGATGCATCATTTGCTTGGCTGGAATTAGAGAGTAAGTTAATTAGATGTGAGAAGTTTTGTCTTTTTGTAATAGACCAAAAACAGCTGTAGAAGATTAAATTACAGTATCACTGGAAAAAAAAAAAAACCCATGGTTTAAATCCAATTGTGCTCCATGGTTAAGAAATTATGTTTAGAACTACAGTGCTGTAATAAATTCAAAAGTTTTACATCATACGTATATTAAGAAGAACAGAACCATAGAATTGTTTAGCCTGGAAAAGATCTTTAAGATCAAGTCCAGCTGTTAACTCTGCCAAGTCCAATGCTAAACCACATCCTCAGGTGCCACATCTACACACCTTTTAAATCCTTCCAGGGATGGTGACTCCACCACTGCCCAGGGCAGCCTGTTCCTGGACTTGAAAACCCCTTCAACAAAGTTATTTTTTTCTAATATCCCATCTAAACCTCCTCTGACACAACTTGAGGCTGTTTCCTTTTCTTCTACCACTTGTTACTTGGGAGAAGAGACCGACCCCCACACAGCTACAACCAGCTGCATTTTAACTTCACTCACCCCAAAAGCTCTGTTTTTTCTTTTTTTTTGAACTACAAAAAATCAATTTGCATCTTGCCATGAGATGTGTATGGAGCGACCTCTGAGCCCTTGTGGTCTGAGCTGTGTTCTTTGTGG
>NW_008239780.1:1805940-1880879 GCF_000691975.1 Corvus brachyrhynchos | reverse complement strand
GTGTAGAGGAATTTTTTACATAAATCTGTAATTGATATCCCTGCAAATATAAACCTCACCTGTATTCACATTTCATTGTCAGCTTCAGACATCTACTTCTTCTTTAAAAGAATTTATAACATCAACTTATTTCACGTTACTTTTTAATCTTCTCACATCTACAACTTCTCTGTAGGGCAGTAGGATTGCGTGAAAATTAGATACATAATATTTGGATTTGTACAGCCTACTGTGAGAGAATAAAAAAATTCCAACTGAAGGAATAGCATACTTGAACAAGTGGAGGGTTTTGGGGTTTTGGGGGGTTTCTTTGGGGTTTTTAAAATTTTGTTCTGTTGGGGTATTTTTTGTTGGGTTTTTTGTTTGGTTGGTTTTTGGGGTTTTTTGTGGTTTTGTTGTTGTTTTTGTTTTGTTTGGGAGTTTTTTGGGGTTTTTTAAATATAAAGGCCCTTTAATCATGTATTTTGGTGATTCTGGAACATTTTGCTCCCCATTACCCTACTATTTTTAAAGTAATTGCCTTAATTAAGATGGAAAAGGTGATTGCCTTATTCTTCTGTGAGCTGACAGTTACAGGTGACCCAGGAAAATTGACCTTGTTTTCCTTCCAGGGAGATTTAGCTATGGAGCTGCTGCTTGCTTGGCTTTGGCATCGTGTAGCCTGGCAGGCTGCAAGCTGCACAGAGGCCACTGTACTGAACTCATACTGTCTTATACAGAAACTCTGTCTACCTTGAGTGAAATGGCCTTAAAATTAACCAGAGGTACAGGACTGTCACAGAAACAGTCCTAACTTACCCAATATCTATGAAAAATGCTCCTTTTAGATACTTAATTCTTATGGTTTTGTCACATATGTCACCTTTGTGCATTATAACTAAAAATCTAGATTGATATCCCCCTCCAAAGGCCTTTTTTAGCCTGGTGTAAAGCTTAAAATGGAAAGTTTGGAGTCTCTGTAATAAGCCCATTTGAAGTTCCACATCTGAAAATCCAGCAAGTGAACCACGCTTTAAACACTGATACATTTCGAATTTTAATAGACTTTATTACAAGCCTTCAAATTAAAATCTGTCAGGAGAGATAAAAGGTTGGGGATTCGGATTCAAAGGGACTTTGATTAGACATAAAGGTCAGCAATGGTGGCAAAAAGTCAATGCATCTAAATTAAGCATAAACCTCTGGAAGAGAATATGCTAATCTTTCGTGTAAAGTACTTGTCAGGCTGATCTTGGCTCATATCCACAACAGTTAAACTATTTTCTGTGATGAAATTTTAACAAATGGTAATCCATGTGTAATTTGCCTGTCAAGTGTGTGCCATTTGTTTTTACAAATGTTAGATTTTAACTGCTAAGGAATCATATTATACTACATAATGTACTTCTGATTAAAGATTTTGTTTTAGAATCTTTAGCGCAGTTTTTAACTGCAACTTTTTTTCCTTGGGAATGTAAAATGCAAATGGGAGAAAAGAAAAAAGAAATAAAATCAAAACTCTAAATGTCATTGCTTTGTGTAAAACTAAGTGTAAATGTATAAATTACTCTTTAATTGAGCAGCTACTTCAGGAGCTTAAAGTTGTAGTAACTGTTAATATTTCTGAATGTGAAATTAAGATTCTGCACTGTTAGTGAGAAAACTCATTAAGGACATAAAAGGATGACAGGATGAAAAAGGATTTACATTTATAGAATCTTCTGTAAAATTATGAGAAGTGACAGGCTCATTTTTTGATGCTGAAATCAAGGTTGCATGTCTAAACCACAGTGACACTGTGGCTAGATTTTGCATAGCTGAGAACTAATAGGAAATTAATAGAGTGTAATACAGGCCTATTGAATTCAGTCTAACTTTGTAGCTTTGATGTGGAAGAACAGAAGGCATAATTTCAGCCTTTGTTTAGTGTGCTGGACAGATAACTCCACTAACATCTAAGTATGGTCAGGATTAAAACTGTGATGGATGGCACCACAGCACATTCTCGACAGCTTTTCTGTTCAAATACAAATTTCTGTCACAGTCCCAGAATGTTTGAAGGAACTTTCAGAGATGAAATATTGTAGCTGCAACAAGTCCAGTGTGAAGCTATTATGCTTTGAAAGGAAAAATAATTACAAACTGTACATCTCCTAGGCACATATCTGTATTAATAATGCATAGTAGTAAATACACTGGAGTATACTAATGAAATGTAATTGAACACAGAAGTTTTGGAAACCGTAAGGTTATCAATCTGTCAAGAAAAGTGTCAGTGCATCTGTCTGGTTTTTGGGTTTTCTACCTGTTTTAGGCAAATAAGTATTTTGGAAAGTTACTGTAGATCCTGATTTATTCTACCTTTCATAACATCTCTTTAGAACATTTTCTTGATGTTAAGATTTTTTTTCAAATGTTCAGCAATTTCTGTATGAAAAAAAAAAATTCCCTTATGTCCCCTTAAGACAGTCACTATTGCCTCCAAAACCTTTGGTGAAACCAATGCTTTTATTAAAGCACTCTGTAGATGGAATATTGTCCTTATTATAGCAGCAAAGTAGGTCAGAACCTCACTGTTTGACAGATGTGACATACAAAGTCCCTACCTTCATATTAGTCATGAATAAAATGAAAAAGAAGCTGATTAGTGCAGGAGAATGTCTGTATTTAAAGAGCTAATACCTGTAGTGATTTTCTTCTTTGTGCTTAACTGTTAATTGAAGGAGAGACTTAAACTTTATCCCATTGCAACTGATTCCCACACAAGCACAGGGAGTCCAGCTGACACTGCAAATGGCATAAAGCTTTGTAATATGAGCCATTGATTTAGCACAATAAGAAAGAAAATTGGACTCCATGAAGTGAGAATAAATTGTCTGACTGCTGAATGTCTGTCATGAAATCTCATCTCTTGCTCATGTGTTGTCCATGGGATGTGGTCGTTTGTCAGCTTCCAAAGAACTCCCAGTTGTCCTCTGGTCCTATTGTGCTCTGGGCTACCTCAGATATCTCAGCAGAGGTAAACACAGCTGAGGTTGCTGTTCATGTTGAATAGTTTGTGGTCACACTTGTCAAATTTAACTATCAAAGAACTCAAAAGTGGGGCAGAAATATCCTAAATGTTTTCAACCACACTATATGTACTTGAGATAACGTCAATGAAAGTATTGTTCCATTTTAATCCAAGTACTTCTGTACATCATTCTAAAGGTAAAAGCATAGACCCCAAATACCTAATAAATGGGCAATTAACCTGTCTCCTCAGTGAAGTCTTGGTCTTCTTGGAATTTATTTATGTATTTCTAAATACGGTTGCTAAGTGGGCCCTGACTGTGCTCAGAGCAATGACTGTGTGCAGTCTCCTAAAGCAGTTCAGAACAGAGGGACCACCTCATTTCACACAACACTGGCTGCATCCTTGCTGCAATAATGTACTGGTTTTATTTATTCTTGGCTTAATCTGTCAATCGTATAACATTTATACCAACACTTGGGATCCTCCCTATAAAAGTCATCGGTTGAAGAAACTGCTCAAGAAGGCTGAAAAACTGCAGTACTGAGAATTCACTGTAGTCAAAAATACTAGTAGTTATATATAAAACAGGATAGGGGAGTGGCAGAGCAATGAATAGATATGAAAAACATATTTTAATATTTAGTTTTAATAAAATGAGGATAATATGACTAGGATGTAGTAGATCTGTGTCTCAGTAGGGCCTGAAAGCAGGAGAAGCGTTTTAATAGTAACTCACGTTAGGAGTTGGTTAAGCCATGAGAAAGAGCTAAGCAAAGAAAACTCACCTCTCTCTCCCTTATTCTCCAATTCTGTCAGTTTTGTGCAGTCTGCTGTCTCTCCCTTGTTTTAATTTAATACATTTCTTTGGATGTGTATTTTTAAAACAGAAACAATCCAAGCACACCTTTCTAAAGAAAGAATTGAAAAACAAAACAAAACAAAAAAAATCTTGTTCTGTGATTGAAAATATGAAATTCAATCTAAGCAACCAAAGCAATATGATTTTCTGGATAGATACAGGATGGTGTTTCTAAAATTCAAAATATTTTGGTTTGACTATGTCGATTTCCGAGGAGCCTCAACTCATGGTTCCTTGGCCATGGAGCAATCTGCCTGGTGGGTCTCCCCCAGACCCATCCCCATGTCAGTGCCACACGAAGTAGTCAACCAAGTGCAAATTTTGGCTCTGTCAAAGTTGTCAGGAGAACTTTCCCAGCGAACTTCCTGGAAGTTGCCTTAGTTGGGAAGCTATTCAGTTATTTATTTAAGTTCAATTTTGGACTAAAACATCAAGTAACACAGTTCCCTGCAGCTCAATTCTGTTCTTTCAATTGACTCCTCTAACTCCTGTCCATCCTTTTAACTGAATGTTTGTAGTCATCATTCCCCATTTTCTGAGGAAATCAGTGTTGTCTTACATGACCAGAAACTTGTATTTTTTCACCAAAGTAGAGAGAAGAAACACATTGTGATCTGGATTTGTATGCTGGATAATATCTTTGCATTAGTCTCTTTAATGGAAAGGACTTTCAGGCTTGAATACTTTTCTTAATACCATATTTTATGGAGAATGTGATTCTTTAAATAGTCAGGAACCTGGACATTAAGATTTTATAAGTAAAATGAAAGACCTTAAGCTTCATTTAGCAGAGAAAGAGCTGCAAGGGGGCTGTTACCTGGCTTGTGGTTGTGCACGTCTGTTGTCCTTGTTTGAGTTTCCATCACAGGCCAAGGTCAAGAGCTGTCTGGAATAGGGAGTGAAGAGTATGGTGTTTTGAAGTATTTTTTAACTTGAGCTTATTTAGAAAAAATTGCAAGTTTAGAATATAATTCTGGCTTACATTTAGAAGTGTGCTATATTTCATCAGATTTTGAATGACTGACCCAGTGTGCCTTTCTACCAATGTTTAAACAACAGCCTGAGCAATATTTCAGTCTCTAAGGAAACAAAGTTCAGGAATGAGTACATTCCTTTTCTCCCCAAGACACCTGTAATAAGTAGATGACCTTTAGCTTGAGGAGAAAGGATTGCTGGACTCTGAGAGCATCTCACTGG
Organism: Corvus brachyrhynchos; assembly: GCF_000691975.1. Lineage (NCBI taxonomy): Eukaryota > Metazoa > Chordata > Aves > Passeriformes > Corvidae > Corvus > Corvus brachyrhynchos. The sequence goes on along the minus strand of NW_008239780.1, from coordinate 1,875,828 downwards.
TGTCAGGCTTAGTCTTCAGGACCACTAGCAGAAAATTGTGCTGGTCTGTCACAGCACCTTCATCCAAGGCATGCTGAGCAGCACATTTGATCTCTGGCAGCAGTGAAGGCACACATCAATATTAGCTGCTCTCTTCCTCTCTTATTGGTTTCCAAATAATCTGGAAGCAAATGAGTTGTGTTTGATACCAAAGCACAAGTATGAATTTCCTTGTTTTATTTCTTTTCATCTCATCTTATCCTCTCTGAAGTTAGAAACAAACTACTTTACAAAAAATGAAAAGGAGCTAATACCAAATGCATTACAGGTATAACATTTATGAATAAAACACTTATTTTGTAAAGCTTTTGCTTTGTGAACCTTGGTGGTATAAGAAAACATAACCTTTGGTATCTTCTTTTCTACTATAGGAATTGGGTAGCATTGTGTGTTTGGGCTTGCATTGTCTTCTCAGAATAGCATTGTGACTAAAAGTCACCTGTAGAATGAGAGTAAAGTTCTGTAAGGAAAATATAAAATAAATAAAATCAGCTTCAAACCCTTAGAAGTCCTTTTCTCAGCATGGTAGATGAATGTGTGCACTGACCCATGCAGCTGGTGCTTGAGAGTGTAGCCTGCTGAGGTGAGAGTCTGTTCATGTTTTAAGGAAACACAATTTCTCATCATAGCTGTGTTGCTAAGGGATAGCTCATATTTCTCGTATTCTCTGTCAGATTTCAAAGACCAACAGAAAAAAATGTTGCATTGTGTCTCGGTATTGCTTGTTCATGGTGGAGAGTTAGGAATGAATTGCAAAAGCAAGAAAAACTTTAAATAGACTTTAAAATACGTAGCTCAATTCCTCTCTTGAGATATCCCCTACACTCACTTAGTAGTCAGTGGTGTTTTCCAGATTTCAGCCCTTCTCCTTAAACCAGATTTGGTGATTTCATGTTAAAGGAAGCTAATTCAGTGGCATATTACTGTCTAAAGTCATCTGTTTTCTACCTTGCACCTTGGTGTTCCTTGTTCTCTTTTTTCCATGTTGGTAGCATGACTGATCCAATGGAAAAATAACCCTGAAAAAGGTAATGTTTCATCTCAGAAGCCAACTGACTCATTTCTCCAGAAGACATGGATTGTCAAGGAAGAGCAGAATTGTTCCCTTCAGCTCAGTGTTAAACTGGTTTAGAACCAGGCTGGCTGGAACTGCACCTGCAGAAATAATGAGTCTCAAACACCACAGTGGATGTAAATAAAAAAATCTTTTATATACTTCATTAACCTTATAAATAACCTGAGAAAATAAAAAAAAATTATCAATTCCACTTGGATGAGCACATAAGTAAAATACAGGTGCCCCAGAAGTAGGAGGAGGGCAGTGGAGCTTTCCCACACTGAGGAATGCAAACCAAGGTTGGCATGTGGCTGCCCTCTGGTCCTCCCCAAGATTATATAACCTGGGATTTACTAGTGGACTAACATGGAAAAAAAGTAGCATTAAAATCATGTACTGTGTAAAAGGAGTTTAATTCTCCATCTGACATCTTTAAGATACCATATTAATAATTTAGCTGAGTTTTAGTAGCCTTTTCAGTTGTAGCCCACTAATGACAAGCTTGCTTTCTAATGTTTAACGCCTGCTGCGCAAGTGGTACTTTTAACAAAATACATTTGCTGCAGGCTCTTTGACATGGCTTCACACTGAGATAAACACAATTAGCATGAGCTATTTAAAATGCTTTTCTCTTGTGCTTGTTTATAATTGGTCTTTTAAGATCTATTTTTATTATTAATTTTAAGGAATGTGTAACAGATTTGATAGCACAGTGTTATTCAAGTGTTTTACTCTTGAGATTTTCCTGGGTAATCCTCTGTTTGTAATAGCATATTTATATACAAAGATTGAAGAACTGACCAGATTGGTCCTTCTTTTAACATGCTGTACCATAGAATGTATTGTAGCAGACCAGGGAGGATGATCCAAAGGCGTGCAGGCAGGCTAGCTTACATAGCATAAAAATTTCATTAGAAAGTATTTCCAGTGAATCCTATTTGTATAAAAGGCCTTATCTTTTCTATATGTCATATCAAAATGTCTTTTAGTAAAAATAGTCTTGCAAAGAATGTCTGCTGAGGGGGGCTGTACTGAATATTCATAACATCTGAGTGTGTGCTGAGACATTTTAGAATAAATATTTTTTTTTAGGTTAACCTAGTTCAGAATGTTATTGTTAATCTTCTTTACATCCTTTCAGGCAGCCTGTGTAAGGAAATTTTTGAATTAAAAAAAGAAAAGAAAGAAATGCTGTCCTCAGTGAGAGCCCACACTCTCCAGCTCTCATTAAAATCAGTGGGAGTCTTCTATTGGCTTTGCCGAGAGTGGATCTTCTCGGTGGGGTTTTGGAGGGGTAAAGGGAAGAACATGCCTCAAAAAAAGACAAATGTCTGTAGAGCCCTCAAGGGCAAGGCTGTTGTAAGGTAGGTTTTGTCCTCTTCTTTCCAGGCTGCCACTTCTGCTGACTGATTGAAACGTCTCTACCTGCTTTCCTGGCTTTTTGCAGGGTTTAGTCCGAAAGCACAGCCCTCGTGGCAGCATCAGAAGGGAGACTGTTCCTTGGATGGTCCTCAGCCTGTGCCCCTGGGCAGGTGACAATTATAATGGCTTTTTAATGGTTGGATTTGAAAGAGGCAGTGGGCTGATTTGATAATAGGCAGGTCTTCATCTTAAAAAATGAGCATAAATTGAAGCTGTCTGGTTTAGTAATTGAAGTACAGTAAATATTCTATATTTGCTTTTCACAGCCTTTCTGCCCAATGGAACCCACAGCTGTTTGTGAGCAGTTCTGAAAAGATCTATTCCTGGATATAAGTAAACTGCTCAGCCTGACAAATGACACAGGTGTTGGCTGGCTCTGTAGGGGCTGAGCATTGCATTTAGGAGCACCTGTCTGAGTATCAGCACTGATTCTGAGACTGAGCCCATCGAGACAGACGGACTTGTTCCATTCTTGAGAACAAAAAACACTGTGGTCATTTGGCAGATTGTGCAGCATGGCAGGAGGGCTGACGGGACCTGGGAGGCTGGAAGCTGGAGGGCTTTTAGAAAAAAAGCCCTGCAAACTGTTGGGACTATTTTGATGGTTGAAACTAAAAAGAGTACACCAAGAGCACATCACTGCAGAGACCAAGTCCTCAGCCATCATGGCTTTCTGACTTCTTCAGGGCTGGTGGCAGCATCCTATATTATGCTTCCCTAAAGAGACTTTCAGAATGGATTTCCCCATAAATCAGACCAGGCCATACTTAATACACATAAGGCATTGCAAATGATGGATAGTTGGCTTAGCTTTGCTTTGAATGTTATCTCTTGTGTCCTTTGCTGTAACTGAATTTGTTGGCATTAGTTTTGGACTATTGTAGCAGGATCTGTGGCTCAGGAAAGGGTGAGAACACAGTGTATTCTGGGGAGTATGTCAGTGGTAGAAACCACTGAGAATTGCTGGAGTAGAGAAAAGGCCCAAAGGAAAGGATGTCCCACCCTCCTTCAGTACAGGGGCATGAAAAGAGGGAAATCAATTTGGTTTGAAACACTGTTTCATTTGTCACACACCAGTTTTTTACCACCAAGACTCCATCCACTGTCTTATTTTGAGGACCACTGAGTCCTCAGTGCTGTGAAAATACTTGAGTCTAAATCCCTCGGTTTGAACCCTGAAATTATTTTGATGCGTGCCTTCTTTTATCTCTGCTTTCATCTAGCTTTTTGAAAGTGAAAAATACACAGCTGAAACATACCAACTACCAAATAGTGGCATTACTTGGTTAATTTTAGTGACTTGATTTTGGAGGATCTATGATAAAATATAGCACCCAGGGATATTTATCCTAGTAACTTTAAACATGTCCTGGTTCTTTTGGTCTCTCTAATATGTTGCTGTGATGGCATTAGTGGAACCATATCCTTTGCCTGGACACTGAGTCTTGTATTGTATAGAGACTATTGAGATTTCAGAAGAAAGGTCTTTTTAAAAAGAATTTGTTGGTATAACAAAACAAATCATTTTAAAAAAAATTAAAGCATGTTTTTGAGTGTTATGTAACCATCAGAACTGGTTTCTTTAAGAGATCTGGTTTTGGACTAGTCAGGCTACTGAAATCCTACTTTCATTTGAACTCACATATCTGGGATGTCTAAAACATTTAAATATTTATAGCTTTGAAGGTTCACCAGGTCTATAATAAGCACAGGAGAAAATAAATACATTATGCAAAGGGTGATTAGTTTTATCACATAGTCTTCTATGGGGCAGATGTTTATTTTTCAGTGTTCATTTTCTTGGATCAGTCAGGTAGACAGCTGTTCTTTTAGGGCATTTTTGTTAATTTAAGTAACTTCTTTGAATTGCAAATCTACCACCAAATTCACTTCTAAAAATTCAGCCTCCAGCTCATAATTATATCATCAAAAAAAAAATCTTTAGATCACTAATTCAAAAATATCTACTTGTCAGAGATATTTCAAACAAATGTAAAGCATACACACTCTAAATCATCTGATACATCAATGTCTATATGAAACTGAATATAAAATGTCCAGGTCTGCTAGGTTTCTCAAATAAAAAAAATAATGTACATTACGTACCTTCCCACACTCCAACAGCAAGCTTGAAATACTGTTGTCTCATATATGTGACTTCGTAAACACTTGTTAACATCAATAGGCTGTTGCAAAGAGAGAAATATGATAAATGGGTAGCCTGTAATTAATCTTTTTATTTTTTAAATTGCCTTGGATTTTTGCCCTAGTCCAGAGGACCTGAGGAGAGTTATAGGACAGGGAAAGGAAAAGAGTACTGCAGAGTGTGCTGGCACTTATCAGGCTGTACAGGGACAGGGCTTTTTGTGCACTGGAGCTGTCAGGAACAACTGCAGTGGAGAAGAACTTGCCAGTGTAGTCACCCATAGAGTCCTTGGTCTTACAGTAAATTTGCTGGAGTCAGTGCATGACTATTCAGATACGCATTTTGTATTCACGCTCTCAGACTTGTGCTATAAATATTTGTGTCCCTTTCAATTCATGTGAAAACATAGCTCTCAGCTACCATAGTTTTATGAGGGCATTACTGGAATGTTGCATGGAAATTAATTCTTTGTATTGCAAAATGTTCAGCTACAGAAAACGTAATATTATCACTCCAGTAGATGAATCATAGTCGGTGGTGTAGGCACTTATGCTGAAATTGCCTCCAGAAATTTATTGACTGACATATTTTGACCATTCTGACCAAACTGTAGTCTATTAAAACTGCAAGTGCAAAGTAATTTTTGTTTCACTGTGAACCCGAATTTGTTCCATTATGAATTGGTTACTGACCTAGTTTGTTCTGAAATACCATCACCTGGAGTGTCTGCTCCCAGCTCAGCCCATTTTGTAAGGTGCAGTTTGGGACAGGGATAAGGCTAAGGGGTGGTGGGGTTTAGGAGGGCAGATTTCTTGGCGTAATTACACCCATACCATGTGGAACATGAGCAGGAGAGAAGCCAGACATGGGCAGTGATGGTGAGTGTTCTGTGAGCTTCTGGTAGTACCCAAAGTGTCTCTCAGCAGCACTTTGAATCAGAGCAGGGAATGGGGTTTTGTTCATTTTACAAGATGTTTTTCTCATTCAGCGCTGTTACTGGTATATAAAGGAAGATTATCGCTACTGAAATTTTGGAAGCTGGCAAGAAAAATGGTTAGGTCTAAATCAAACAGATGTTTTGATTGTAAAAACGTAAAAGGAGTAAGTTTTTGATATATTTGGCAAATGCAATTTCATCTCTTATGTAATTAAGAAGCTTTCTGTATTTATTTGTTAGGACTGGAAACTTTTGACAAAGTGCACTAACATTTACTTGGATACTTACCATTAATACATGTCTACCAATACCAGTTGTTTTAATTTTGAAGTACTTGAAATATCAGAGCAAGTGAAGATGTTGTTGTGATGTAAGTACAAATGGTGTTGCACTAAATCAGTAGACTGTTGTACCCACAGTTAATTGTAAGATTGTGACTACTATATCTAGGTAATTAATATGCTAATTAGCTAGTTTAAAGATAAAAGGGGTATTAAAAGAATGCAATAAAGAGCTTGTATTTTTCTCTTTTTCTGTGCAAACACAGCTCCCTGCAATAACTTAATGAGGAAATTTCAAAGGAACAAAACTAACAACAAATGAATTAGAAGCTTAACTAAGTAATTACATGGTATTGCTGAGACCTTTTGGGTAGGGACTAGCATAAATATGTATTTAGATTGTCATAACAGCAAATAACAGAGAGAATGGGAATACTAACAAAGAAACTTGTTGAAATTTTGTTTTTATGAAGCAGCCTAAGAAAAATTTGAATTATATGGTTATTATTGAAAGAAATTACTTATTGATAGTAATAAGATTGAAAATATTACTAAGGTAGAAGGATGTAAGCTCTTTGAGGGAAGAGAGCAAGGTGCTACTCTTTTTTCTTTCAGCCAGCCTTTAATGTATTAGTAGAAAAGGGATTGGTGTTCAAAAACCACAACCTACATTTGTTCAGCATCCTGAATTTTGAATCTGTTCTGAGGGCTGGTTTTGATCTGGCCCACAAAATTAATAGAAAACCTCATGTGTGGCATTGCAAGAGAAAAGATCCTTAAGGACAATGAAAATATGCCTTAAATTGAGTCTGAAGACCCATTATGGGCTAAAATATGGTGTAGAAGATTTCAGAACAAATTAAGGCAGGTCTTTCAAGAGAGAGGATAAAAGAGAAGAAGAAAGTGTAAGAAATCAAGAATTTTTGGGTTGGAAAAATGCTTTCAGAGCTTTAACTGCTTTATCAGTTAAATTTCTTGTCTCTAAACACTTTTTTCTCAGTTGGAGAAAGCCCATGTTTGAAGCCTTCTCCTCTGTCAGGAGGCCACGCAGATTTAAACTTGTCAAAATCGACACTCCACTCTAGAGAATGCAACTTGAACTATGCTGTACAGCCTCATCTGACATCCATGCTTGATAAAGACAAGACCACTATCTATTAATCAGATTAGTTTGTTACTAATGGGCTTATTATTAATACAAAAGCACTATTATAACTAATTTTAAAAGATACAAACATACAAAAGGAAGCATGCAACAAATCTTCTGTTTTCTTTTGTATTTATATAAACAATCTAACAGTAACAAAAAAATCTAGCAGCTGCTAAATGAAAGCCAGAAGTTGGCTTAAAGAAACAGTAAATACTACTCTGAGAATAAATAACATCAATTGTAGGACTTACTATCTGAAGAGATTGCTTTTTTAATACTAAGGTAAAGCATCTTGGACTTTTGATTTAAATTTAAGCCTTATCACATGATTTATAATGAGGAGCAGCAAGAGTGATTTATTCATAGTATCTCAGTATTGATAACTAAGCTGCATTTGCATTAACAGTGAGCACTGAAATAATCTGAACATCACACCTCTCCTCCAAAATGAAGAGTCTCTCCTTCTTGTTCTCAGCAATTCAGAGCAGGGATGTGTCTCTAAAAGGTGGAATTTTTTCAAAATTGTTGGAATGATTTGGAATCCCACTGGTACTCAGTATCTAAAAGCTGTGCAATTCAATCCTCTGAATATTTAACTGTCCTGAAGTCAACATCTAAATTTAGTTAACGTCAAGTGGATTAGGACATCACACCACTAAACAGATTCCAACACAGTTTGAATGCAATTTTCTGATTTGATTGGTCTTTTAGTTTGTTAATTCTAGTAAGAAAATGTGTAAGATGCAATATATTTTTGGTCTTTTTTGCTAAGGAAGTGAGGTTTATGCCTCATATCTATCTGTTTTTTTCCCTGGTAACTTTAAAACTATTTTTAAACACATTTCATGGAGAGAGAGAGCTCACAAAGGCAGTGAGTTCCCACAATGTGACAATCCTCAAAGCAGTTTAGTTATCAGCCTTCAGGGGTTGGGTGGGGAGCCCCTATCAGCAGCCTTGTATCTGTTTCCAATGAGGCTGTAGTGTGTGTGCTCTTCACTAAACACCATCTATTGCACCTGGAGAGAAATGAGATCAGCATTTGCACTTGGAAAGTTTAGTCCAATACTATTTGGGAATTAAAAATTAGGCTCTGAACCAGACTTCATCAGTTTTCTGTTCAAGATATTTCATGTTTCAAATACTGTGGTTTTATGCTGGGTCAATCTCATTACTTTTTAAAAAGAAATTGTTAAAGATAACTTTGGATGAGATGAGAGCTCATGTAAATTGTGTGTATACACACACATCCCCCATATTATAATGTGAGCTGCAGCTGGCTTTATATCTCTATAGACAGTTAACTGTAGAACTATCAAAAAGTAAATAAAGGGAATTCACAAAAGTGGAACAGACTCTGAAGCTTAGGAAAGAATATATTTAATTAAATACATCCACTTAAAAGTCAGCACTACATAAAACATAAAGTAGGCCAGGTTAGGAATCTCAATAGCTTTGAATAAACTCAGACCTTTGCTACAGAGCCAAGTTAGTTAGGCCCAGGTGTGGCATTGGATAGGAAACAGCCTGGGGGAGAAGACTTCTTCTTTAATAAAGAACCATATTCTATGTGGGGTTTTATGTGGATTTTTTTTTTTTTTTGTATTGTAGTTTTCTTTATCATTCAATGCTATCAATTTTAAATGGGTACATTTTTAAGCTTTGGCCTAATATTATTACAAAAAATGGAGCTCTAGTTAAACCTTGTGGCATTTTTATGTCACCCACAGGCTCTCTCTCGTTTGGAGTTTGTATCTAAATTACTGGGTTTTAAAATACATCCTCTGTATGATTTCAGCTATACTTGTGAATGACTGGCATGTCTTAAGTGAAAGATCTCTTGTCCCCAGTGGTGGTTAAAGTCAGAGCTGTCGTTTTAGAATTATTTTATTTCATGAGCTTTTAATCATACCCCAAGGACATGTCAAGCTCTTGCATGCTCTTTCTTTCAAGTATATTCTTTCACAAACACAGGCTGTGGAGGAGAAGGTGTCATTTCTTCTCTTGTTCCACTCCAAGCACATATTCATCATGGTAGGGGAAACTTATAAGAAATCTAATATCATAGTAAATTGCAATTTGGTGAGGTGTGGCAAGCTTTCAAAGGTTCAAATTTTTGGTGGTTGTAATATAACAGCTAAAGCAGCACAGAATGTGTTTGCAGTAAATCAAGCACTGCAGTCACTGTCTAGATAAATACTCTATTTGTTAGTTAGATGGAGTTAGTTGCCCTCAAAATTATCTTTGTGACATTTCTGTGAATGTAAATTAATTTGAAGACATTGTGAGGTTTGTTCACCACTTTATTGAATTTTCTATGCCTGAAGCACCAATTAGTATATTTATAGTCAAGCTATTGAACAATTTTGTTGGTTTTTTTTCAATTACTGTTCTCATGGATCCCAACCGGAGTGTTCCTGTGTCTTGTATATAGCACAGCATCTGAAGGGTTCGCGTATTTTCAGAGGGGACCTAACAGCTGGTCTGTCCTGCTTTTACTGCTCAAGATAAGATATTGTCCTGTTTCTGGCAGGTTTTGCTACAAAACAGTAATGATGTCTATTGTGATTGCTGTTATTTTTGTATTTGTTATTTTATAGCTTCATAGGTAACTAAATATTAGGTGGGGATTCAGTATCTGAGTCTCATTTAGAACACCAGGCTCTAAAATTGCCTCCTATGAAACTTCAGTAATATCTTTGAATGGCTGTGTATTGAATGACTGACTTAAATGCTTCTTTGTGCTAAAGGGAGCAGTGCTGCTTAGAGAGCTTGCAGTTTGCAAGACATTTTTGAAATGAACACAGGGAAGCACAGTAGTTGTATTTAAAATTATTTATTGATGGAGAAGTAAGCGAAAGAGTGATATTTGGACCAAGAATTGTTTTCAGGTAGAAATAGCCTGTTTTCCCCTCAAGCTCATTTCTGAATTTCAGGAGAAAAGACAGTCTTATAAAGCTCTAAAAATATCTGAGGTTGAACTGCCAGTGGTGAACATTGTTGCTTTCTGTCTGTAGTACATTGGAAATCCACAGGTAGGTCCTTAGCTGTACGTTAGGACTTCAGCTTTGTAGCTGACAGTGTAGCCTGCTTCTACTTTGGGTTCCAGCTCTATGTAAGTTAAAATTCCTAGTACTCGTGCCAGCCTTCATTTAGGCGCCTTTGAACTTAATAAAGTGACATCATCTGTCTCTTCTGCATTGTCTCGTAGGCTGAGTCAAGGTGGACATACCTGGGCAGTAGAAGAGGTCTTGCTAACGCAGGAGCCACTAGAACCATTGGGGAGCATGATGCAGACACTGAGCTGAAAGAGGGTGCTCAGATTTGCCTGAATGAGGTGATTACCAACCATGCCTCATCAGCTGGTCTGCTCTGGCTCCGGCACAGCCTCTCTGCCCATCTGTGCTGCAATCCCCGGGCTTCTGGGAGAGCATAATGGGGCAGATGGGGACCATGCACAAGATCTCATCTTGTCTTTGCAGGTTTCGTTGACACAGTCTCTATGCCATGCAAAGAAACTGCCTCTGCTTTCCCTCTGCAGCAGCTTTGCAAGCGACTGTCACATAGGCATTGTTGTGCCTTTAGCTAATCAGTTCTGGAGAGGAAATGATGTACTAGATAATCTCAGCATGGACCGTTTATATTATCATCATCTTGACCACAAATTACCTCTTCATTCTAAGAAATGCTTCTGATGCGATGCTTGAAGAGACATTTCAGTAAATTTGTTCTTCAGAAAATAAACTTTAAAGAAAAATATTGCTGTCATAGTCATAGACATGTTTAGTCTTTAAAACCCACATAGCATCCTGCAGTCCTCAATTAACAGACAATAAAAAATAAATTCAATACCCATACAAGCCATCATCATGTGAGGAGCTTTTGTAAATATATGGTCTTACAGCAGTTTGAAGTGCCACCTTCTGCACAGGCTTTAGATATATTTGCCACATTAAATAATACCAATGTATGTAATAGAACACACTTAATGATAACTCCTTGCCTACTACAGAATGCCTACTGAATTCTAGTGGCCTAGTGTGACTGAGGTCATGGTACATAAATCTGATTGTAATCCCAAATTAAACTTAAATATACTTGTTGAGCAATAACAGCAAAGTTGAAAAATGAAACACAGACTTCTCCCCGAAGCAGCTTTGAGAGCTTGGAAAATTATGGCTCTATTGGCTGGATTAGCTGCCTGGGAAGTTATTCCTGGTCCGTTAAAATAATTATATTAATGCCATGCACTATGTTAGAGTCTGGTCTTGTGGTCTTTTGAAATACAAAGCATAATTCTCTGACAAAAATTTTAGAGATATTCTGTGATGCACCTGAGATTTTTTGTACCATATGTCTGAATAAAAATTATTAATGCAGAAATATCTTATTTGCAGAAATAAGCAAGTTACTCATACTCTGGGTACCTTTATTTACTTGGTTATTTGGTTGTCGCTTGCCCAATGCTACAACTTATAACCTTTGACTCTCTAAAAAATTGCTTTTATGCTTTACTTTTATGGAGGTTTTTAAGTTTAGAGCCCTTTCCAATCTTGAGAGAAATGAAATTTCTTTCAGTATCTTTTGTCTTGAAGTGTGAATTGTTTAGCATTATGACTTGATTGCATTTGAGTCATATTGCTGTATAATGGTTGTTCTGTGTCATGCATTCATGGGGCAAAGAGCAGCGTAAGAAAACAGTATTTGGAATGCTATACAATGGGAAGATTCTTGGGTTTTACAGAAGAAAGTGCTTTTTGAACTTAAAGCTTAAATCTAGTAAATTCTGCCATTACCAATCATCAGTGGACTACTTCTCCAGATGAGAACTAACCCCATCAGCACTTGTCAGCAGCTGTGCACAGTCCCCTGAAATCTTCTGTTAATGATTTTATTTCCAACGTGGTTTGACTAACAGGTTGTATACCTGCTGAAATCAAATACAAAGAAGTGTGGTAAAAGCTGCCTAAAACAGGATACATGAACTCTGTCTGCTAGTAAAATTAAATTATTAATGGTTTAATTTCTTTTTTTTCTTTCCACAGGATTTGAGGTTCCAATTAAATCTGTGTTTGGGCCATTGCTTTGCCTGCCAGTACTTAATCTTTTTCGAAAGCCTCATCACTTATCTAAAACAAAAGAAGAACGAGGTAAGGAGAAAAAGTAATGAAATGCAGCATAGCACATCTGTCAAAGGAACGGAAAGTAGCTTTAAAAAAAATCCAGGATCAATGACAGTAAGAAATTATTTGTTGAGCACTAAATGTGTTCATGTTAGGCATGTTAATTCTAAGGAATCTGTAAGTACTATTATGTCCTTGCATACACTGAGGGTTTGGTTGTTTAAGAGATTTACTGTTGATGTAGCCACAGGATACAAATGACTGATAGGAGTAGTTGCTAAGTGTACCTGTCTGTACTATTGAGTCCTTTGTAAGATTGTTTGACATCTTGATACTGAACTGTTGAATATAATTAACATTTCGGAAGTTATTTAAAATTCACTTTTGGGTCAGTCTTGATTTATGTTCTTCAAATGTGCATAATGCAATACTGGGTACTGTATTAAAAGACTTAATCTGTGTCAGCACTTAGAGCTGTACTATCCTTTGCTGTTGATAATAGATCTGTCCAAAATACTTGGAACTGACTTTTGCTATGTCGCTTAGGATTGCAATAACATACAGCAAGGCAGGCATAACTAGAGGTGACAGAGAAGAGTAGTAAAGTGATTTAGCCTTGACAGGATAAGGATGTAAGGCAGATACAGTTTGAAAAATATCAGCCTTTCCTGAGCTGCAAAAGTATAGCCTGCAGTGGCCACCCCTGCAGCCACTGCTGATGTGCACAAGAGAGAATGTTGGGATTTTTTGTCCACTCATTTTTTCTTCATTCTCAGATTCCTTCCCTGGGTCAAGTTCAAACTAATATTAGCTGATGCAGAGCAGGCTCAGTGGCTCCTTAATATGCTTTCACCTCAGGGTCCTTATGTGAAAACCAGCAGGTTAGAAAGTTTGTTGGCCTCTCACTTTTTCAACATAAAATATCATGTATTTGGTTTGGGAGTGTTAACCACACATCTTCTCTAGGGTTTCTCTCAAGGATGCTATTTATAGTTTTGCTTTTCAAGCTGTGTAAAGGGTGTTATTAAGCAGCTGGGAAAAAAAGTTTTATCATCAGACGATGGAAAGCCATAGGCCAGGCAGAAAACTGCCAGTGGTATTTGTCAGAAATAAGTAAAACTGGGTTTAGTAGGTGTGTTTTTAAAGCACATGTGTTTCTAAGGAGAGTTGTACCTCCACATCCAGAGCTGCTGATGGAAATAGCTCACTGATACAAGCATTCCTGAAATATTTCCTAGAATTTCTACCAGAAATTACTTTTACATGTGTAGATTGTTGGCTTTGCTGTGTAAATCCTTTAGGTTTGCCAAATAGCTTCCAGGTTTCTGAATCCTGTCTTGCTGTAACTCTGTCTTACAGCACAGTTGTCTTCTAGGTTGCCCATCTACGGCATCACATCTGCTAAAATTTCTCATTTTATTGGTCTCTGAGACTGAAAAAAATGATGAAACAACAAAAATTTGTAAAATTTAATAAAAATTACTCCCTATCATTGCTTATGGCATCAGTTGCCAACAGGGTCCATCTTCAAAAAAATTAATTAATCTTTAAATTAACTACTCTTAATAGGATTTGGAAAAAAAAGCAGACTTGATTTGTCTGTAGCTCTTCAGCTTTGTTTCAATTCCTCATAATTCCATTTCAAAGCTCTTCTTTCAACAGATAGACATCATAAATTTAATTTTTAAAAGATTCTCTTATATTTTCTTGTTAAAAAAAAATTAATTTTTTTACCTTCCAAACTTCCTGCTTCTCCAAAACCCTGTTGGTGAGCCACATTAACAAATTAAAACAGATAATCTTAGTAATTATTAGCTTCTTATAAACATAATTATCTTATGATGAGTGCAGATGACATTAAAAAAATCTTACACTGAAATGGTGCCTAAAATGAGTTATATGCTATCTATGTGTGCAGTTTAATTGGGACCCCTACTGATACTGAAAACAGTCCGTTTTTTGTGGTTTCAAACAAATCCAGACTTAAATTATTACAATGATGTATCTGGAATGTCTGGGTGTCTGTATCCCCCAGAAATTTTTAACTCGTTCACTGACATAAGGGATTTTTTTAGCCCATTGACTGATACTAAAATGAAGATAGAATTTTGAGACAAAATTGTTCCTAACATTAGTGAAAATACATGGCTTTGCAGTAAAAAAAAAAGATATTTTAAATGCCCTGACTAAGGGAACACCACTTTGTGAGCTTCTCTGAAAGTTTCTACAACAGAAAGAGACCTAATTGATGTGCCACGTTTGGGAAAGGCATTTTCGTCAGAATCTGCACCTTTCCAACATGTCAGGGTCCAGGGTGAAAATTTGTGAATGCAGGGAATTTCCAGGGTTCTGCTCAGGAAATCAGACTGGCTTCCTCCTTGTGTGCTCTGAATATCTCCCTCTTCCTCATGGAACATATATCCTGTCTGTCTGGAAGATGCTGGTATTTGATGTGAAAACCAGTCCTGCAGCAAGAGGAACATTTACTTCAGGTTATAACTTCTGTGTTTAATACCAAACCCCATTATCATGCATGTGGTTGGCTGGGATCATGTTTATGGTTTATTATATTTACAGTTTCAACTGTAAACACAGAAAAATATCTGTTTTGCTTGTGAGGCTGCTTATTGCTCTCATCGAACAGTAACAAACCTTATGCTATGGATGAAAAAATGTGATTTATCTGTGTTTTTAAGTGTACTAGGTATGTGATTAGAAATCACTCTCATAAACTCTCTTATGCTGTGATTTTCTAAATTCCTGTTAGCTTGTCCAATCAGGGAAGTTCTTAAGCACATGAAGTAGCTGTCAGCATGTGGCTTCTCGCCACTGTGAAGTCTTGATATGGTTACAGGCCTTCAAGATGAAATGTGGTTTCCCAGACAATTTCTGTAATGGATCTTTGGGGTATTCATACTTTCAAGACATATGTGGATTTAGAAGCCATAAAAGACAGAGAATGCTTTGCAGTTTCTGTTCTAAATGTAACACCATTTAAAATGCTTGAGGTTACATGCATACAGTGGATAGTTCGTTCTGAGCATCTTAAACATTCATTTCTACTGGTTCTCATATCAGAGATTCTCTATTAATATTGCCATAGTGAAACAGGAGAGTGACTGCTGGGAATCTCCAGGCAATCAATGAAAAATACTTGGCAACAACACTGTCCTTTTCACTTTCATTAAAGGTTGTGAAAGCAATTTGCTAACATTAATAACACATTACAGTAACCTCCTGAATCTCTGTGAGCATTCAGTTCTAGAAAATTTAACCTAAGGTAGAAATAGGTAACAGCTATGCTAAGAAAGTAGAAACTGGCCATTCCTTTGCTGGCCTCCCTTTTTGTGGACCCTCTTGGACATCCATGAAGTTTTGTTTCAAAAAATGCTCATGGATCACAGTCTCCAATCTCTGAACTCTACTTTTTGAAGCTAATCTTTCATTATTACATCAGGCCTCTGGTCTATCTTGGGCTTTTTAATAGCTTGACACAAATTTTGAAAGAATCTGAAGAATGAGAAGGAAACAAAACCACTAACGTTTCCTAATAGCAGTATTCACCTTGTCGATGTATAGAAACTTCCTTAGAATGCTTGTGTTCAGCCATCAGTTTTACACTGTTGAAAGTTTAGACCCAATTGCAAATTAGCAATAAGGAGGAATAGTCAGCAATTCAAATATCAAATAGGAAAGTCTTCGTTGAGTTTGACAGGTTTTTTATTTCTTTTTTCTTTCTCCCTCCCTTCCCCATTGTTCCATAAATATCTTGTTTAAGTTTTATGGTGTATTCTGTATGTTAACGAAAACCTTTTGATTCTAATTTACTGCACCTAACCATGATGGCTTAATGTAGGGTAGTAACTACTGAATTATCCAGTGTCAGAATGTGCTTGCCAAATTTTTATGCTCGAGTCTCATCAACTTGTCTCACTGGAATGGAACCTCATTCCAAATTTTCCTTCACAAACCATTAGCAATTTACTTCGTAGTAATTCCAAGACATGGCTACAGAGTCAGTGTAACTTACAGAGATACCAAAGCAGACAACAGTACATTTTATTCCTTATCCTTTTGTATAACAAAACCTCTTTTTGATAGTAATGGAAATCTATGATGCAAAGGTGATATTTTTCACACTGTCCAGTACTATAAATATACACTACCATTTGCGTTGTAATCTCATGAACTCCCCTTGTTCCTACTTATAACATCAAAACATAGTTTTCAAGGACAGAATAAAAGCACTTATTGGAGAAAACTTGAATTATCTAGCAGTGAAATTTCATTATTACTTTAATTATGTACATAAAATTAAAAAAATGGAGTTGCTATAGAATTCCAGCAATGCAATTTTTCAATAATGCACCATGGAGATGGTTTCTTGCAATATTCCAGAGTTCTGTCCTTTAAGATGAATGTATTTTTATGTAATTCAAATTATTTTACAATCTTTAAAGTATTATTTTACAAATCACTGATGTATTAAGTTGGTTTAATTCTCTATCTGCATTTTGTCTTCCAAAAGCACATGTGGTAGAGACGTTTCATGATTCTTACAAAATCTGTAAACCAGTGAATCAGTAACAGGAAAAATAAAATTAAAAATTCAAAAGATCAATGCTGACCAAAGACCAGAGATACTTACAGTATTATTATATTTTTGGTTTTCTGCCTGTAGGCCGTAATTTTATAGATAAAACATTTTTTTGAGTAAATAAAGATGATCACTATATACCATAAATAATAGTAGTATGTGCTTTTGCTAGCATTAGAAGGATTGTAAGTACCTTCTGTCATATATTTTGCTAGTATCAAAAAGGCAATAACTGATTAAATATATATCTTCTGCCTGACCCATTTCACTTGTACTTCCACAAAAGTAATCCTATCCTGTTCTTTTCATCTTCTGGCTGTTAATGCTTTCCAGCAGAAGGGAGGCCAGTGACACCAAACAGCAGCTCCCAGGATATGTGAATGCTGCTGGAGCTGAACACTTTGGTACCTGGTTTAAAAGAAAATCAGCACTGAGTCTTCCTCTTTGGGCTGTCAATGAACAGTGATGCTACAAATATCAAGGCACTAGAGGAATTCAAATCATGTTAGGCACAAGAGCTCAGAAGTGCCTTTTATCCCAGTGAAATCCTGCCAAGGCTTGCAGTAAGATGGTAGTTTCCAGATCTTTTTCTCAGACTTCCAAGAGTGTTTGTGCCCATGTCTGAACTCGCTGTGCTCTCAAGTTGGGACCATGAGACTGAGCATAGCATTCACTATGTTCCTCAGTAGCTATCCAAGTTCAGCTTCACTTAAGGCTATATATAATGGTGTAGGTATAATAGTAATAATTTTAGTAATCATTTTTCTAACAGGTAATGAATTATAGTATCAGAATTAATATCATGAGCAGCAACCTCTTTGCTTGCATCACTACTGCTACTCTTGTTCTCTCTATTCCCTGAAAAATTATTTTGAAATTTTCTTGGGTTCTAAATGTTACATAGCTTTCAGGTAGTTTAGTATACTAAATTTCTGTCTCTAGGGACTTAGAAAAAAACTCTTGTGTAAGCAGACTGATCTCATCTTAATCCCTGGTAGGCATTCTTTCAAATCTTAAAACTACAACTGTAGTCATGTCAAAGTAATTTATTTTTTTGTTTAACCCAAGTAGCTCAATACTTGGATTAAAAAAGAAGAGGAATAGGTGCTGCAGGCCAGGATTTATGTAGGTGAGAAAGCTGGAACAGTGATAATGTGACACTGTCTTGGTGGCACCATCCTTTGTTGTACATGTTAATTCCAGGTGAATTATAAAATTATAAAAAGGTGTTAAGTATGGGAAGAAACTGTACAAAACCAAACCAAGATAGCATGTGTAAGCTCTTAATTTAATTACTGCAGATTTATTTTGATTTGTATCTGAAACACAGACGGCAGTATTGTATTTGCCAGAAAAATAGCTCATTTTAATGCAATCAACTTGTCTCTTATTTTCTATTCCTTCATTTGAGATTTTACATCTAATTTTCATCATGAAAAACATATTGAGATGGTAATACTGAATATATCCAAAGTGGTTCAGCACCATGGCTTGCTCCTTATAGTGTCAAGAAGTTTAGGGACAGCAACCTGGGGAAATCTAGATTTTTCAGGGGATTACTGCCCCTGACTCCTTCAGAAATCCGCTTGGACAAATTTATTCTCTCACATCCCCAGTGTCAGGAAAAAATCTTTCTTTCAACTGGATAGGTACAGACATGCTACAGTCACTCAGCTCTTACCTTCCATCAGTGAGATGTGTAAAATTTGCAGTTTCAGCACAACATTTGTCCAGTGGATCTCTGCCTGTGTGCAGGCCGGCTGTATAAGTAGGAATGGAATTTCAAACCTATCTTAGCGCATCTCACCAGAGTTCAGGCAGCAGCACCCCGACATCAGCATGCTGGGCACTTGGCCATGCCTTTGCTCAGTGCTCTGCCACCCCCAAATTTGCCTTAGGCAGGGCATGTCTGCAGTCATTCCTTACTCAGAGCACTTTGAGAATCTCTTCCCGAAATCTGATGGCAGAACTGTTGGGAGCCATCAGCTGTTAGAGAGCAAAGGGAACTTCTAAAAGAAAGGTTACTTGCCAGTATAGGCTGTTTGAGCACTTGACACACACCTTCACCCTTTGCTGCTTTTTTCCTTCTCAGTCTCTTTAAAATACAGTTACACGTCCACCATCCGGGAGCGAGGGACAGGAATTGCTCCAAGTGTTGGTATGGAAGGGAGTGAGTATGTGCTGCAAAGAACCACTTCATGGCAACGAGCAGGTTCTGGATGAACCACTGTCCTTTCATGGTCCCTGCAGGCCGTCAGATACAGAGCAGGCTTGGCAGCACTGCATCAAGGTGGGAGCATTCAAATTCATGTATAGGCAGTCAAACTAAGTAATACTGGATGGACGTTAGCAAAGTCATTTGGAAATAGAAGTACAGACAGAGATCAGGGGGAAAGATTGAATTCTAATTCAATGATCCCATATTTATAAATTATCTAGTATCTATAACACTTTAAAATAGGATTTATTTGCTTTAATAATTCATGGAAAGTTCCTAGTAGGTAATTTATTAATAATACAGTGTCATCAGTACGGATTTTGCCCAATTCCTATTTCTATTCTATTGAACCTGCTGCTCTGTTTTATGGCAGCAGCAAGAAGCTTAGTTTTAAGCAGTGAAAGGAAGCCTATTAACTTGTTTTCAAAATAAAATATGGAGATATCTGTGGAATACAAAGCTTCTGTTTGAGGTCAGGAATAGCTACAAACACAGAAGGAACCACACATTTCTGTTTATATGATTGCTAAAGGTCACTACGCAGAAAAATACTGAAGTATGTAGGCACTTAGATTTGAGTCACGCCACTAAAATCAATGGAATGACTTTTATACTTATTGGAATAATTATCCTATTAAGACATTTACTTAAGTGTTCTGCTGATTCAGAGCCAGAATATACAAGCACGCTGTAAAGGCAAATCCTGTCACATTGGCAAAGGACAATTTGCAGTGTTTACCAAATTCTTTAATAGTCCATTACTATTTTCAGCTGTTTCATATACTCTTGTATATGAAACTTGTATATAACACTGTCCCCCCAAGAAGCGTGTCGATATTGGTTTGAAAATGGTGGCAATCAGTAGGAAAGGTCTATTTATTTTTTCATCTGCATTCAGATTTTGGTCTTGTTTTCAACAAGTAGGTTTCTCAAGCTGCAATACTCTGACATTGTGCCTGAAACAGTTTGCTGCAGAGCAACAAATCTTCATGTTTTCAGGAAAAAAAAGCCAGTATCTGGTTAGTGATATTTCTAAAGAGATTAAGATTGTAGTTCTTAAGAAAGTAGATCTGTTTGTTTCACTAAGAAGATTAGAAACAAATATGCACCAAATATGTTGTTCCAGCTATGATGACTTCATCTAAGCACTGTAACAAGTGAAAAGCTGATAAAAATTGGAAGCAATGGAATGGGTTGATTAAGTCCATCTCCAGAACTGCACGCTGTAAAGCTCAGGTGATTTTCCATTACACTCTGCTGCTGGTGAAGCCAGGCTTACTGGTGGCTATCACAGTTTCTACTACATGTGTGTATGTGTGTACAGCCCATCTGCTTTGTAAGTTTTAGGAGAAAGGAGTTGGGAAACTCCTGCTGTCATTATATTTTTAAGTGAAGGATGCAGTGCACTGAATGCACAAAATAGCGTTCAAGCACAAATGGGCTACGGACCAAGAACTAAATCTCAGCAGCGTTTGCTTTGATTTCTGCTGCTGCCATAGTGGGTAAACTGGCACAGGAGAACTGGCACAAGAATGTATAGATTAGGTTTTAGCACTGTCAGTTTGAAACTGTTGAGAATGGTGGGTACCACTGTTGGTGGTGGCTGCAGCTCCTGGCTCTCTCTGAAGTTATGTGAGAGAGGAGGCGTATTTATCCCTTGCTTTCACAGAATACTGGTGTATTACGTTCGTGTGCTGTCAGTCTCGTGGGTAGCTGATAAATCTGGCTAGATAGTATTCATCAGTAATGATCAACAATTTTATGGTAAAATAGCAAAATTATTTTGGAATGAGATCTGGTGACTTCTAAAATGTGTTTTACAAAGCTGGTCTTTGTACTTTGTTAAACACTATTTTCTCCAAAACTATCACTTCTGATTCAGATGTCTCAAACATTTTTTTCTTATTTAGAAAGCAGAGGAAAACAATATTCAGGGTTCAGGGTTTTCTTTTAAAATTGTTTCATTTTTTTTGACTGAAATCTTTCTCAGGTTCTCTTCGTCCGTATTCACTATAAATATCAAACAGCTGATTTACAAGAGGATACCTAACTGTCTTCTGTTGATGGCTGTACAGAATTTTACCAATTGCATGGGATTTTCTGTTTTGGGCAGTTCTCAGGCTTTACCTGGTACAAATCTGCCAATGGTATCATGAGATAACCAGTGCAGCTGAGGTATGACAGTGTTTTATGATTGTTCTTTAAATCAATACATTTTCACTTTTAGAAAAATCAAAATATCTCAATAAATGTAGAAAAGGTTTATGGAATCATAATAATTGATTCATTTAGACTCTGATTTGTTTCTTTGCTTTTGAGCATTGCTTGCATGTAAATGTTGGGTATGACCCTGAAACACATCTTGTATCCTTTGGAGCTTCCCCTTATCTAATGAGGAAAAGGTTTTCCTGCCTTGTGTGTTACTGAATGAACATTATTCAAATAGGTGTGTGTGTGCACATTTCAGGGTTTAGGAGTATGCAAAGGCACAGTATTCAATGTATAGAAATGATGTGCTGACTTAAAATACAAAAGCAGTGCTTTGTAGTAAAACCTCCTGCATCCTCCTCACTTTCACATGCATTAAGTACAAACTATTAAAACAGCAGCATAGTTAACATGAAACAGATTTCCAGAAACATATCACCATAAAATACCTACTACTCTCATACATCTGCACACTGGGAGAAGAGGAGGGAGAAATTTATTTTTAAGTCCTTCTAGGAAAACTGTTATTGATCTTCAGACACTTGTCTTTTTATTCTTTCCCTTACCAATTCCCAGCCAATGGACAAGGACACACTGTATTACTACTTTCTGTGTGATTCATTCCTTATAAAACAATCTGTTCTTTTAGTGGCACTTGTTATTAATCAAGGTTTTTTGCTTTCATTAGAGTCGTTGTTGGCTCAATCACTTCACTATATGTAATCACTAACTTTTTGCATTACACTGGTGAATAGGTGATCTTCTATGTCTGTCAGAGGGATGCTGGTACACTTAGTATGATGCTTTGCAATTTCAGTGAGAACACTAATGATTGAAGTGTGATTGCTTTTTTTTTTTTCCTTTGAGAGAAAAAAAAGTGTAACATGTTCCCCTTAGAGAGAAAATAGAGAAGAATGATGGAAATTTCCAAACTTGATTTATTTTTGTATCATTAAAATGTTGAAAAGTACCAAGGAATACTCCTGCAGAATCAATCATTTCATAATGTATCTGCAGAGGCTCTGGACTGCCCTATCCTAAAGAGAATGCTGAAAAGGCTAAAGTATCAATTTTGTACAATAGTCTGAGTATTTGCAGAATATAGCACTAAAATTCTCACTGTTACAAGTGAAATGGAGGAGGAGGGAGGGTGTGTGTACATAAAACCTTTATTGACATGGTATTGTTTTCTTTGCAAAAATGGTCCAGTTTCTGTGTGGAACAACTAGAAAGACAAAGGAGATGCAATACATCACTGAGTAGGTATTTATGATATATTTTAATGCAAAAAGGCAAATGTTTAGATAATACAAAAAAAATTGTGAGAAATATTTAAAAAATTAATCAGTTTTTTCATGCAAATGATGCTTGTTCTCCAACAGCTGGTGACTGTTCTGACAGGCTCCTTTAAAACCAAGACTAAATAAATAAATACTAAATATTCTACACACGACTGTTTTTAAAATTTGGCTTCTCATCATATTTTCTCCCTGAATTTTGCAATTACCTTTTTCTTGATTTCTGCTGATAGCTGCACTTTTCCCTTCCAAGTCTCACATATTACCTGGTGAGTTTTTTTGGTTTTCTTTCCTGTCCATTTTTTATTTGAGCCTTATGGTTTGCATTCTATAATACAGTAAATTTCTGTCTTTTCTCCTTCCTTGGTAATTGTTTTGTAGAGATGAGGAATCTTCCATTCCCTCAACTCCAAACATTTAGCTTTCATTATTAGCCTTTTCTCTTGAAGCAATTCTGCCCCATCACTGGATTTTACTGCATCTGATTCCAGCAACGAAAGCATCTTCCAAACTCCTGATATACTTGGTCTTTATCTCTTAGTTCATTTAATCTGTCCTGTTTACCCTTTGCATATTTTCCCCAAATTAGGTTTTTACCTTTTAGCTTTGTCTCTTTTTCCATGCTATTCCATATTTCTGTATTGACTTTTTACCATTTTTTCCTCCTAATCTTTGGAACGTTCCTCAGAGCCACCTCTAATCCTCCTTACACATTCATGTACTCCATTATTGAATCTCCATCCTAACTTGTTGGATAATAAGCTACTTGTGAAAGAGATCAACTGTATTATTTTCAGTCTTATATATATTTTCTGTGGTACTTAAAGACATGTTATGGGCCTCCTCAGTCACTGAATTTTGTGTCCTATGCCTTAAAACTGGAACTTAAAAATAATTAAAAATTATTATTACAAACCTAATAGTAGTGATAAAAATATAATTTTCAAATTATTCAGATGATTTTATTTATCCTGGATATGCACATCTGTCTTTAAAACAGGAAATTTGTTCTCATATTTTATACTGCATCTCCTAATACAGAAAGTGAGGGTCTGGTCCAGCTCTCAGGCCCATAATTCAGAATGGAAATTTGTCCCTTTGTATTCGATTCATATCTCTTAGCCACATCCTATCAAGGAGCATTCTGGCGAGCATCGTATTAACAATTATATCTTTCCTTAGTTTTCTGTGAGTGTGACAGCTATTAACTTGCAGAAGAACCACAAGCTCCAAGGTGCCAGCCCTTTTGCCGAGGACAGCAGGCTCTCCATGCCCTGTTGGCACTGCCCTTCTCCCACCTCATTCCTGCACATTGTGGCTGAGGTGTGAAGAGAACAGCTGGGGCTCCCATTAGCAGAAGGACACATTGCACTGCTTCTCTCCTGCCCACAACACCCCACAACAACACTGAACACTCACTGATTCATACACACACACTTTGAACTATTGCTTGGAAGGTAAAAAATAATGATTTACAATTAACAGTATTTTGAATTTGATGATTTAGTGCTATGATCATTCTTGATACTGTTACAATATCATTTCTTAATACTCTGATGCTCCTATCTTTGGGCCTACTGGCCCATTGCAGCCCAGATCTACATTTTTAAGAAAAGGAAGAAAATCAAAGTATTTGAGTATACATTTCATTTTGGTGCAGCATGCATCATTATGCTGTGTAACTACCATTTAGGAAATGGCTATTATACAGAACCTGATGGGCCTTTGCAATGGAAGGCTTCTGAAAGCATTCTGTCCCTCCTGGGGCCTCCTTGCTACCTGTGGGGCACCTCACCTGTGGTTGAAGCTTGGAAAAAGGAGTGAAACCTGCCCCATCCACAAGAGAGATCTGAACCCCAGCCTGAGTAGGCACCCTGTTAGTGGGTGACAGCGTGGATGAGCAGAGCAATGAAAGCCCTGATTAGATTCTGAGGGAACCTGGGAACAAAGGTTTGCAGATGATGTACTAGATGGACTAATTACAAGGGCACCACTGTGGGACAGGATGATGCCACACTGTCTGGCTACAAACTCTGCAGGAGCTCCTGACTCACTGTTTTTCAATTAAGACATCATTAATAAAGAACAAATTTTTCTTCCTGTAGAGATTTGATGTCGGCAGATGCAGCCCTCTCCTCCTGGCCCTGTTTGTTACCTATGCTGAATATTCAGCTGGGTGACGCACAAGGCCTAGGCGTAAAATTGCTACTTATCCCAAGATAATTATCTTTATTTTTTTTAATATGTCTTAAAGCTTTTATTAATATTCTGAGAAAAATAGGAGCTTGTTTGAGGTACATGATATTCTGCACCATATAATTTATCTCTGTGTACTTTCTGAAGTTAATGAAGTTATTGAGTAATCACACCACATCCCTCGCAGCTTTGTTGGCTTCTTGCATATGTGAAACAGGCAGTGATGTATTAGAGGCTCTCTCTTATAGAAGTGGGGATTATATTAACAGCCTTTTTGCAGTTATATTTTGAGTACACACCTAATGGTATTTATTGGTTTTCTTGTATTTTGTTTTGTTTTAATTTATGTCTACTTTGTCTTGTATATATCTGAACAATGTATATATCTGAACAATGTCGTTTAATTGCCAATAGAATCCAGGCTGAAAGACAGCTTTTAAGGAGTCCTGGTCTAATACCAAAGTAGTGTATGAATCTGGTGGGAGGAGAAGAAGCAAGGAGCATATGGGATGTGGCTGCAAATTACTGTGTTCTTTATCTGCCTGTTGGAACATGATGCTTTAACTGTGAAATCTGAGGAAAGCTGTCTCTTCTGGATCATTGCCTTCTCATTGTTACTTTTTTTCCACTCAGTTATTCTCACACTTTAAATAAAAGGTCTGTCAATAACATGTTTTAAATAAAAGTAAGAAGAGGTGAATTGGATTGGATAATATTTGTAAGAAAGTAGCTGTAACCAACAGCTCTAGGTTTATAATCAATTAAAGGATTTAAGGTGCAGAACCTCTTAGGTTTTTGCACTGCAGTGGTTGTTCATTGAAGCAAGGAGCTCTTTCCTGAGGAGTTTGTTTCTTCATCCATGATTAAACCTTTCTGGAATTGCAGAGAAGTTTTATTGTGTAAGCTCCTGTTTTAGTAGTCAGATGGAAAACTTTAACTAGAGTATTATATCAGAAGGTCACTCGTGCCATTTCAGCAATACTTGTCAAAGATGCTGCCCCCCAAAAGAAAAAAATAGTCTCAGTGAAGAGCTGCTGGGGAAGTTAATCTGCGGGGGAAGTCAAGCATATAAAAGGACCAGTTCTGTTTAGAATAGCCCAGTCTTTCCCACAGAAATGCATCGTTACGCAGTTAATCCAAATATACCAGACTTGATAAACTTCATTGTTTCATGTGGGATGGTGAATTTTGCTTATTTCAGAAAATCAACAGTAGACATGATTTCTGATACTATGTGAGAACAATGTGATCACAGTTGGGGAAAAAATTCCTGATTAAATAGCATTTACACATGGTATTATTATTAAGCTACATACAGTTAGAATGTTCATGGACAGTAGGTATATGTGCTGGAGTTGTTCTAAGTTATTACAAATAATGCCCATTGCAAATACTATGATTCTACTGTTGAAACTGGTCTGTGTTGTGTCTCAGTGTGCCTGTGCAGACACTGTCTGGGCTCACTTCTCTGTTGCTTTACAAATCCACAATATTTGGTCATAACTGTTTTCAGCCAGTTTCCAAGTATTGCTTTGTCCTTTTCTTGTATGCAATGTTCAAAACAACCTCCTGTGCCACTGGAGATTTATTCTTGGGCCCAGTTTTAATTCTTGGAATGCTACCAAATTTGTGGTTACAAGAAAAATGAGATTATTTAATATTGTTATACCCACAACACTTTAAACACATTCCTGTTACTTAAATGTGTTTTCCCTTTCTTGTAAAATGTGCCCTTTTTTGTATGGCTGGCATGCCCCAGATGTTCAGTAGATTGAGCTGTGCTGAACCAATATTCAATTTTGATGCTCTCCAGAGGTCCAGATAAGACAGATACTGCAGAGGTACATCCTTGCTCCATCCATGTACAAGCAGCTATTTTGCTTTTGCCTGGGGTTGTTGTAGGCTTCTAATGAGGAAGAAATATAAGCACACTGATGTGTGATTTGCATCCTTCCTAAATTCATTGCCTTTCTTAAAATACTTAGCTGAATTTAGTGCTCGTATTAAAAATGCTATTGCAGTAATTGTTTAAAGGCTAACTGGTGAGGCACTAAACAAAAGCTATCATGTTTGTAGAGCAAAAAACATTTTCTGTAACAGCTTCTTGCTATTTGTTGATGTGGTGGAGAATGGGAAGGCTTTGAAACCTACTCTATGAATCATTCCCAGCATTTCATGTTACTGAAATGTGAATATTACTTTTAAATGTGTAACTATACTATTAGAGCCTTCTGTGATTTAGAGAGATCTTTCAGAATACTAAAAAGTAATTATTTACTTTCTTCCAGTCTATTAGTGCAGAACAACGCTCACACTGGCTCTACGTGGCAGGGTTGATTGGTTCTCAGTGGATTTGTCTTGTTAATAGGAGAAAAGAGGCTCTTGCTGGTATTTCTGCTCCCATCTGGAACATGACTTCTCTGGACAGCCAATTGTGCTGCACTTGATCGGCCTCCCTGGTGTGACAAAGCCGGGATCCTCAGACTCTTACCTTAAATAAATGCCTGCTCCTCACATGTGCCAGAGCTTCCAGAGTTTACCAGACACTGAGACTGAACAGCAGGAGTCACCTTTAGCTCAGTGAAACCCCAACCTTATGAAGCTGGGCTAACTCCAACCTCAGCAAAGTTAGGCAGCCGTGTTGGATCTCATAATTTTCCCCTTCTATGCTCTTTGCACGTGCTCGTGGAGCTCTGAGATATTTACACGATGGGGCTTGGATCACTTTGTCTCCTAAAAATGGAGTGTTTAATGCACTCTTTGTCTCATCATTAATTAAACATTAGAGATGCTCTTATGTAGGGCTGGTGTAGGGTAATTTTGTTCTGACACAGCTGCAGTAAATGTGAACTATGTGGAAGCTTTGCTGCAGTAGCT
Organism: Corvus brachyrhynchos; assembly: GCF_000691975.1. Classification (NCBI taxonomy): domain Eukaryota; kingdom Metazoa; phylum Chordata; class Aves; order Passeriformes; family Corvidae; genus Corvus; species Corvus brachyrhynchos. Next base: position 1,848,282 of record NW_008239780.1, on the reverse strand, counting down.
GTGGTTCTGCAGCCAGGAATGAATGAAAAAGAAGTGTTGCGGAGGTGGTGTTTACATACAGCTCCTTGCAATGCTGCTGCCAGTGGCTATTTACTGAACTTTAAATACATGTGTAGCAGCTGTCAGTAGCTGTATCTGAAATGGCTTGCCAGAACAAGTCAAGACCTATACAAAAATATAGGCTTTCATTAAGTTTTAAACCATTTTTCTAAAATCAGTAAAGCTGGTTTTGTTAAACTGATGTCCATTAAAAACCCACTACAGTTAATTTGACTGTACATTTGACATCAGCAACAACAAAAGCCCCATTCAATATATCTTTAAATTGCTTTGGTTATGTTGAAGATAGAGTTAATTTTCTTCTTAGTAGCTGCTCCAGTGCTGTGTTTTGGATTTAATATGGGAATAATGTTGATAATACACTCATGTTGTGGTTGTTGCTAAGTAGTGCTTCTCTAAGCCAAGGATTTTTCAGTGTCTCATGCTCTGCTAGTGAACAAGAGCACAAGATGATGGCAGGGAGCATGGCCAGGACAGCTGACTGAAACTGGTCAAGTGCTCATGGTTTGAGTGACAGTTATGTGGTAAAAATTATTTTAACAAACAATGTGAAATTGATGGTGGTCATTTATATTATTAATCACTAACAATTGAATAATATCTAGTTTATTTTCTCTGGGCTATAGTATCTATTTTATGAATGCACTTGTACTTCATAAATCATTCTCAGGAGCAAAAGGGAGAAAAATGAAAAATCCATTTTCCTTCAACCCCTTGGGTCTTTATTTAATTTTTAATGAAATAGAGAGGATACTTCATCAATGGCAGAAAAGGAGTAATGGCTTTAAACTGAAAGGGAGTAGGTTTAGAGTAGATTTTAGGAAGAAAATCTTCTCTTTGAGAATGGTGAGGCACTGGAACAGGTTGCCCAGAGAAGCTGTGGATGCCCCAGACCCACGTGGAAGTGTTCAAGCCCAGGCTGGTCAGGGCTCAGAGAAACCTGGTCTGGTGGATGGTGTCCCTGACCATGGCAAGGGGTTAGAGCAAGATGATCTTTGAAGCCCCTTCCAGCCCAAACCAGTTTGTGACTCTCATTCTCTGAGAAAAAAACTTGAACTATGACCATTGAAAAATCCTAACCCACAGATCAAAACAAATAAAGCAAAAGAGTTGCCTTGAGACACAAACCAAATTTGAAATCAAATAGATTTTTGAAGCATTTAAACTTTTGGCAGTTACTTAATTTAGCCATAGAATGTTCTTATATAACATACAGCAGAACACAGACAGTCAATATTAAGCATTTACATGATTTTTAGCTGGCGTAATACTTATTTCAGACACAAATCTATCAATATTGTGTATTTACTTTCCAATTCTGGCTTGCATGACAATGGGACATATGGGATCAGAAAAACTCTGCCTTTAATGTGATATCTCTCCTTTGTCCTTATGGTAGACCTTGACTGTAAAGCTGTGTATATGTCATAGGGACATCACTCAGCTGAATTCTGTTACGTGAAATAGTGCAACATGTTAATATTGTATGAGACCAGAAAAAGATTTTTCTTCTGTTCATTTAAGAGTAAGCTTTCACAGTTTGAGGCACAATAGCATTGTGAAATAATCTGATTTAGCCTCCTGTGTATCTCTGACCCTTGTATTTTACACATGTACTCGTTTATTTTATTTTGTTAACACTGATATTATGTAGTTCAGTCTCCACTTAATTCTGATTTGAAGATACCAAGAGGAAAAAAATCTAGTGGTGTTGGGAGGGTGGTGGCAATATTTGGTGTTTTACTTCAAAGATTAATCAACATTAAAATATATGCTTTATTTCCAGGTCAAAATTTTCCATCCTGAGTTTCTTTATAGATTATGTTTTGCTGCTAGAATTACACTTGCTCCCTTCATTTTTATTGTTTTTTCTTAGATGGAGACTTAAATGTGCTCGTGAGCTCTTAGTCCTTTCCTTCATAAATGTTTATAGTTTGGTATTTTCCTAATGTGATCAAATTATTCATTTGTTTTTTTTAAACATGAATGCCAGGAGCAGATTCCATGATTTGGTGTCTATCTGGCCCTATTTCATGTAGTAAAATGAGGAAATATATTGTGGCTTTTTTGGTAGAAAATGGGAAATCTTGCTATTCAGTTTTTAGCAGGAAAACTACCTGTGTCATGGAGTTGTCACGTTACTGTTTTACTTTCAGTGACCTTGGTCTATTGTGAAAAATACACAATGCTTCTTACTTCACTAGGAAATACCTCAGTCCATATAGTAGTCTTCTATACAGAAGAAGAAAAATCTCTCATTCTCACACTAACGGAATCTGCTTTAAGAACTATTTCTATTACAGCCCTTATTAACTTGATTTTTCAGTGCATCTTTCATATTGCAAGCATCTAGTAGGTATCTCAAAGCTCTTTCAGAAAGCAGGTGAAGAATCTAGATCATCTCAGTGCATTAGACTCAATCACCCTTAGATATTATGGCATTTTAAAGATCTATTTAAAGAATAAGAATGAGAGCTTGATTTACATTAATGATCAACATGTAATTCAGTCAAGACTAATGCTTACCTTTAGCTCTATGCTATCATTCTGAATTATTTCAGCAGGTATTTGCATACTTCTGGCATTGTAAAATATAAAAATATCCTTTTGGAGCAAAAGTGAGATTGCAGTTGTTTCATTATCAAAGGCACAAATTTACTACTTGCTGCTACTTTACCACTGATGGCACTAGTACTACTGACTTTCCTTTCTGTTGATATTGCTAGAACATGTTGCTGCTCATTTACTTCCTTCTCCAAATGTGCTTTCCATAACTTGTTTCAGTGTCTGTTATTATCATGCCACTCATGCCAACTATATGTAGAAGTTGCATATTCAATTGTTGATACATTTATTACACAAAGAACAGTCTGTGAAAATAAAACTGTATTTCATCAACTCTCAAACAGCATTTGAAAGCTTCATACAGTCTTCAGAGTTCCATCTTTGTTGTGCATCTCCAGCAAAATGACTCTCTATATAGCAAACCTAAACATCCTTCACACCCAGTAGCAGCTGAAACTCCTAATAGAGAGTGGGTTTTTTTCTTACACACTGTGATTAGTTGTTTTGCTGCCTTGGATGGCAGTTCTGCTAAATTTTTATTGCTTCGTGTACTTATGGCTCATTTATTGTTTTTCATCTGTTTGCTTACTGAATAGATTTATTACCTTTTCATGAAATAATTCTCTTGAGATAACTACTTATTTCCACAGAGGATTGTTCAGTTTTAAATTATTCTCCAGTTTTTGGTTTCTATTACTTATATACAGAAGAATTTTGCTAGCAATCTGCATGGATCCTGGGGAAAATTAAAAAAAGAACAAACAATAATAATTAGAAGAAACTCAGTAAGGAAAAACAAACATATTTTATAAATTATCACATTTAGACCTTTGCCTTTAAAGAAAATTTCCCTGAATGGCAATTTTCTTCCCAGACTAGAAACTCTAGTGTTGCTATGCATTTTCAGAGTCTGAAAGTCTGAATGCTCAGTGTTTTGAGGAGTTCAGATCACATATCTTTCTCTAGATACATGACCATATTTGTCTCGGTTTTGGAGACAAAACTTCAGGAGGAAAGGGCCTCCCCTTTTCCTCTACCAGTGAGACAAATGGGTCACAAGAAGTGAAAGTGGGAAAAAGAAACCAAACTGTTTATTAACACAGGAACAAAATAGGGTAGAACAGGATTAAAAAAACCCCTCAAAGTACAACAAATTCCCAGAGAGGGAACAGACACGCCGGCTCGGACCAGCGGGGGCCACCCCGTGGGCCCGCCGGGGCTGCCCCCACAGGCTCCCCGGACCAAAAGGAAGGGAGGCAGTGAGGCAAGGGGAAGGAAAGGGAAAAAAGAACAAGAAAAAAACCCCAACAGAACCTTTTCCCAGCTAGCTGGAACACAAAGGAAACCAAAAAGCAGCACAGTGCTCCCGGCACACTCCCTCCTGGGCCCTGCCAAGACCCCCTGAGCCCTTGGGCTGAACCGTTCAACTGCCCCTCGGGCATTGAGTGGAGGGTTAAGGAATAAAGCGGCTTCATAGCATCACCCCAGGACATATTTAAAAAAAAAAATTAAGCACTGCACAACTGCAGCTTATTCTCAGTCTAGTAAGATTTGATTGTGAGCATGCGTCAAGTCTCCGCTCTAAAGGTGCTGAGACAGGTTATCAGCACAGAGCAAACAGCCATTTTGCAGAATGAAACAAAAAAAATCTCTCCAAATTCTATCTTGCAGCAGTAGGCTAATCCATTCTTGAAGGCTTTCACTGTGCAATCTGACCATTTCTTCTGAGAAGTTTATATTAGATTAACTATTGAATAAGAGTGAGTAATTGATACAGAACACGCCAAAATGCAGACCAGCCTTTTATAACTTACTCAAGTGTTAAGGGTAGGTGCCACAGACTTCTGTATTGTTCATATACAAAGACTTAAGCTGGAAATAAACCTGTTGTCACCTGAAATACATGGTAACCTTAATATAAACATTAGGAATAGTTTAACATGTTGAAAAACAGATGAGAAGTGAATATATTCCCTAGCAACAATGCAGAGGCTGAATTACATGAACAATTGGATACCAGTCTTGTCACAGATATTACACTTCTCTGTATCACTGAACATCAGCTAATTAAAAAGTGCATTTAGCCAGAGGAATTATTTTTATGAATTCACAAATATGCTTTAAGCAAACACAAAGGAAAAGTAATAAAGCTTAATTTACTTATGAACACTCTGCCCCATCTGCTGTATACCTGTATTTCAGCATTAGGATGATCCAGAATCATTGTAGTATTCCTTTTTTCAAAATATATTCAGCTCATTAACAGATAACTAAATTCTCACCTTCCCTAGAACATGACTATGAGAAACAAGTTCAAATGGTGATGAAATAATTTGTTTTATTTAATTTCCAAAGAACAGTATGTAATGTGACAGCACTCACAGATGCTTCTTTTATTCAGGGATTGAATTAAAGGAGCTTCTCATATTTGGATTGCTGGATAAAGCAACTGCCACATCCATTCCTGTGGACAAGTGATTTCCTTAGATAATGGATTTCCTTTCTTTTCCAAGAGGAAGAATAGGATCAGAGCAGAACAATTACTTTTTTCTTCCTCGTCTACTAAAATGTCTACAGAAATTCTACTTGAGAACATTCTTAAAAGGTGGACACAGAGCGACTGCTGACCACAGACCAAGAGGCAGAGTTGTGTAAATCATTCAATTTTATTTTACTCTTTTTCAGTTCTTATTTTTCCAGTTTTCAGAAGAGCAGCTAGATCAAGCTAGTTAGAGGGGTTTTTTCTTCATGTATGTCTGCTTAAAAGCTTATTTTCAAGTTAAAAGGATGATGTATAAATTGAAAGGAGGAAATTGATAAGCTTATATTCTGCTCTTTGTGAAGTAGTAGTTCACTAGTGAAATTAAGTGAGGAGTGATATACTCTAGGGTTCCTTTTGGGATTTTTCTACCCTCAGCCCCCAAACAGTAATAATCTGTCATGTAAGATGAATCCTTAAGTCCCAGCAGGGCCTGAACGGTGTTTGGAATCTTTACCAGAAGTCAGGAAGTGGGGGTTTGAAACCTTCTCCTCGAGCACATTGCCTCAAACAGGTGCCTGCTGTCTATGGCCAGAAAGTCAGGTTATTCCTGCAGCCATGCATCCACCTGCAGTGCCCTGACACTTGTCAGGAGAGAGTCCCAACCTCTCTCCAACCAGATGGTTGCTGCTGATGATAAACCAACCTCTCCTGAACATGCCAAGCAAATGATACAATTGTTCTGCACCCTTGGCCTTTCTGCTTTATTTCTAAGCACAGGAGTAGCTCTCTCCCCAGCTCTTCTTGGCTTCCTCAGCCTCCTAAAATAGCACATTCAATGCATGCTGTCATCCATGACAACACATAGTTCCAGCTTTCCACTGAAGCTTACGATACTTTAAGTTAATATGGGGAAAAAATTAAAAGTGTACTCATTTACGATCCTGTTGTGCTCCCTCAGTACCTCCTCAGCTCCTGCTTAACTTTTGTCACTTGCCACAAATGGAAAAACCCTCACCGTGCAGTTCTGCCTCTTACAGAAATTCCTGGCTGAACTAAATTGTATGTGATGTATTCAGAGGTGTATGACTATGAAAGCAGAACCAAATAATTTACTGCAAAGAATTTAGCTTTTTATTTAGTGGAAGGGGAGAGGACTTTTTTTTATAAGCTACTTGTTCTCCCAGAGCACATTTGCTGTGAAGGACATGACACTGCTGGTGGGAGATCATTTGTGACACTGACAACACTGGTACATTTGAGCCAAACAGATGAATATTGATTTGATATATGGAACTAACTCATTATATGGTCTTTGATAATATGTTTTGAATTCTGAATTACTTCGGGAATGCAGGACTAATTTTCTTAACATTCTTCAAATTCAGTCAGCACACTGTTGCAGATATTAATTTCAAAAATATATTAAAGCACATTCTTTTGAATTGTCCATGTGCCAGTTTTTGTCACCTAAACATCATGAATAATAGCAAACCTATAATCTTGTGACATTTCAGTTGTAAAAATCATCCTTAAGTCTCTCCAAATGTACAGTGCTTTTGTACTTTAATTTAAAAAAACCAAGCAACAAAAAAAAAAACCCAAAAAAATCCCACCACGAACAAAAAAATCCAAACCCAAAACCTTGCTCTTTTCTAGCCATCTCTTATATCATGAGCTGTCACCTGGCTGGTTTCACATTATTTCACATTTTTTAATTTAATATGAAACATTTAAGAAAAAACTTGATCAGTGTAGAAATATTCCTTCTTTCAAATTTTCATCTGCTAGAGTCAAAAAGTTGCAATACTTCACATAACGAATCAAGACAGCATCGACAGTTTCCCTTCTACACATGAGCTCCCTGTGAATTTTCAGTCTTTCCTTATCTCATAAAGAGAGCGAGATGGTGAGGAGAGTGTAAAACACCAGGGACTGTGAATGCAGCTCTTGGGTGTGAGGGTGTGATAGGTCAACAGTAGGCAGAGAGCACTGGGAGATGGAGGAAAATTGACAACTTCCCCAAGCAAAGTTGCAGCTCAAAGGTACTGAAAGACAAGGATTGCACCTTTGTCTTTCATTTTCTCTTTGATGGTGTTGAACACTGCAGAACGTTTGTTCAGTGGAGGATGTAGCCAGAAGAGTTTGTTGATGCAGACCAAAGAGTTTTTTGGGAGAACAAGGAAAGAAAAGGATGCTTTGAGGAATGCTTCTTCTATGCCCAGAGGCTCTATATTTGAAGTAGCAGAACTACATGCAAAATCAAAATGACTACAAACCACACCAAAGTAAACAATTTTTTCCCCACTGCTTCCTGAGATTATCCTGTCTTTTATGCTGGTTTGATTCATTTTGGGGTTATGCATCAGACTTGCATTTCAGGTGCTATTTTTTTGTTTTTCCCTATTTTTCTTTCTTTCAATTTCTTTTTCTAATCTCCAACAATGCTTAAATCTGTATCAAAATCCAATAAAAAATAAATTAACACCAAAACCAGAATTTCATGTAGTGAAATGCATTGGGAGGCTTTGCTGGTAGATGTGTCATGGAAGGCTTTCCCAGGTTATGTCTTACCCTTGCACTGAGCCAGGATAGCTCTTTTTAAATGCTCTTCCTAGCAGAGGAATAATAACTGAATCATTGAAAATAAATGAAGTGAGCATCTGCTCTAAGTTTTGGAGGCTTTTATTAACAAATGTTGCTATATTTTAGGAGCCAAGTTTTGAAAACCATTAATACATACTGGTTACTGGCTTAGTAGCACTCCTGGAACTTATTGTGAGCAAAAATTTTATTAATGCAAGAATTGCATGCTAGTGAATTACCAGAAGAAAAGACTTTAAGGCATAAAGATCTACACATTTACAGTAGATTAATAAAAGAGTGCAGAAGTTTTTGTCAGTCTCCAGAAGACTCACAGACAGTTGTGAGAGCCCCTTTGTTATCTCTGGTTCTAACTGGTATTCAAGGCACGGCATAGTGGGTTTTGTGTTTGCTCAGAACTTTGTACAGGCATTTTGGATAACTCTGAGGATAGAGGTTCAACAAGTCCTCTGGACCCTTGTTCATATCAGGCCACCTTCATTGTGAAAAGATTTATTTCTTATATTTAGTGAAAATTCCCCACACTCCAGCATCTGGTTTTTGCCGGTTGTCCTGCCTGTATCCTCTCAAGGAAGCTTCTTCTCCACATCCTCCTACGACATGGTTGCAGATGTCAATAAGGTCTCCCCCGTGTCTCTTTTCTCCAGACTAAACAAGGACAGCTCTTATCCTCTCCTCAAGCTCCGTGTGTTCCATCCAACCCCCACCTTTCTAGCCCTTTACAGGACCTCATTCCAGTGCACCTACGTCCAGCTTGAACTCAGAGACACAAAATGAGACACAACACTTGTAATGTGGCCTCACAAGTGCTGAATAGAGGACAAGGATCACTTCTCTCAGGATTCTGGCTTCATTCTTGCTAATTCTTCCCAGGATGCAGATGGCCATTTTTTTTTCAAGGGCACACTGCTGGCTCTGGTTCAAGCTGTCCACCAGCACCCTCCGGTCTTTCCTGCAGAGTCACTTTCTCTCTGCCTGGCCCCACATCTCTACTCCTTGTGTGGGATTCCTCCATCCAAGACACAGGACTTCACATTTTATTTTGTTGAACTTTATGAGGTCAACATCAGCAACTGAGAATCAGGATGCAATCAGTTAATTGGCCTTGGCTTCATATACATTTTCATGTAGTACCAGAGACATTTAAATCTGGAGGTAGTTGTCTCTGTCCTTCAAATACTGGCCTTTAGTTCTCTTTACTAATAGCTCTGGTCATTTAATAACATATTTTACAGCAAGGTGAGGTTAACAGGAGCTTTTATAGGTCAATTTTTTACAGGGAATTGGTGAACCAAAACTGTAATTATGCATGTGAAATAATCCCTTGAATAATTGGTGGTGATTAACTGGCTGCTATCATTGGGACAGGTTATAAGGATTTGATATAAGAGGTAGAAACCAACTTGCCAAACTTACGGCAAGTAAATGTTATATATTCCATAAAGCCCTCAATTTACTGTCTTATTTCTGGACAATAGGGCAAATACAGCAGTAATTGTGATTTTTATCAGTTGGTATTTCAATCTAAAAAACTGCATCATTATACTGAGTCTTGATGACAGTACACCAGAGAGTTTCAAAAATTTGACAACCCTGTCAGGGCACAAGATTAAATGATGAGTGTTAACAGTGCTTAAAAATTTAACCTGGTTAAGTATTTTATGCACAGCTGCAATTTTTTCCAAATAGTTTGATACTGTGCAACAGAACACAGCTGCATAAGGCTTCTAAGTATCACCTTACAAATTTCAGCAACAATGAGAACTGTGTGTGAACACCAACTGAATTTGGTATTTTTGAAATTGGTAACCCCTCCAATAAAGTGCTACAACTACAAAAGGAACAGGACAAAGTGAGAGAGAACAGAAAATCTCTGTGAAGACAACAACCATATTGTGGGTGAAATAATGCATCTTTCATTTCTGATTAAGCCCAAAATACACTGTTCTGAAACTACCTCCAGCTGAGTCCTCCCACAGTCAGGAATGATGTACTGGAGATATGTTAGAGATTTGGAAGGAAGAGCTAAAAGAGGTCTGGAAGAGATAACTGAGATTGCAATGATGTCTAAAAAATAAATCATCGAAAATAGTTTCAGTTGAAGTGGTGTGTTTAGGAAGGAAAATTTCATGTGTGCAACACAATATATGGACAAATGTCAAGGAGAAAAAGATCAAAAGGATCCATGTTTATCTTTCACAATAAAGGTTCAAAATAATTTCTCTTATCCCAAGTATATTTCAAAAATGTCAATCTATAGAGTGTTCTGAGGTCTCTCAGTTCTTCCTGTTGAAGCTGTTTCATTACCTACAGAATATTTAAATTTTCATTGGAAAAGGGACTAGATCCCAGATGTTGCATCTTTGAGGAGACTAATCAAATTAGCTGTTGCATTCAACTACCCCTTTCCAAGAACCCTTTCTTCAACTTTCTTAAGCAGACTGACCTTCACAGGAGGATTTTTCTAGATTTATAGGCTTCAGACAGTACCCCAGACTTCCCCAGCAGTTGGCTTCAGCTCATATCCAATGAACTCTCACAGGGCTATTTACTAAGATAGTGCTGTAAGGTAGCTACTGATTATTTTGGTAAAATTGCTCTATAAACTGTCTGCTATTTCACTCTACTTATTTTTAAGCATGTTATGTACTTCTAGAATGATAAATACTAAAGAACTTAATTAGGTCTACTTATAATTGCTTATGCAGTTCCTTTAAGAATGCAAATTCACCTGGCACAAAATTAAAAAGAATAAATTTAACAAGTGCTACCCTTTTAATTTTAATACAAGTCAAAATAGTCTGTAACACTCCTTCCAGACAACATATACTATTTTTACAGTGCAGAATAATTCCTGTTTTGTAGAGCTGGTGCTGATTAAAATAAATTCACCTAATTCAATTTAATAAAACTAGCTAATTTAAGAAAAGTCAGTGCATTAAAATTTACTGTACATGACAACTTTTCTCATTTCAGAATGCACCCTACCACCTCTATTTGATTATATTTCTTACTGTAAGTTCTGAAAAGGCTAATGAATACCTTAACAAAGCAGCTCAGGTTCTATAATTGGGTGTAATAAGCTGATGAGGTAATGAGCTTCTTTGTCGATTTAATTCAAATGAGAGATCTTTGATGTGCTATAAAAACAACATAGCAAGAAGTAAAGAAAAATACAATCTCCTAAATTCCTGGTTTACAGATATGCTATAGAAATTGTTTCATTTCCTAGCTGGTGTAAACTGCTAACAAAGCTCTCTACAGTTATATACTCCATATCTGCAAGCATGTACCTCAAAGGCAATTACTTTTCACTCACATAAATGGAGACAGAAATTTTCTGTTACAAGCATCAAACTGTGTAAAAAGGTGTCTCCTGAACTCTTCTTCTATGAAACCCAGTTGTGCTTTGAGTTTCTAGTTGGGATTTCAGATTCCCTTCAAAGTGAATCTGCCTTTCACACTTGACCTTGGTTTTGCTGGGGTAAAAACGAGAGGCTGGTCATCTTTGCTCTGCTAAGAGTCCATTTTCTTGATCATTCAGAGAACTCATCTCTGAATCTAGTTTCAATTTGCAGTACTACTCTTTGAATACATAGGATGTATTCCATAGAGGAGTGCAGATTGAATAGCACTAATATTTCTGTATGTCTGCTGTGCTTCTTTAAGTCTTCTCACTGACTGGTATGTCCCAGCATTGTACTTGGTCATCTCACTCCGAATCCCAGAGTGCCAAACATTTGATTCTTTCATATTTTCTATTTTGTGTTCTTTCAACTCTAGAACATTCTTTTGCTAATAGTTTCCGGTTCTCTAGCGTTGCCTTTGTTGCACTACTGAACTCCATTCTGTTTGTGTTACATGAGTCCTCAAGGATATGCAGTTCTTTTGTATGGTATCCTGAGCTTTTCTGCATTCATGAAATAGCCTGAATTTCTTCCATCATCACAATTGGCAAGAACACTCTTTATTTTTATTTAAAAGAATTCTCTTTTACAGTGAGTATGTTTTACAAGATGGGTCCAAACTGAACCTCAAGGAATAAAATATTTTTAACCTTTTCTAAGCTCAGGATTTTTCTTTTCTCACTTGCTTGTTCCTTTCCAGTTGTAATAATTTCCGGACCTACCTTATAACATTTTGCTAATATTTTCCCTTGAGGCATAACATTAAATACTTTACTGAAATATAGATCAATAACAGCTGTTGTGTTTCCTATATCTCATGAGGAAATTGTGTGGATTAGTAACAGAAATGGCTTGTGTGCAATAAACAGTGAAGGTAATTACAGTGGGAGAGAAATGGGAGGCACATGCAAGGTGAATGGACTGAAGCAAAATATCAAACTGAACAATGAAATTTAGATATGAACCAGGTTTTTAACATTTTATTTCCAGTTTAAGTTCCTAGTTTTCATATCTGTGTACCAAAATGACTATATCTATCGTGTAATGACTAAAATAAACTTGGGGGGAAAATATCTCAGTGTTTGACAAACAGAACATGCAAATGTGAAATGAATTGCTGTGATGTAGATGGGTAATGTAAGCAAGTTCTCTTTCAGCCTAACTGGGAGATCTTTCTTTAAGGAAACATTTACCCCCTCCTTACCATATACAATCTTCAAATAGCATTCAGTGTTTTCAGTGTATTTCAGGGGTTTGGTACATCTTCAATTTTTATTAGAAGATCACCAAACAACTGAAGTTGTAGTTAATGCTCCACATTTATCTAAATCATGTGGCTATATAACTAGATATCTTAATAATAGCTATAATTTTTGTAGATGAAGCCATCTTTCCATATACATAATAAGAGACTGGGTGAGATTGGAAGGAGCCTCCACAGGTCCAACCCCCTGCTCAGGCAGGGCCACCAAGGCAGATTACCCAGGACCATGTCCACATGGATTTTGAAATATCTCCAAGGAGAGAGACTTTACAGCCTCTCTGGCCAACCTGTAGGTACAAATAAGTAGTATTAGTATAAAAAGTCAGTGGTCAGTGACTATCTACCTATGTGATTGCATACAAGTATATAGACTTGCATTCATGAAGAGTACAGCTTGACAAAATCTAAATTCAAAGTCTAACTCTATGAGTCTACAGAAGTGTTTCAAGCTAACTTTTTTTCTTAAGATTTGGAGAATGGTTATTTATCATAATAGTTGCTTACATGTTATCAAAAGAACCTTCCAATTTAAATTTGTTGTTTATCTATACAGCAACAAAAAGGAAAATTAAACCTGAAACATACACAGGATCTGTATTTATTTTTCTCGTACCTGTTTTCCCTGGCTGAGTCAAGCTTAGGGGCAGAATTTGATTGAAGTACCTTTGCATTTATGCATTTAGTTTTTTTATATAGCATTTCTCAACCCATTCTACCTGAAGTCTCTTCCAAGGAAAATGCATTATTCATTTTTATATATTTCTAGCAGTGGCCATGATATTCAAAGTCTTGCTGTACAAAAAGCACATAGGTTTGACCCAAAGAACTCCTGTCTTATGAGAATAAAATATGTTATATCCACAATACCATGTCCATCACAAATCTGAGTGTTAAATGCACCATTTAAAATAGATAACTCAGCCTTTCATCACTGTGAGGTGGACTGAATAAATACATACCACGTTTCTTCAGCAAGTGTACATTTTCAACTTGTATTCTCCTTAATTGCAAAAATTATTTATACAGTTTGGTTTTATATGAATACAGGCCCATTTCTGTTGACTGCTTGTCAGCTGATGTAAATTGTGATTGTTTCCTAAGTCACTGAACCCATGAATGTTCGCATCAGGTTGGCATCAGCTTGAATAATGTGTTAGTAGCTTGCAGTGACCATGGAGGGAAACTGTATAAAAATGAAGCTGAATGAGTGCTAGACAAATGTTTTTGAGTGGACCTCTCAGGCTGCAAAAATAAATTTGCATTCCTAGTCTACTGTTTCTTAGCATTACCACCAAAACTGCAACGATTTCATATCAATAAGTTATATGAGAGGAATATGCAATGTGAATAAAGTAAGAAGCTGTATCTATTACTTTCCAATCTGTCTGGATTTTAATGAAAACTGCTACTTTATGATAATGAAAATACCTAAGAAGGTAAATTCTTGAATTCGCATCCTGTATCCTTTTTTTTAAATTTAGTTTTAAAACCAGCATAATCTCACAAGATGCTCAAAGTGCCTTACAGATTGTTAAAAGAAGCTTTTTTCTCAAAATGAGATTTAGCCTTCATTTCTATTTGTCATTGTGCTGTTACACACAGCATATAAACATTATTTAGGAAATATACTCACCAATCAACCAGCACTTATTTAAAAAAAATATTTTGGGTTACAAGTGAATTTGAATATGAAAAATATATGCTGCACTTCTGAGCTTCCCTCATTAAATCATCACCAGAAAAAAGGCCTTATTATGTCATAGCAGGTAGAAGTGACACATGGAGTGATGAACTAATCCGCTCTACTGATGAGGCCATTCAACTGAGTCAATATTAGAGATTATAACCTGTCATAGCTGAAAACACATAAAATTTACTTAATCAGTAACCAGGAGATGAATATAAAAAGAAAACTCAATCAGTGTCTGCATGTGAGGAAATGTTTTTATTTCACCAGATACTTCATCACTCTGATAGAAATCCAGGGGGTCAGTTGGATTCACTTTTATGCAGGAGATTCCTTGTTTCATGTCTTGCCTGTTTTCTTGCTAATTAGTGCTTGAGTTTGTCCCTGCACACTCCCCTGCCTGTTTACAAGGATGTTCACTGATGTTTAGCTGATACCTCACTATAAAATAGAGAGGCTGTTTTTTGCAGTGAGACATGTTGAGAGTAATAGCACAGCAACAGCAAAATGACACTAAGTATAATGGAAAGTTAATGGGAGGCTACTCTGGCTACTGCTAGGCAAGCTTGTGTCAGAGGGATTACAATAACCGGTATTATTTCTATTATCTGAGGCCTGTTATGATCTTCTGAGTGCAACTGTGCTGTAAAAGTAGGGATGGGAAGTATTGAAAAATTACTGTAATAGAGGACTATAGAGCTCAGTGTAATTTTGAGTGATTGCAGCACTGTTTCTATGCTACTTTTGAAAATCACGGCCCCACAAAGGGTTGTGGCATCCCAGCACTGCATTTAGAATGGGAGAAGAGTATACATCAATCTTCTTCTAAAATGTCATGAACAGAATATAGTTGCTGTTATTTGCAGATTCCCAAAGAGTTTAAGGAAGATTGAAAGATGACAATAAAATGGTGGCAATTCAGTTTAGACCAGTGAGGTATTTCCATTCCTCCTATGTTTGTGTATGCACTTTCTGTGGACAAAAGGTGGGCATTTGATCTTCTAAATCCACTTGCCAGCTTGCTCTATTCATTGATTCCTCTTTTCCTTTGGCTTGCACACCAGCCCCTACCTGTTTAATAAATAAAGAAGTAGAGTTTAAGCGCATTCCTTTTCAGGTACTGTAAGTGGCTGACTTCAAAGCTCTTCATGCTAGATTGGTTCTGTGTATAAAAAAGGGGGTACAGCAAATGCACATTACTTAGTTGACCAGGATAGAGAACCAAAAGCCATGGCCTGATAATTTATTTCATTTCAAACTAAACAAATTTATTTCAGCTGATCCACTAGTACTCCCATGATGCAGCCCCAGATAAAGCAAACTTTATATGGAACTTCAAAAGATTTACACTTTCCTTTGAAAAGTGTACAGGAGGAAGAAATGAGTGGAGTACACATACTAATTAGAAAAAAACATTTTAAAGTAAAAATATTTTCTAATAACAAGACAAAAGGTCTTGTAAGGAAGCTAAAAATTTGCTGGATACTTGAAAGTGAAAGTTCACAATCTCATCTTCTTCATCCCTCCAATTAAAAAAAAAAAAATTAAAAGCCCTTCTCAAAGAAATTTGAAAATTATTGTGTTTCATGTGGTTTTCCTCTTTTGTTGGCCCACTCGTGGACACATCCTTAGTAACATACTTCCAGATGGTCATCTGAACTTCTTCCTATGTGATTTAAACTCAACAAATAAGGCATTAATCAGCTGTAATCCTAACCAATGTTCTTGAAATGATGGTGATGAATTAACAGCAAGCAGGAGAAAGACTTTATTATGTCTATTCACCCAGTTCAGGACTTTAGCCTTTCCAGTGATAGGGTCTCACCAGGAGTTACTGTCACTGGCTAGAGGTTTTTACAGAAGGAAATATTGTAAATGCCTCACTAGTGAACGATGCTGCCCATATAGGATATAACCTATCTGTATTGGAAATGAGCTTTTCTTACTCCTTTGTGTCTTTGAGTTTCTAATGATGCTGGGCTTCAAGAACAGGCACCTGGTTGTTCTGGCTTCTAATAGGTTTTTGTTCTTGTTTGAACTCTGTGTCAATACTCATCCCTGTACTGTGTTCATTTGCTTCTAATAGGTTTTTGTTCTTGTTTGAACTCTCTGTGTCAATACTGATCCCTGTACTGTGTTCATTCCCAATGTCTGCAATTGAGGATGAATGTTAAAAAATATAGAGAAGTTTAGTGAGTTGAATGAAGAATTATTAAAGAAAGATTAAAGAGAAAATGTAATTCATAGAGGAAATATTCAAGAAGGTAAGTTTTGAAGTATTTGTCAAATACAATATGGTTATCAGATTTTCCTCTAAATGTCAGTGTAATAGAAAGTTACTAACAGATGAGCCTTCAATCTACCAGAGGAAGGTTTAAATATATATATTAAAAATGTCTTAGAAATGAAAGCTCAAGTTCAGAAAATTTAGGGCAGAAATAAAATAACATTAAATACTGAGAGTAAATTAGCTATTGGAAAAACTTACCAATAGATAACCAGCTTTATAATTTTTCCTACGAAAAATGTTTGTTTGAAATGGAAAGTTATTTAAAATGTCAAGAAATAAAAATGGTAGCTGTTTAACTCAATTTTTCTTGTCAAGTGACTTTTGCATGTTTATGCACACCTTCAAAAATACTGATTGATTATTTCATAAAGTGGTTGTGTAATTCTTTGCTCTTCATAGATTCCAAAGTTAGGAAGGCAGTCCATCAATTCTTTGGCTATTCCTTTTGCTATTCTTCTAGCCCTTTACTATTTTCAGTAGGTTTTTAGATATTGAGGTTCCAGGAGTAGGGTACTCTAAAAAGTTTGATCTGTCAACTTAAATAAATAGAATTTTTTAAATTATTTCTGTATCTGTTGTTTATATTGGCATAAAACCAACTAAACAAGCTATCTTATAATAATAGAGGTTTGGGTTTTCAGTCTAAGGATACTTTTTTGATTTTTAGATCACAAAAGAGATTCTGAAGCAGCCATGCTGGCTGTTAAAATCCTGAAATTTGTTCCTCCTCACTAATCAAATGTACTGTAGCCTTTCCAAGACCGATTTCCTCCATGTACCTCTAAGAGTTGGGTTTGACATCAAAGTGGACAGTTCTGTGGGCCACTGATGTGCTTTTCCAAGAGACACCATGGCAAAAATATTTACTTTTAGGAGCACACAGCCTTTGCTTCTTCTGGGGTTTTTTGTTTGTTCTTTTTTTTTCCAGAAGAAAGTATTTTATTTTCTTCTGAGCAGATCATAAGAAATAAGTTCCTACTGTGACATTACTAATGTTTTGTTCCCTTCTTATCTTTATGGAAACACATTTGATATACATGGTTCTCACTCTTGAACTTTGAGATATCATATATATTTCTGAATTATTCAATATTTTCTGCTTTTCTCTTTTTGTCCTTTCTAAAAGAAGTTCATCATTGTTTCTAGCTACAATTTACCTGATGGTTATCCTATCTCCAGTTCTCATATGTTTTTGGTTTGTTGTTCCTTTGTACTCCTGTTTAGGCATTTGCTCAGACAGCATCAAGGCAGCTCTGATTGCTAACATGAATCGACTGAAGAGGCTCACATAAGATGACACTGGGTTTTACGTTATTGGAGTTATTTTGTGCCTTAAAAATACCTCTACAGCCTTTGGTTATTTTTGGAACACTGTTCTACGTTTCAAGAGCCTTGCTAATGCCAGCTATGCTGTGATCACCTGTGTGTTCACCTTCAACATCACCTGTCTCAAAACCTCTGAATTGTGATGTCTTTTGGAAATTTGGGCTCTTGTAGAATGCAAATGATTGTTCACTTCATGAGCATGTGTGTCAGTTTTTTGGTTGCTTCTGAGTACTGATCAATTCTAAAGTCTTGAAGTAACTGTTCATACTCACCCTCCCTGAGTTACCTATGCTATTCAGATTGATCACTGCCTCTTAGGTTCCCTTTTGAACAGGAGATCTTAGCGGAAAGATTCTTACCTCAGCTACAGAAGTCGTTCACTCTCTAAGATCTTTTGTACTTGGTGTGACATTTTCAGACTGCAGTCATGCTATTTCCTCACACATTGTCCAATTTCAATTGAAATAAAGATGCAAAAATTCTTACAAGTCTTGTGGCAGTCCTACAAAGTAGCTCTTTGTAAGAAAAAAATCTCACCTCAGTCAACCAGAATTGAGCCACTTTCATTAAGGTTCTGTGTAGCCACCCAGTCATACTTGAATAGCTACAGTAGCTACAGCATGAATCTCTAAGCGTGGTAGCGCAAGACAGGTTTTGGGATCCATCATCAGAGAACTAAGAATACAAGTGTAGGAGCTAAGAGCTCAGAACTTCCTCCCCGATGTTTGTTCTGGCTGTGTACTGTCTGTTCTGTTTACATAGTGCTTTGAAAATGTTTAACTGTTGGGCTTTTTTTCCTGCAATTTGAAAGAGAGAATAGGAGTTATTTGGATGGCTTGAAAGAGTAGTTCTGTTCTGATTAAAAAATGTCAGGTCTATAAGCCTCTGAGTATTTTGAAATTAAAGAGATACTAGAATGCTTTTTTGTTTTGGTTTTTTGTTTAGCTAGATCATGAAAGCTCTGGAGGTGAGTATTTTTCATCCTTCTCTGCAAAGAATTATCGTAGTTGTATAAAATCCAATCAACAGATGAATCAGTCTTCTCATATAATAAGTTTTAGGTGGAGAGGATGAAATTCTGAAGGTGCCACACAAGTTTAATGGCATTTTCCAAAGTTCAAGCACATTATTTTTACTGTAATACTAACCAGCATTATTAAAATACCAGAAGACAATGACTCTCAAATAGCTGTTATAATGATCTACTGTGTGCTGTCCTCCCAAGTTCAAGGGTGCATTCTGGTGGTCATACTTCTTCTACAGACTCATGAGTCTGTCAGCACCATGAGAATTCAATAAGTATCCTCAATCAACGAACTGAATGTGTCAAAGGTCTGTTAAACAATGCTGTGCTTGGATCAGTGTGTCTGATGGAGACTGTTCATGTAGAACATGAATATGTGAGTCCATACATACATTTTTAAAGCTTTTATTTTAATTGGTATACTGATTGTATACTGAACTAACAGAAGAGTTCCAGCCACAATCTTTTGCACTTCCCAGAAGCAGACAGTCATATGTATTAGAACTTGATTAATAGCTATTTAAAAGCATTAGTAAGGCTATGGAGCAAAGATTGTGTTCAAAATAGAGAACAAATTATAACCTTGTGGAAATGTCATTTTTGTTTTATAGTAGAGTCTGGAGGAACTGGAAAAAATACTGTAATAAAAAGCATGGTGTTTATGGCTTGGTCAGAGGACAAAGTCTTCTAAAAGCCTGAATGAAAAAAATAGTATGTCCTAAAGAAGGTCTTAATTCAGTAGAGAAGTTTTTATCATTTTGCAAGTTTGTCACATAGAAGATTCAGCTCTTTTCTTTATTAAAATGAAAAGTCATGCCTCAAGGAATAAAAAGCTCTGCCATACTTAAATGAGGGAGGGGAGAGGTGAAAATGTACTCTTGAAAAATATAATTCTGAAAATACCTAGACTGTCAACATAGTGAAGCCAAATGTAATTTATCCTTGTGTGAAAAGTTAACTATGAGAGAGCTCTAAAGCTTGCCTTTAAGTGGGAAGTGATTAGATCAACTAGATCCTTTATCACATGTGTATGACATAAAATATGTCATTAACACACACCATTAACAGACATCATATTTTCAAAATAAAGTTGAAACTGGTAGGTTCCAGTCTGGAACTGGATGAATTTTTAGGTCACTTCCAACCCAAACCATTCTGCCATTCCATGATCCTTTTGTGGGGATATGATGGAGTTGCTGATTCCTGAAGTCATTAACTAGAAAATAGATTTTTTTTTTTTTTTTTTTTAAAGATAGGCTGTGCTTGTAAAATATTTTTTAATCTTGAAGCCTGAATTATGGGCTCTGTTTTGTGCAGGAGGATGAACTGGATGATCATAGAGGGGTCTTCTCTCTACTTAAAAATCTATGCATGTATGGAATAAATGGGTAAATGTAGTGAACTGTCAGAAATCCTGCAGAAAAATGATGTAAACCACATCAGATAATACTATTTTTTCAATCATCTTGAGACACTATGAAAGGACCCAGATGGATATAAAACAATGGCAGGAGCTATGTGTCTCTTCTAGAAAATACACAGGACAGAACAGTAATATTAGACTAGTGGGACATCTTGTGCAAGGCTTGAGACTCTCGGTGACAGGACCAAAGGGAAAGAAACAGTACTAAACACCTTTGTGATGTCAAAATCAAAACAAAAACTATTTCTCCATAAACATGACTACAGAGACATTTGAAATATTTCCAAGAGTTCTAAATGTCACTAACTGCATTGTGTTGTCATTCTTACTGTATCATCATCTAAACAATAACTAGGAAGTGGTTTAATCACAATTATTTTGACTACTCACGGATAACCTATCTGCAGATATCTTTACTATATTGACAAATTATGTACTTTGTCATAAGTACTTCAAATAATGACAGCACTTGTCAGAAATCTCTAAATCAAATTACTTATACAAAATAGATATTTTTTTCTTTAAAATTCTATATCTGAATCATATTATATGTTGTCCTTGATGTGGCATCACATCACTTCTTTTGACAGGTGATAGCATCACAGGTAAAGAAGCCTATTTTACCAAAGGATTATGCCTGTCAGGGCCTGAGAGATTTTGTGTCATCCAGAAGCTGATTGCAACATTCTTTGTGTAAGTTTTGGGAGCTGGGGATAAGACTGGATGACAGGGCTATCACAATGAGTTTGCATCTTTTAATAGAAATGGACACCTAGGTTTTTTTCATTTTAAAATTCTGTATTTGAGATTATGAGTTACCACTTGAAACCTGAACAGCATGCCTGTGATAGACACATTGCATTTTGTCCCCTTCTGGCTTTTAAACAGGTTATAGGATGAAGCAAACGTTTGTCACTTCTTGTCAGCTCTGTGATGGTAACGTGAAGCTTCTTCTCAAACTTCAGATAGAACTGTTTTACTGCTTTCCATCTGCATCAAGGTTATTCAAAATTTAGAATCTTCCTGCTCTTTTGATAGATAGGACATTTAAAACTTACCTCCCCTCTCTCCCCTCTGTCCCCCCCCCCCCCCCCCCCAAACCACAACACCTCAACAAAACCACCCCCTTGGCTCACCTGAGAGCTCCATGCCTGTGGCCAGGGGGGCTCCCAGCACCACCAGTGCCACCACTATGGCCCCCCAATAAACATCAAGACAGAAAGAAATGACATTTCACTGTTTTTACCTTTCTGTGATCAGAGGCATATAACTGAAGCCAAGCAGTTCTGGAGAACTGGGACAGTTTCAAGGTAGCCTGCTTCATTTTGTAAGAGAAGACTCATTTCTTTTCAGCTGTATCTTTAGCCAAAGCCCAAATGCAAAGGCTAAGACAGACTGGAGCCTGACTGACCAGTCACTCAGCTGGAAGCTGTTCACCCACTCAGGAGACCTGGTTTGAAATCCCATTGAAAATTCTTTGGGATACACATGTATCTTGGAGTCACAAGATTTTTAAAAATGAAATGTAAGCAAATCAACAAGTTTTAGCCCATCCTGGTTTACAGATGGGTCCTTCAAGTACTTGGAGGAGTAGGCCAGCATGATGCAAAGATTCATGAAGAACATCTTTCAGAAACTTGTGTATGATTTTTAACATGCAAGTATCCACATAATTTACATTTTACAGTTTATCCCTGAAGGAAAAAAAGTGTAGTAATTACTTAGAAACAGCTGTGTGATATGTTCAGAGTTATCATTTTCAAGTCAACTTATGACACTATTCAAATGGAGAGTAGAAATAATGCATGGACAAGTATTTCTCTGCTGTGTAGCATATTAAGCATGGTATGCAACATACTACCCTATCAGCCTAAATAAAGAGTTTTCTTCTTATTGTTGCAAAGCTTCTTAAAGAATCCACAGTGTTCTAATTGGAGTGGTTTTTATTTTCAGTAGCTGTTGAAAAGTGTTGAAATGGTTTTAATAAAAGGAACTTTGTTTCATAAGCATATATTTCTTTCTATAGCACTTTACTAGCCTTAAATTAGAATATAATGTTTTGATATCATAAATAATTGCTAATGATAATTAAGGTTTCAGATGGGAAGTCAGTACCAGGGGCAGTTGCAATGTAAATGTTCCAGGTAATAGCCAAAAAAAAAAGGAAAGAAACAGGAGAGCAAATGTTCAGAACTGTGTTTTGGTTTTGCTAATTACCAATTCTATTAGCTCAAAAAACCTGAAGCTAATTTTCATCTTATGAATAAGCTGGTGTGTGTCTGTACAGGGACAACGTCTTCCACTGGTGCATCTACTTGGCCATGAAGGTTTGGTTTTAATTATAGGTTCTAAAACAACAAAATCCTGTCACCAAGCAAACAGGAAATCTCAAGTTGTTTGAATGTTAAACAAAATTTTGTCATTATCAATATGATTGATTAGGCTTATTCTCCTGAAAATATTTTTCCCTTTCAAAAACAATAAAAATTATTCAGATGGCATCAAAACTGTCAATGAGCTAAATGAACTCTTTAGTGGAAGGATTATTTGGGAGACATGAAGTGAAAAATGGATGATTTTCAAGGAAAAAGACATTCAAAAGACCTATATGAAATAACTTCTTAATATCTTAGGACAAGAGCATTGTGCAACATTGTACTTTGAACACTGGACACTGTTTTTGAGAGCTTGTTGAGCAAACTCAGTGATGTGCAAGACACCCACCATTTAATATAAACTGTTATTGATATGTTTTGTTCCATGTTTGTTTTCTTGAGAACAATTATTGAATACATGATCACAGAATATGAGAAATAATAACAGTAATTGTTAGAATTATGATAGAATATCTGTAGTTTTTTATGTGAGTAGCATATGGTGGTCAGTTGCTTGGCATGTTATTAAATATTTCTGTTTTCCTCTTTTCTACCTGTTTTTACAGTATTTTTTCAAAATGTCTGCAACAGCTTCAAATGCTGTATTTTAAACTTTCATGTACTATTTATGCATGTCTGACAGATCTCAAGTAGCTGAAGTTGAAAAAGGGAGGTGAAGTTCTAGTGAAAATAGACATATTCTATTCAGAATGCAAAAACTTAAATCTTCAGTGCTCAAACTAATCTTTAGAACATGCAAACATTTTTGGGGTTAATTACGTATAATTTAAGGCTTGTTTTTCATGTGAAGGAGTAAGCTACCTCACTCCTGTAGTAGACGTAATTTGTAGACTACCAACGTGTGCTGTATGAAGACATCATTTTCAAATGATTCTTTTTAAACATCTTATGTATTCAGAAGTATATTTGTACTTCATTGTTTTAATGTTTCAAATTGTTGGGTTTGATTGCAGATGATTTTTTTAATGGCTTGGAGTATGGAAAGCTCATAAACTGGGATGAAGTAATTGTGCAAGTGGTTTAGATCAGGCTGCAATCTCAATTCCCTTCCCAGTGATTCCCTGTCATTCTGTTTTGCCACAATGCATTGCAGTTGAAAAGAATTTCAGCCAAAATGAATGCATTTGACTTGAATGAGAGGATGATGAAGGAAGCCTGGAGGTTTGTACACAATGTCCACTGCCAAAAATGGGTCACAGTGAGAACGGCTCTAGAGTTACCACAGTGAAGTCCCAAGGTCTCTTATCCCAGCCCTTCTTGCAACTCAGAGAGCAGCCTCTCTCTTTTGTGCGTGTAGGACTTTCACACCCCTTTGCTATCAACTTGTTCCTTCTCCTGGCATAAAACTCCCAGTTCACCAGTCTTCCACCCATGTTCTGCCCATCTTTTTCCACCTGTCCTTTCCTCTTAAACTCCATTCCTCTTTACAGCTCCCAATCTAATTCCTCAGTTCTTCTCATCAATGCTGCGATCTGTTCTTCATGTCCATGTCAGCCCTTCACACAGCTTCTGCTCTGCCTCTACTCCAGCACAATGAGACGCTGCCACTTCCATCGTATCTCACTCCTTCACCCTCATTTCACACTGTCACCTCCTGTTACCATGTTACTAATGACTCTCTTGGCCAAAAGAGGCTTCTCAACAGCAAATCGTGTACTAAAATGTGACCTAGTGGTGCTCATTAGCTTGGGAAAGCACTGAACACTATTCATTAAACTATAAGCAGCTCTTCCTTTTGCAGTGATGATGCATGTGGACAGGTTGGAATTGTGTTTCTGTCTTTGACCTCACTTCCCAAAGATACAGCTTTGAATTGCCTCAAAGTAGATGGAAAAATGGTAATTTATCAGAAGTGCAAATAGTGGATTTATAGGGAATAAAAACCTCAGAGCCAAAGCTAAATTTGTTCCTATAAATGTCTGATTCAAATATGTAGGTTATTCAAGTTTCTATGAATCCTTATTTAATGCTTCTTTCTCTGGGAGGAGGAAGGCACTGGATAGGAGGAAGGAAGCAAAGGAAAAAAGACTGTAGTGGAAAAGGGCACCTGCTTTTAGGTAAAATGGAAACCTCTAATACTTCAGCCTCTGCCTTCTTTGAATAAAACCTCACAATGAGACATCAGCACTGCTGCAGGGTAATGTCATCTGATCCCAGACCTGACCTGTCTTTAGCATGTAAAGTAAGGTGTTTATCATTAAATCTCTTCTCTAGTTCATTTAATTGGCAAAATATTAGGATAGTGATTTTGGTGCTAAGGGTAACTAACTTTTCTCTAGGCTCTGAGAGTTCCATTATAATGCAATTTGCAATATAATTTTCAGGAAGATTCATGCAAATAAAATATCACAGTTCACAGAAAATAAATACAAAAGGGGAAAAGATTCCAGTGTAATTCACTTTTTAAATGGAATTAGATATTTTTGGGGTGGTTGTTTTGTAATATTCACAGTTCTACCTTATATTAATTATGCAATGATTTAGATTTCCCTGCTACATGAGTCGCTTTGTGCTGACCTTCTCTCTGCTATGCCTTGGACAAAAGTGCTCAGCAATTTACTCAAGGATGCAGCAGCCAAGCAGGACTGTAGCACTGCCTGCATGGGCCACTTTGCTCTTTCTTCTGAATCTTTAGTTATTTCTCCATTTTACACAATTGGTTTCTAACGGAGTCTCTGAATGAGGAAATGAGTAATCAGCTGTGAAAGATGATTATCAAGCATCTATCAAAAGTGCCATACATAAAGCAGGAAAGCCCTCAGGCATCAAGATATTACTTGTCTATTTTATACTGGTTTTACATGCCTGTTCTTCCAAGAAAACACCCAAACAATCGAACACTTGTTACCTTAGCAACGTGGTTATTTTATCTTCAGACATCCGAACCAAATTCTCAAGACACACAGACTGTTGTTCGGGTGAACCTCTTTTATTGTAGGAAGATGATTTATAGTGGCAGCATATTTGATGGCAACTTTTAATCTACATTTTTAAGCTGCATCCACCTGAGTTAGCTTTGTGGTTGTCTTTTCAAGACAATTCTTGACAATTATGTTCATCAATTGATTGAAGGATTTTTAATAAATTATAGGTGGCAAGCTTTAATTAAAAATATATTTTGCAAACATCTATTTGATACAAAGAAGCTAATATGCCTTTGTTTAAGAAAAAACTATCCTATCTTGTGTATCAAATAGTGGATAATAGACTGAGGACATAATTTAAAGTCCCTTGCCAAAGCTAATAAATAGTTTTGGCTAAAAGATAAAGTACTGTATTGAATTAGAAAATGGCTCCACATATTCTTGGCCTAATAAAAATCTGTGTATCCCAAGTCAAGATGCACTTGTCAGAAATCATATCCACTGTCCATGTTAACCATAACATTGAGTAAAAGATCCATAACCATAACATAACGGAGTGAAAGATCATCTGTAGGACAGACATGAAAATATATGCCATACCTATGTAGTAACCATGCATTTTTCTCTGTGCCTAAAGCCAAATGCAATTTATATGTTATTGGAGTGAAATTAAGTATGCAATTAACTAGGGAGTCTGCAGACTTCCAGGCAGTTACTAGCACAGATGATAAACAATTCCCCCTCCCACTACAATAGACCAAAATGATAAAGAACATCTTGGAGTTATTTGTCCAAAGTTTCACATTGAAGTGGTTATCTGCCTAAGCGAAGCCAGGTTTTTAACTGCAATAGAATACAAACACACCAAAATTTGCATATAAACTTAATACATATTCCTAAATATTTTCCACTCTTTTTTTACATTGTTCTGGGATACAGGCTGTACTGGAAAAGGAAAAACACATATTTTTACATTGTTCTGATATTTGCCTATTGTGCTTTAGACTTTCAATAGCAAGAGTTAAATGTGCTGTGCTGCTGGACCCCCTTTATATCTCCTTTATCTATTCCACATAAATGTGGGATAAATGGGGTGAGTAAACAATCAAACATTGTTTTTCTTTTCGTTGGCCTTTCCTACAGCTCTGGAATGTTATAGTGAACACATGCTTTTATGCAGTGGTAATGACATAAAAGTTGTGTTTGATTGTCTGTGCCCTTCACAAATCACAAAAACTGATTTCATAGCACTCCATGCAATCAAAAACCACAGCCATGCATCACTGAAAATAAAGCAATTTACTGTGAATTGGGCAGCATGTCTGAAATGTTCACACTAAGAAAAGTTACATCTGATACTTGGATCACCTGAACCTGTTGATTAGAAGGGAAACATGAAGTATAAGTAAACTTTGAAGGCCACAAAGATTTTTGAATATTGCTTGATAACAACAATGAACCTAAAAACCAAAATATGCTATTTTCCATCATTTTCTTACTGTAATAGTACCAGGAAAGTTTTCTTGATCTGGGAAAATCATCAGTGAGTGTAAACTAGAGAGTGCTGTCATAGAAGAGTGGCCTTTTATAGCTGTGTGTCTTTTAAGAGTCTGTTGAGTAGGTAGTAAATATGAGAAATAAAGATAGTACTATAGTACACCTTTTCCTCACCGGAAATTTCAGAATGCTTTACCCTCTATAAATATCCATCAGCTCTGAATTTGTCATTGGTTCTTCCCTATCACAAAAGACATCTCTTGCATAAGTTTTTGTACTTTGATTTTGAATGTATAGAAAATAGACTGCTAAATTCAGAAAATGCAAATATTATTCATCTGCCTTTGTGTTTCCAAGAAAATAAAGCAGTATAGCTGTTGATGATATATAACATCACACAATGTGCATCTGACATGATTCAGTGATTACAAATTATGAAATTATGGCTCATTCTGCTCAATATTCTTGTTACCTTAATGCAATTTACTAATTATTTATATAGGACAAAATTAGACAGCTTTTTTCATCCTGTATTTTATGTCACTTGAGATGACATGCCTGCAGTTGTAGGTGGTCTGAGCCTAGTCCAAATCTGTTATTTATGGGTGGGACAATATTGACATCAAAACTCGAGCGCTTTCTTGATAGAATTTTGAATATCATGTCGTTTCCTATTATCTTGAGAAATACTATTATACATAATAATATTTACAAGAAATTTGAGGTCCTGGTTAGGTAAAAGCACCTGTTGCACTCTTCCTTCTGGTGTGGTCTGACAGTTGTGGACAGCTGTGATTTGGATCTTTCCCAGAACACTGTTACTCAGCAGTCAGCTACTGCATAAGCTGTGCTGCTTTGGTCAAGCACAGAAATGCTGAGGGCTTGCTTCACCACAATTATGGTCACAGCAAATTGGAAATAGTTTTCTTTCCAACTGAATTCAGAAAATGGCATTCTTGACCTCTGCTGAAATTTGAGGGTGCAAATGAAGATATGCACAAAGTAGCCCTCTACTACTACTACTGGCCACCTCTGCTGCTGACAGAGGTGCTACATGGAATGCAGTTATATTTTATATGCATTTATGTGCCTCATCATGATTTAACCTCAGCCAGCAACTAAACACTGCTCAGTTGCTTGCTCACCTCCCCCTCTGCCACAGTAGAGCAGGGAGGAGGATTAGAAAAAGGTAAAACCTGAGTTAAGATATGGAAAGTTTAATAATTGAAGTAAAATATGATTATAAAAATTATAGTAATAATTTTTTTAAAAGGAAAGAGAGAGAGAAATAAAACCCAAGAAAGAAAATTGATGTCCAGTACAGTTGCTCACAACTCACTGACCAATGCCTGTCCCACCATCAAGCAGGGATCAGCCCCTCCAGTCTGACTCCCTCCAGTTTACAAACTAGGCAGGCCTTCTGTGGTGTGGGATATCCTTTGGTGGGTTTGGGTCAGCTGTCCTGGCCATGCTCTCTCCTGTCTCCCTGTGTATCTACTCCCTGCAGAGCATGAGACTGAAAAATCCTTGACCGGGAGTGAGCACTACAGAGCAACATCTAAAACATCAGTGTGTTATCAACATTATTCTCATACTGAATCTGAAACATGCACTGTGCCAGCTACTAGGAGGAAAATTAACTCTATCCTAGTCCAAACCAGGACAATGCTGCTGACAGACAACTATGATGTGTGTAGGTATTTTAAACACCTCTTGAATACATCATTTTTAAGTGGTCATGAAGTTTGAAGAAGAAAAAAAAAGAGCAAACCCCCTCCATACCTAAACCAACAGAAACTTCAGTTAAAATCTTCACTGCCTGAATTAAGTGTGCTGTGAGATCAAATACATTGTTTGCTGTTTACAACACATTTTCCATTAGTAGTATGGAAATGTGGAAAATGCATTTCAGGCAAAAGAAATAGCATATCTTGGCAGTGTGGTTTAAGTAGATTTCCTCTTCATTGAATAGATAAATGAAGTTTGCATAATGTGTTACTGAAAGTGTTGTTTCAACTGC
The DNA here is from genome assembly GCF_000691975.1 of Corvus brachyrhynchos. NCBI lineage: Eukaryota > Metazoa > Chordata > Aves > Passeriformes > Corvidae > Corvus > Corvus brachyrhynchos. Next base: position 1,819,376 of record NW_008239780.1, on the reverse strand, counting down.
TGCTCTATTACACTGTGATACCCACAGGAAATAGTCCATCTCTGGTACTCACCATCAAATCCAGTTTCCAGCTGGGATGTTGTACCTGCTACATACATTTAAATGCAGCCCTGTTTTTTCAGCTGTATTTCTCTTTTATATGTAAAAATATTGTTGGGCTTTGCAACTCGGAAGCAGTGGTTTGTCTTACTGCTAGTGGCAGATAATGGTTCTGTAACACAGCAGAGATTGCACTGACTAAATAGTATGAAAATATTTTCAAATGAGGAGGCAGAGGGGTTTTAAATCTAAAGTTAAATTTCATTGTGAGTGAGGGTTGTACAGATGGGTATTTTTCTCTTGTCCAGTAGGTATTGCAGATACGGAGTTCAGTGGAACTCAGTTTCTATGTTTTTAGTGTTTCTGGGAAAGTTTTATTTCATTAAAAAGGCACTTAAAGGATTTTTTTTTGGATCCTTCTTTTGGAATGTTGGTGAAGCTCATATTGTAAATTATAATACTGAACGATAAATAGTTAATAGAAGATTGCCTAATCTCTGGAGGAACAGTAACAAAAAAGTGCACATATTTCATTTTAAACTTAGTAGATTGGCCAATTTTAGCTGTTCATAGAGATTGTTAGCTTTAATTGAATTTCCAAAATATTTTCAGTAAAGGGAGTCATGATGCTAGAATCCCAAAGCCTCTGTTACTGCACTGGATCTTCCTGAGCTCCCCAGTTTTGCAGAGATGATTTTGGGCTTTGCTCAGTTTGACATGATGTACAGCTGCAGTTTTTCAGGGTCATCCAAGGTGATCTGAGGGCTGTGGAAATGTTCTTGTTGGCTTAAACACCATTCAGACTAAATCTTCGGAAGGAATGGGGGACAGTCCACATATAGATGGCAGAGAGGAAAGAAGGAGGGAGAAGACAAAGCTGAATGAACCATTCACTTGATTCCATAAAGAAGAAGGTGCTAAGGAGGTAGCTCCAGTGTGACTGCAGTTCCTTGACTGTAGTTTTCACATAATTTGTGTGTGGACTGATTCAGTTCTCACTGGAGAGAGATGGAACTTCCCATGACTTATCTGAAAGCATCATTCCTCGTGCCACTCCCAGGCTGTATATAAATTTTTCTGGTTTATTTTTAAGAATAAAGAAGTGCGAAATGAGAGGGATTGAACTTTCAACTTCCAAAGAGGTGCTTTGTAACTCATTTATTTTCTTAAAATCTGAATTTGCTATAGCAGAAAAGCTTTTAACTTTGTTCCTTGAAGACAGAGTATTTTATCAACTGCTGTGTCTTTTATACATTTTGAAATAAGTTAGCCTTGCCTGCAATACTAATGGGCATCTGTCTCATGAGGGACCTGCTTTACTTTGTAGACAGAGGTATTTGCAATGAGCTGAGAGAGGAAAGGTCTTTTTCTCATCTGATGTAGAGGGCCTATTTTTCATTTTCAGCATTCAATTAGAGCACTAATGGCTTCTTGGAGAACACTATATCCAGCATAATGCATATTTTACTGTGAAATAATACTTACTTCTCTCTTATTGCATAGTATCTGTTGGTCATCCACACATTTATGAGTCTTTTTTACACAGCTCTTTCTTCTTTACAGAACGGGGACAGGAAGGGGAACAGACTTAGCAGTTGTCACATCACAAGCTTGACAGTCATTAAGTGTCATCATAAAGAGACCATTCATATTTCATGTCACTAACTATTGATAAGTGCTTTTGAAATTGAGGCTCCACTCTGCAGTATTTCATTAGAAATAGCCTATGAACTTCAGAGGTTACTGCCATATATAATGACAGGGCTCTGCTTGGCCTGTACCTTAAGGGACAGTCCAGATAAACACAAGCACCTGAACAACACCAAACTGAAAAAAAAGGAGTAAGTAGCAGATCCTACTTTCAATAGCTAGTAAAATACCTGTTCAGGAGTATTCAGAAAAAAATCTATAGGTTGTGAAAATTGATTTCCAACTTCCACCAGAGTAAGAATAGATAGGAAATAATCTTGCTTGATTTAACTTTTGTAACTTTTAGTCTCCCATCTTTCACTACCACTTGATACATAAAAGATGTAAACTATATGTGATTGTTAGAACTACACTAATTTCTTCAGTACCTGTGAGGTGAAGACAGCTGTGCTTCAGTCCAAGCTGTGTGCTGGGCAAGGAGGTTGAGAGGAAGCTCCTGCATCTCAGCAGGGGAAAGAAATGGTCATTAGTAATCTAATGGGATTCTCTCGTCTCTTATTAACATGGCAAAGTTCTTATTCTGGAGATGGCATTTACAGGCTGTCTGGAGACATTCTGTCTCTTTGCACTGGCTGGCTGACACTACTGAAGCTGGGAAACCACAGAGGAACCATGCAGACTTGGTATTTACTCAGAAACAATTTCACAGCAGTTAGTTGTTAGGTACTCAAAAACCTGAGCACAGTGAAGATTTGGGCACCAATTTGGGAAATCTTCTACCTTTCCTGTAAAGAAGATTACATGTATGTGTGTGTGTACATTCATACATCTATGTGTGTATATATGTATAAATGCATATACATATATGTATATGTATATATATGCACATATATATATACATATATATATATTTGTGTGAGTTAAGAGGAGTCATGAAAGCTCAGTGAAGCTGCTGAACACAATATCTGTTATTTGTTCAGGCTGAAAAGTAAAGCCAACTCCTTTACTGACAGCCAGGAGACTAGTGGGATATTTAGAACAGAAGCCAAAGCTGAGCAACATAGACCAAGAAATTTTGGCACCTGAATGCTAAAAGTGGTATCAAGAAGCTTATACAATATAAGACTTTAAGCTAAGGAAAAGCTAAATATAGAAATAAGTAGTAAGGAAGCTTGGCAGCAAAACCAAGAGGTTGCAATATGACCTTGAAAACTACGTGACAAGAGAGTTCCTTTGGCTGAAGTGCCAGCTGGAATGAGGCAGGGAATTTCGATCTAAGAGAAAGTGTCCTAACATTAGTGTTCTAATATAGTGCTAATCATATCCTACAGATGCCCAAATCAGGACTCAAGTTTCTTGTCCAAGCAGAAGCAATCAAAAAGATCCTGATAGGACATTCAAAACTCTCCATATAGTGAGAGTGGAATACATTCGAGTCTTTACATTAAATCAACCTTTAGTTTAGGTGCTGCAGCCCAAGTGGAAGTGGGGAGGGAAGGTGAAGGGAAGAAGCTCAGTGAGAAGAGTTGCAAGCAGCATGACATGAAGTGTCCATGGGTAGTGACACACTGAAGTATTTTACAGTGTAAGCAGACCTCTATTTAGACTCTTGAAATTGTTTCAGACAGTTGTTTCATAGAGTATATGTGCTATGGGCAGTGGGGATAAACTACACTGTGTCTGCAAGCTTTTAGCTTAATTTATATATTAAAAGCTGAAACTGCTAAAAAAAATTTAAAAGTTTGCAAGGATTTTGTTAATACTATTTCTGTACCAAGTGTGATAGGCTTAGACAACCAGAAGAACTTATCAAGCAATCACTTTGTAGAAATGGATCAGAGCTTAAATTAAAATGTGCATTTTCATTGTCATTCAGCCTCTGCTACAGGAATTAAAAATACAATTTCCAACTAGTAAAGCACTTGTTTAAATGTCCCTTGAATTTAATAATTAGATGCAGTAGAGATGCATCCGTTATAAGCTGACATGCAGCACTACTTTAGTGATGGAATCCAGTCAATTCCAGTAATGTCTGTGAGCACTGGTCTTTACTGGTCCACACATGGCCTCAGCTTTCACTCTCCCAGGACTACAGATTCAATTTCTGCTAGAAGGAATATAGTAATGTGTTAGTTATTTTCTAACGTGAGTTAACAAAGTTATTTTTGTATTGAACTGGTAGACTATATGCCTGGAGATTCTAAACTGGCCTCCAATTTGTGTGCCATGTAAAATATTACCGGATACAAATGTCTGTTTATTTAATGACATGTAAGACAGACCTTTGTTGTGCATGTACCTAAAGGAATGACTGACATGAGTATGAAAAATATGGATACTGAATAAATAAAAGCATAGATATATATTTTTTCAATATATTTTTGTCTGTGTAGTTGAACTGCAAAATTTCAGAGTAAACTCTAAATTTCCACTCCCACAAAATTGTTCATGTTCTGGATGCTCTGGCTTTAGGAAAGAGCAGAGAATTTAGCTGTACTCAATCAGGCCATGGATGTATCTAATCTGCCACCTCCTGCTCAAGCATGCCATGGTGCTAATCAAGGTGAAAGAATAATCATGCTGCAGGATCCCATCCCAGGCCAGGAATGCTCCTTCTGGAGGTTTGAACCCTGAGCTGTTCAGTTATTTGACACTGCATAGCTATAAACTTTATTTGTCTATTTAACCTTCTGAAAGCACTGCAGATAATATCACACAACAAACCTGAGTTAGTGTTATGTTACAAAAAAATAATGTTTCCTTTTCTTCCCTTTCAGTTTATATTTCCATTTACTGTCTTTTTCTGCTTGGACTGTACTGGAGATTTACAGGAATGCTCTGGCCAGTTATCCAAGGACTTTAATAATGTTCACTGCTGTGTGACCATTATTGATCAGCACCAAGCATAACAGTTGTATAAATGCAGATAATTGAGAAAGCTTAATTTCATTAGTAAGAATTAATGGGTATACTCTGTACTGAAAAGATAATTTTGCATAAAAGTAATTAGGGCAATCAATTTGATTCTCATCAGTCATGTGCAGATTGCTGTATTTCTTGAATCTTTTTTTCTTCTTCCAAGCTGGAAAATTCCAGCTTTTTATTTCTATGCTTGTTTCTACTTCTCAGTATAATCAGTGCTTTATCCTTCTCTTAATCTCTTTGGCATATGATAATTGTTCATTAAAATGTGCATCTCTAAGTTCGTAGATGATCTGGGCATAACTAAAACAATATACTTTGTAGAAGAAGTTATTGTTTGATTCTACAATTGTAGTTGCTACGTTGTCTTAATCTAAATAACTTTCTTTTGATGATCTATGACAAAAAGCATTTATCTTTGTAGTAAGTGTATAGCAACAAAAATGACAGATAAAGCTATTAAAATGCCAGTAAGTTTTGAATATATTACCAAACATATATATAGATGGGTTTATTAAAAAATAAATCCTTCTTTTTAAGCAATTTTAGTTACGAAACTTGTTATTAATAAGACTTAGATTTAGATTATGATACATATTTCTTCAGAATTTATATTATTTTACTAGGATGCAAACATTTAGGAGAAATGTACTTGCACTTTTAATCCTATAGTAGATAACACAGTATTTGTCTGATTATTATAAACTGACTGTGTGACTTGAGCACCAGAAATATTATATTACAAATGTCGAATTAATGTCCAACTTCTGCAACATTTGCATAGAATACTCTGACTAAATAATTGCCTATGATTTTCAAACCTGGAATTAAAAACAAAAAAACAACAATATTTTTAGGCAGAACAGAATGTCAGCTTTTGGGACACATCTTTTAATTAGAAATTCGACAGGCATTTGAATTCCTGGCCTGCCAAGGGACAACTGTAACATTTAGAAGGGAGAGGCTTTATTCAAATCATTTGCTTCCCATAAGGTGAAGATTAGGTGTTTTCGTGATCCCAGTATACAATCTGAAACTAATGGCACAAATTTTCAGTAAAATATTGTTTCAACTCTCTTCAAAAGATCTTTTCAAGTGCTTGTGACTTGTGGCTAATGGGACTGTCATAACACATAAGCAGGGCTGATCTGGGAGTCACAGCTCAGGTTTGGCCAACTGGCAGTGGACATGGGCAGGTGCCAGGAGGTAACAGCAGCACACCACGTACTAAATATCCTAATTACACCCATGCTTGTGTGTCTGTGTCTGCTGGGGACATTCAACTAGTCACTCAAGTATGAAGGATTCCAAATGCGTGCGTTTTCATGTGTATTGTGTGTTTTTCTTTTCAGACAGGAAGTTCTAGAAATGTGAAATGCAAAATGGTCCATTAGCCCATCTTCTGGCCTCCAGGTCTATAGTCTATCAAGTCTTCGGTAACTGTTCTTAACAGCCATCCATTATCTTCGTGTTAAAATCTCTTGAGTTTTGATATGGCTTATCTGCTGCACCAACTGTCTCTTCCATTTATTTTTCCTCCTGAAAATGCTTCAAGTTACACCCACATGCCTGAGTAAATAAGTAGAAGGCTTGGTGGATTAGATCTTAAAACGTTTTGGCTACCCAGAGTTCAGGCTTGTGTTTCTATATCAGGCAGTGTTTCCATTAGTTTTATGTGTGCTGAAATGCGGCTGTGACACAGCTGAATTTCAGAGCAAGCTTTTAAAAGGAGGTTTGTACGCATTTCATAAAATTGTCTCAAACACTTTCTACAGCTTTTGCAGTAATTGACTCAACCCAGAAAATCAACATTGGAATGTTGCCTTTCATCCGCTGTAAGAGAAAAAGGAAAATTTTCTAGAAAATCGTGGTGAGGGGAACATATTTTGGGATCATTTTGGGGATGCGAAGTCTGTGAAATTATTTCAGGTAAATTTTGGAGCTTTTTCTAAGGGACAGCTTAAACTCAATAAAAGTGAATAGTATTTGGTGATATATTGCCTTAATGGCTAAGCCAGGATTCAAATCTACCCAAACTTTTTTCTTAACAGTTCAACCCGTCTCTACTTTTAATTAGTTTTATGATGAAAAACAGAAACCAAAACTGTTGCTCCAGCAGAAAATCCACTTTTATGCTTGAATGGTCAGCTATAATGATTATGCAAACTAAAATTATGTACATTTCCTTTTTATTGCTCTAACTACAGAGAACACACTACTTTGCTGTAACCTCAAGTTCTTCCATTTTCTATTTCTTTCCTCAAAGAAAGCAAACCATTTTTAATTCTAGAGTCAGAGCTTTTTTCCACACCTATATTTGAAAATATTTCAACCTTCTCAGTGATTTCTTGGAAATCTTTAGGTTTTTTCCTCAGCTTCACGTATTTTAGTATCATGTCTACTGCAGTTACTGATTAGATAAATGGGGAAAACTCGGTACCCGATCCTGAAAGCACTATGACTTTTCCATGTATTTAACAAAAATCTTATCTTTGTCATGATCTTAGGGCTGAGGTTGTTTATATAACACAGCCATCTTAACTGCATGAAAGATAATAATTCTGCCTTCATTAGAACCTGATTGGTCAGAAATTTGCTACTGAAACAAAACAAAAACACAACAACAATAAAAACAAACAATCCCCAGAACACAAGAGCTTAAGTATGTCTGTGGCTGGTACAGCTGCGTCCCACAATGATGCCCTGAAAAAACCTTAAAGTGAAAATAGTTAGAAAAAAAGGCTGAGCCTGAGGGGAAAAAACACTAGGATGTAGCCAAATATGTCAGGAAGATTAACAGATTGGTTGGAAATTTTGGTTAATCTTAGCCTCTGCCATACACATTCCTGAGTCAAAACCTGAATATAGTACATAAATTCTTTATCAGTCTGGTGTTTACCCATTTGAAGTTGACTGAACACTTGCACCCTCTTGTTATACCCTGTAATGGATGCTAGATTTCTTTTTTTTCCAAAGTCTGAAACTTCTAAAGGATCATCACTTAATCTATTTAATTTAATTTTCTTTTAATATTAGAAGATATGTTCACACATTCCTCACAACATTGTCGTCTTGTCAGAGTCCTCTGTCCAATTTACTTTAAAATGTGGTCTTTGTCATGGGACACTTGGTCAACATTTTAAAACAAAGTTCTGAAATGGAATCTGAGACAAACATCCCAGATTTAAAACATGCACTTTCTGCCTCTAAAAATTGGTATAAAATTGTAATGGGAAAATAAAGCCTTCTACTTTCAAAAGAACTCTAGGCAGTAGCTAAGGAATTGATGATCCTAATTCAGGGAATAAGGACACAGATATTACCATTGTATGTCTCAAATGATCTGTCACAAAGATAACACGGCAGCTACTTTTATGACAAATTTTTTTTATTTCTAAAGTTGCAGTTCTACTAAACTGATAAATAAAAGCACTTGGATTAGATTTTTCTGTCTCTCTTCCCCCCAGAGCACTAAATCTTCATTTTTTAGCCAAAGTATGGGTAGTCTGTTAATGTGCAGCCATAATTAAGTCGGTATTATACTGTGGGTACTTAATTCTTTGGGGCTTCTTTAGCTGCCAGCAGAGACTTCTCAATGAAGGCAGGGGCACTTCCTGACCCTGTTCATGGAGGTGCCGAGTCTACTTTGTACTTTAAGTATATTTTTTCAGTGTAGGATTTGTCAGTCACTACACAGTTATCTGCCAGTAGTAAAAGCTCTTCAGACTATCTCAAGATTCTTAAATTGATTACTTGAGAAAAAGCTTCCGCCAGAATTTGTGCTCTTGATTTTTTTAAACTGTGATATGTGTTTAAAGCTGTTTGAGAAGCATTACTCAAAAACCTTTGCAAGCAGAGACAAATCCTTAAACACTGGTTGTTTTATGATTTCTTGGTATTCTGATACTTCTTAACAGCACTACAGAAATGGCAAAAGTCACAGGGAAAGTGCTCTGTTTAGAAACTTCCTACCTATCTCTATCTTGTTTTAAAACAAGATATTGTTTGTGATTTATATGTTATCTGGCATCCAAAATGTCATATAATCCAAATATCATTAAATGCAGAAAGGTGCATTGGCCATTCTCTAGATGAGGGTGTCTGCCTCTCTATTTAGTTTGTTAGAATCTCCTATTCTAACAAAATCCACATGATAGCATTTGTGGAAATAGAAATGGCAATGATACTCTACATGGGTATTCATCTATTTATCCTATGGCTGCTTTCACACCAGCCACTTTGGGACAATTTCTTTCAAATTTCTTTATTCCCAAAATAATATATATATATAACACACAGCTATGTGCACATTATAAATATATATAAATTCTCTCACTTTTTGCTGCATCCCATCAAAAGATGATACAACACATTGGAGCTACATCTGCACAGCTTGTGATTACAAACATCAAAATTTTTTAACTCTTTCCTTATTTTGATGGATGCAGCATGTGTTGGCAGTGTGAGTTGTTGTTCCTATCCAGTATAACTGAGAAGGTTCTCTCTATTCTCCTCAACTAAACTCTTTGAAGGCTCAAACTATGCATAAATGCAATCTCTTAATTATTTACTTTTTTGCCTGACTAGAAAATAGCAGTTCTATATAATGAAAACTCTGAATCTTTAGTCTGCAGTCTAGCAGACATTTAATAGATAAATGGAATTCAGGTTAAATGATAACACAGAAACTATCTGATTCAAACTGAAATTCTCTGCTATTGGTACAGATATTCCCATTATATCTGATTGCCAAATAACAGAGTGCCTTTCACAAGGGTCACTTAAATCCTGAACTTTATAAAATTTGACATCTTTGTATTGATGTGGTGTGGGTTAACCAAAGGTCTGATCTGAAGTACTCTGAAGTAAATAGAAACCTTAGCACTGATTCTAGTAAGCTACTTTCTAGACTTCAAAAACTCTCAGTCTTCGGAGAATTTATTTCTCTGGATAAACCTAGAGACCTGAGAGTTAAAAGGGAACAATCAAGTTGCTTGACATTAGATTGTCAGTCATGTGGTAAGATTTAACTTTCAGCAAAGAACTCAGCTGAGTTGGAGACATAGAGTCATAGAATCATTTAGTTTGAAAAAACCTCTAAGATCATCAAGTCGAACCATTAACCAGCACAACCAAGTCCACCACTAAACCATGGCCCCAAGTGCTACATCCACACATCTTTTAAATCCCTCCAGGAATGGTGACTCCACAACTGCCTGGGCAGCCTGTTCCAGTGTTTTCAGTACAGTGGCAATCCTTTCAGTAAAGAAATTTTTCCTAGTATCTAATCTAAACCACCACTGGCACAACTTGAGGCTGTTTCCTCTCATCCCATCACTTGTCATGTGAGAGAAGAGACCAACCTGGCCAACAGGCACCAATCTCCTTCGAGTGGTGTCAGCCACCCTCCCAGCAGTGAAGAATGTTCCTGTCCAAGCCATTCTCCAAGAGAATGCTGTTGGAAACAGCAAGAAAAATTCTTTAGCAAAATCCAGGTAGACAACATGCACAGACTTTCCCTCATCTGCAGATTAATTTCTTTTGTCATAGAAATTAATACAACTACTCTTTGAAGTGAGGAAGCAGCAGTGTGATGATTTTGAGGTGAGGTGCATCACTGCAGTGTTGTATTAATTGTGAAGACATTTGTGTGCTTTTTGGAGTTTCATGTTTGTTCTAACTCTTCTGAATGCTGTCTCGGTGGTGTTCATCTTAGCAGCACTAGACAGATGAAACAGTCTGAAGTCTTTCCTGAAAGGGCCATTACATTGCCTGTTGCAAAGGCACAGTGATTTCTAGGCAGCCTGAACTGGTGCAATTCAGTCAACCTAAAATAAGAGCATGATTGCATTGAGCTGGGCATTAGGAAACTTAAATAGCTTTCTCAGCTTTGGAGTTTGTGTTAAATCTGGAGAGCCATCAGGTATTGACATATTCCTGCTTGTACTGAGTGAAAGGCATACCTCCTTAGCCACCTTTTATCTCTCTCCTAACCCACCTCTGCCTTGCCTTCTTCTGTTCTTGCTTTCTCACTTCTTTTGTCCAACAGCTGGCTTTATACCATTCCTGAACCAAACTAAGTTCCTGCTCTCTGCCATTGTGAAGGCATCAGCTATGCTTTCCTCATGGGCATGGGAAAAGCAACATATAATAGATATTTGGCTGGATGATGATTTTCAGTTAGAGTCGGTATAAACTGATACCACTTTTGACCTATACCAAGATAGCAAAGTTTATATTAAAAAGCCCTAATCCTTATAGTTTGTCAAATGAAAAAAAAAGTTTTTTCACATGAGATATAGGGTAACAAGGCAGTAATTTTAGAGTAGGAACTGGATTTCATTAACATTGGTAAAGTCTCTAAGATATCACAGCAAAAAAATCATCCCTCATTAGGAGTTTAGTGGCAATTTTCAATTTCAGGATAATTTATGCTTGCTTAACATCCGGGTTGATCTCTACACCTCCTGATAAACAACTTTTTGAGATTTATTACTTCACATATATTCAGTAACCTAAGCAAATATGGGTTGCAAAGAAATATGAGGGTACCAGAGTTCATTGCCTTTGCACAGTTACGAGTCTTATTGTCTGATGAATTAATCAGAGTAGTAAGAATCAGAAAAAGAAGTTTATTGGACAGGGTAGAGCTGAAAAGTCAGGAAAGTTGCAAGTCCATTAAAAATTGCTTAATAAAATCAACCAGTTTCTAGTGCATTGTTTTTGAATTATATGACTCTTATCACACAGTGAAGTTTAAAATCCTTCCCAAACTTTAGGATCATTCATGCTTTGGCTGAGACTTGAACCTGGAGCACAGCAGTTGACAAGACTCAAGTGCAAAGAATGATGAACTTGAGTGAAATCAAAGGAATGAAAGTTGTAGCAAAATAAGAGTATGAACACTTGTGAGCAGGTAAGAAGTGCAGCTGTGAAGTTTTGAAGAGCTTCCTGTTCAAGTGTTGTGGGGAATATAACAGTAACAAGACTTTTTCAAACATTGATCTGTCTGTGTCTTTCAAGCATTTGTTTTTCAGTAGTTAGTGTTTCATTGCAAGCAATGTATTTTCAATAATATCTCAATAGAAAAAAAATGCTGTACTGTAGTAGTACTAAATTATTCTATTTATTGGAAAAAAATGTTATGCACCACAGATTTTATTTTTTATTGAAAAATATGTCTTAAATGCATCAAGTTTTTTATCCATCAGAAAATTCTTTTTCAACCAAGTGACTTAGTGATCCCAGTTTTCCAGTAATGACTCTGATAGTGGCAGGAAGATCTGAATTCTCACCTCATTTCAGGATCTCATATAAAAAGGTCTTGTGGGTTACCTCAAAATTCTTTGAGGCTGCTTTGAGTGCCATGACTTGTTTTTTCATGCTCTTTTTTGCTTTGTAGAAAAATTTAAATATAGACGGGCTTGTATCTGATAGAAACAAGGAGTCAAACTTCTGAATTAATTTAAACTGTTGATGACTGATGTTAATATGTGGTAGTTGAACGTACTGATGTTCATCCAGTTAAACTGCCTGGATAAGAATAAATTGTTCTGTTTGGAGGAGCCTTTCAGGATTCTGGTCCAGAAATATAATCTTACCTCTTTTAGGAAGAACTTTACTGCCCAACCTAGCAAAAATTATCTTACAGCAAAAAATAACCTTACAGCAGCTCCCAGTCAGTGTAGAGGGTTCAGTCTGTAAACTGGGCAGAAACACCAATTATGTGTAGTGGTTTGGTTCGAAATATCCATTACTTACTTATTTTGCTTCTGTGAGATAAGAATTAGGAGAAAGCAAAGCAGGCACAAAACTTAAAAGAATATGAAGAAGTTTATTAACAGACCTAAAAGAACGGAAAAAAAAAGTCAGACTAAACCTTCAGAACACTTCTCCTCCCTCCACCTTTCTCCCTTCTCCCACTGACAATGTAAAAAGACAACCCTTGAGATTTTCAGTCTGTTTACCACCTCTCTAATAGTCTTTTTCAGTTCACTTAGGGAGAGGAGTCTCTCTTGCTCATGCTATGGAGACATCTCCACAAGAAGTTCTCTCATGGCTTCAATGTCACAGCGAGACAGCCGCCTGGGTTGGTGCTCTGCTCGCATGTGAAAGTCCCTTCCCTTGTCTTACAGCTTTCCCCACAACTGTTTTTGAGGGTCCAATCTTGAGCTAATGGGGTACCATTTTAAGGATGAGCTGTTCAGAAGCAAAGGTTCTCTTCACTTATCTCTGGGAGCATCTTCATCTCTAGGAACAGAGGTCTTTTTCTTCCCTGGGAGCAAAGGGTCCTCATCACTTTCATCTCTCTCTGTTCAAGCTTCTCATCAAATCACGGCTACTTCAACATTTGCTTGTTTCAGCACAGGTACTTCAGCTCATGGTTGTGGTATGAACGCTCCACCCCCCCCAATGCTTTCTTGAAATTACAATGGGTACTCTGATGTATCATAATCCATCACCATAGCTTTACAACAGAATTTCAGCTTCGAGGTTTGAAGCATCTCCTCTTTCTCCTCTCTCGAGGTTTCAGCTCTTCCTTCTTCGCTGACTTTGGTGTCTTTATGGTGTTTTCTTCACGTGCCTTCACCTTTCCCTTTCCTCTGACTCGGGAGAGGATTGATGTCTGGAGGCTTCATCTGTTCTGGAGAATCTTACAGCACTAAGAGAGTTAATCTCACCCGGGCCTTGCAGCTGGAATTCGCCTTTTGCTGTTGGACACCTAATTTCTGCCGGGTGGCGGCTGGAGCTCGTTTTGGTGCAACATTTTATGTCGGCAGCTGCACTGGAGGGGCTGGCTGAGCCACGGGGCCACCTGCACGGAG
>NW_008239780.1:1786747-1805762 GCF_000691975.1 Corvus brachyrhynchos | reverse complement strand
CCCCCAGTTACCTGTCCAAAAGCCGGAAGCAAGAGAGCTTTCCCGGGCTCTGTTCGTTATTAAATGTGGACCACAGAGGCGTGCCAAGCTTCTTAAATGGCTTTAGAAATTTGCCAATATTCAAACTAGCCAGTTGATTGGTTCTGTGGGGTCTAGAGGAAGCTGTAAGCACCTCTTTGCAAAGAATCACTTCCGTGGCTGATGGAGCCCTCTTTACTAAAAACCCAAACTGTGCTAAACCATGGCAGTCAGTTACCCAGAAATGGCCCTTGTGAGCTTTTTCTGCCCTCCTGCGCAACAGGAGTCTGGGAGCACAGGGGTGTGGATTCCCAGCCTCTCTGCTACACTAGATTTAGAGTGAAACTGGCTGTCAAATATGTGCCATCTCATCAAGAAATACAATAAAAGAATGATTAACACTGGTACAGGTTGCCCAGAGAGGTGGTAGATGCCCCATCCCCAGAAATATTCAAGGTCAGGCTGCACAGGGCTCTGTAAATAATTTAATTTCCTATTAGAACATCCTGAAAAAAGCTCCCATGTTTTCCATTTTTTGTTTTGGTGTTTGGGGCTTTATGGGGGATACAGAGGTGTTGCCAAACATAATCAAGAACTATCAATATGAATATTTTTTCCATTTAAAAGAGCTTCAGAGAAAGTGAAGGGATAATTAGGATGTTCTGCTAATGTTTGGTAGCAGATTTGCAGTGAGATAAATTATGTTTTATATATCTGCCTTCTTATTTTCCTCATTTTTATATGCTAATGATTATTGCTATGCAGTATTACTTTTGGATTGGAACAGGAAAATTCTAAACAGATACAGAATTGTTTCACTTAGGTTATCTGTAGCAGAAATGTAAGCAGTGGGAATTTTTGTCTCTGATTTATGAGATTTTTGTTGCATGTAAGACATTCGTTGAAGGAGTTGATATCTTATTCTGTAGCAAAATAGAACTGTTAATACTGCTGCTCTTACTTAACTTTCTATGACTGTTTTGTATTAAGAAGCAATTATATATATATATATATATATACATATATATGTAAACTCCTGTACTGAGCCTATGCAAGGATCTGGCCTGGGAGTATGTGAGGAAAGAAGGTAAAATCTGAATCTGTTTTTCATCACCTCTTTAGCTAAAACATTTCTCAGTTTGAAAGTTAGCTTAAACTGCATTGCAAACTGAAAAGGTGCTTGTTTATTTTGCTGAAGTAATTTCAGACTAATAGTGAGTGATTAACAGCATAACGTTACTGATGTTGATTAGGCACTGTACTTACATTTTTCTCAATTTTCAGGGAAACATTAGTTACATTTGCATCTTGTTAAATGAGATAGGAAAGAAGTTCTATGAATTTATTTTCATGACATCATGGCACAGTTAAGATTCTTTAAATAGCAAGGCACCCTATTAGACATGAACGATTTTGAAAATAATTATATCCATTTTAATGAGGGGGAAATACTTTACTGTCATTGCACCGCTGTTCTGCCACATGGTATGTTTGCAATCAGCTTTTTAATTTCTGCCTTCCACACCAAACAGTCCTGAGAGCTCACAGAGTACACGCTGTGGGAGGAGCTCACACCTTCAGTGGTATTGAGAGGAGGCCACACTGCCCTGCCAGTATGGTCTAATTGGAGCAGGGTTATTCAAGAAAAAGGATAAATGTGAAATTCGGTTTTAAGTAGACTTAGAATTCTCTCCATTTTAGCACATTTTTTGGTCAGAGTATGAGGTCTGGTAACACTGCACCTTGAAGGGACATATTAAAAAGATGTTAGGAATAGTATTAAGACTCTGATTTTTATAAGAGGGACTGTAATTTCATCATAAATGATGGAAGGTATGGTTGACACCACTTTCCTGGTGTTTGAGTAACATAATGCGTTTAGTGAATACAATGAATTCATTATAAAGAAAATATTGCACACACACTAATTCAGACTGAAAAGCTCTATTTACTCAATTGGAGGCAAGCTTTTCATAAAACAGATGAATAATTTATGTCACTTTTTTGCTGCTAGCTGTTTATATGCCTTCTAGTATCCCATAGTCCTTCTCAGATAACTATTTACAGTTTTATACAGAAAGAGATTAAATGTCTCATTGAAGGTCACACAGGAAGACTAACAAAACCAGGAATTAAACAGAGATCTGTGATAATTTTCTAGTTTTATATTTACTTAACACAATTTTCTAGCACTTCAATTCTGGCTGTTTGGTTGGGCAATAGCCAAAGTCAAGCCACCTTTCCTAGCTTGACAAGAGATCTGTGTGTTACTGTTACATCTCCCGTGATGACAAGCTGTAATCAGAACCAAAGATTGTCTTAAACTAGACTGTATCATAAACTCATGTGCTTTTCACAATATCTTAGCTCTTTACAAGATCTGATAGAATGTTATTTGATGTCGTTTCAAAATCAAAAGTTATATTTTGTCAGGCATATTTTGTCAGTGAATTTTTCAACAGACTTTTACTTTAAATAACTTTAGATACTTTCTATACTATGCTGAAATATGTCCTCTGAGGAGGTTCATTTGTCTTTTACCTTGCCAATTCAATGATAAAAAAATGAACTGAGAACATAGAGGGAAGAGAATAAAAAGTAAAATTCAAATAACTGTTGCTTTTCCTTACATTGTAATTATTTCATGCTTGAGTAGATAAACAAAAAAACACAGTCCCCTCTTTGTTTTTTTTGCAATTTCTGAGATTTAGCAGTGGTAACACAGACACTCTGGGTATTCTTTGTACATTTGGGGAGACTTGAGCATGTATTTTAGGTTGTACTATCCTATTGGAAAAGAATTTATCTCTGCTGAATCCTCTTCAAAAGCAAACCCAAAACCTTGCAATTTTTTTCCTAGCCTTTCTGTTCATCTTAGGTACATGAAGTTGTTAAAAAAGAAGGAATGATTTTTTTTATATATTTTCACATCTGTTCTCATTTCAAACAAACAACAAGTAAGTTCCAGGGCAGGGATTATTCCCCTGGAAGTCAGTTGTGTTTCCAGTATACCCTTCACAGATGTTTGACCTTGCCGCTTTCCTGCCCATAAAAGCCGTATTTGCTATAGAACTTCTGGCTCTATGAGAAACAATCCATCAGTTTTACAGATGCTACAAACACTTCAATTCTCTACAAAGTTAACAGTATCACAGTAACTCTCACATTACCAGTTCTATTTTCAAATAATTGACTTAGGAACAAGTATTATTTGGCCCAGCTTATGGCCACATCAGGCCAAGTAACTCATGACACAGAGCTCAGGGCAGGGGAGTGCTCTATGGATATCACAGCAAGCTGTGACCCTGGGCCCCCTCTCACTTCCCAGTTCAGATCAAGGTGGAGACTTTTAGGTCAGTCACAAAGGAAATGTGAAGCTTCATGGTGAGGTCCTTAAGCCCACATTGGCCAGTTTAAAAATACAGGATTAATTTCGTGGAGCATGGATATTACAGACTGGCTTCCATGTCTTGAGTGCTCACCTAGAGGACGAAGTCATGTTTTTTCTACCTCAGGGAAGATATGATTTTTTGTTGTTGCTATTTTTATTTATTTTTTAATTATTATATTTTTTAGCACAATAGAAAATGTTCCAGACCTGAAGGTCTCACACCCAGAAAAGTCTTACATCTTTGAGTGTTCTCCCAGGAAGCCCCTGCAAGCTGGGAAATAATGTTAATTAAAAGGTGGTCATGTGCTCTAGACAGGGTTCATCTAATGATAAACTGCTCTAAAATTTGAACTGCTGACTGTTCAATTCTTCCTAAGCACAGATGATCCGACCCAGGCTAAAGGGGTCAGCAACATGAGTGCAGGATGCCAGGGACCATGAGCAGTTGATTAAGGGAGATTTTTTAAAGCAGCATTTGAGCTTAACGTTTGAGGCATTGCTCCATTGATGTTAGAATGCCTACCTCTGCTAGGAAACCTTTGGTGAAGTTCATATACTAATTTCAGTGTCATTTATATCTGAGTCCCTCAGTGGAAAGACATAAACAATTTTTGAATCTATTCTAAATTGAAGTATTTATGATGAAATACTGAGATTTTAATGATGTCACATTTCATAAATCTAGGTGATGCTGGTATTGTCAAACTAATATTAAAAAGGGAGAAAAATATCTGTCGTCTTTGTCATCATTGCCATCACTTACTCTGAACATTTTGACATAAAAAGACTGATCATTTCCTGAGTGCTCATTTTATCAATTAAATAATGGCAGAAGTGTCATGTAGCTTATTATTCAATACATATAGATACAGTCATATTCAATGTTGTGCAGTAAAACAGTAAATAATTTATCAAGTGACTTGTTTGTGAATGTTCTGTAATCAATTTAGAATTTTCTATGAGTTCCTTATTTCAACTGTATTCTAAATGACTTCCGTGAATTCCGTTGCCAATTACTCAAGCTATAACCTTTTTTGAGAACTGTCAACTAAGGTTGATAGTTTTAATGTCAGTTTCGAGAAAGGAATTTTGCATGTATTAGGCTTCTATTCTTATAAATTCATGACAAAGTCTTAGATTAGAATGCAAATTTTGTGTTTAAATTGAGGGGGTTTCCCTCCAACAAATATTGTTCATTGATGCATTGAGAGCAGTTCATACTGACTGGAACATGGGTAGAAATTTAACAGGAAAGGACTGGTGGCTGCAGCAAAATGTTTAGCTGTGCAAAAATATTCTATCCAGATCAGCAAATACATGCTTGTCCTAATGCTGCCACCGATAGAGCATAGGTCCCATGTTTCAGTGGCAAGAGCTTTGCAATGTATTTTTAAAGACACAGGATTTTCTTGAAGGGGTTTTTGAATCTGCTGTTTAGAAGGGATAGCAACACTGGTTGATTGTGTGTGAGAGCAGTGTACAATTCTTTTCCTAGTCAGTTTTCACAATACCAGTCAAACTTAATTGATAGGACATCTGTAAATCTATTTATATGTTTCTCATGAGCATAAACCAAAGACTATTTATGCAGTGACTTTTTAAAAGTATAGCAAAATATAACAACTAGAAGAAAATAATTGTTTTGAATGCAGAATTTTAATCCAATTTTGTGGAGAAAACTTCTACTTTTAGTCATTTTGCCATTCACTCATATGTTTGAAAGTGAAAATAGAAACACATGCCAGACTAGTTTGATCAGTTGTGCTGTATCTTTCAGTACCATAAATTAAATCTAGATATCTCAGTTTAAAACACATGACTTTAGACAATATTTTAGTCAAAATGTCCTTTTCTTTTGTCATATATATGTCATTTCAGTGGTTTAACAGTATTGAGGTTATTGGCATAAAAATATTGAGTGTTTTGCTTGTTAATCATTGCTGAAATTACCTTAAAGGCAAGATTAATAGACTCCACACTTTGCTCTAGTCTAGAAAATGAACATAAATCAAGACATGGTGCTTTTCTTCCTCACATCTATGTTAGATATAGAGTAAGCATTTTCTAAATCACTTGGAAATGTTCCTGATTGATGTTAGTGATAAATCCTTATATAATCATGTTGCTTAAAATTTAGGATAAATTCAAAGAATTCTTTGTGTATCAGGGAAAGACAGAAAAATAATAGAGTATTTTCTCTGTCATCCATCAAGTTATTAAGGTGATAAGAAAAGGGCACTAGAGTCTGTTCAGGGATGTGGAGAATGCAGGTGAATTGTGTAACACTTTGTGGGATTTAGGGATACTCCGTTTGTGTTTGCATGGGCTAGAAACAACTGGAGCTGCAGCTTAAATGCCATTTCAGAGCAAAACCAGCTCTGATCCCAGAACTGGAGTTGTCAGTCCTAGCAATAACAGCCCCCATCTTTGCTAGTCTCATAAACATCCTGTGGAAAAACCAGGCTGCAAACCTTTCCAGATTTCCAAAGCAAGGTGCAATATATGTTCCATTCCTTTGATCTAACGTTTGCTTCCAATTTTGTACATGCATTTTAAAAAAGTCACATATACCCCTTTTAAAAGCTCTCCCTGAAAGCGTGGCACACAAGATTACTCTGAGACACACTTGGTTTTCCACTATATTGCACTTTGTAGATTCTGAAAGGGACTAAAAGTACTTTAGGTTGCAAACATTTCTACCACTAATGTAGCTGATGCATTAAAGGGAAATAGATTTGTTCACATCCAGACTTAATGCAGTCTTTTCTTTAAGTGTCCTCCATATGACCCTATAAAAGAGTTCATTTTTTCCTTCATGGGACCTAAAAACAGTGCTGAGTCTTCTGATGGACATTCTTCATTTCAGCCATGGCTTCCATTCCTCTTAGGCTTTTGACCTGAGCTCTGCCTTCTAGCTTGCTCTGTGTTTGGCTTGATGAGTTAGCGCTTCATGCTCTCCTGGTCCTATCTTAAATATTTTTTTCTAACAAAGAGATAGTAAGAATAGTTCTAGGATTTTTGCCAAAAGTAACTTCCAACACTCAAATAAATCAGGAAATATTTCTACCTTTCTTAAAGCTGAAGCTTCCAGATTCCTCAGAGCACAGATTGCATTCCTGAATGTCTACAAGGCACTGAAAACTTTAAAATGTACCTTCACAGAACTGGAAGTCTTTGCAAATCTCACTTCTTCTTTGCTCTGAATAAATGTGGTAGCTTTGCAAGAGACCAGACAAAATGGATTATGTTCATCTAGTCTCCTTAAAGAACATGAGAAAAGATCCAGATAATACTTCCTAATTGTACATTTTATAAATGACCAGCCACTGTGAAAATTGACTTTTAGCTGAATAAAAATCTGGCTTTCCTGTTTTCAACATGGAGGCAATCTCTACTGAAGTTTACAGTACTCAGAATTATTATTTTAATTTCAAACCAAAACTACTTAAAGTCTGTACATTATATAATAACCATGATTTTATGTCACACTGCCACTTTCCAGCTATTCTGTAAACTCCAAACATCTTTTCATGCAGGAGTTGCATCTACCACATGGTTTCAAAATGAAGTGTTCTGTTATTGTACTATGGACAGTGCAGCCTGAAAATTCTTTAATGCAGCAGACATTGAGAATTGCTTCCCTTAGATCAGCAGTGTCTTGTGCTCACTCACTGCCTAATCACTGTGTCTCCTATTTAGCAGCAAAAATAAAGCAAAGCATGAATTAGCAGAAAAACTCAGTCACTGTCCCTTTTAATGCAATTATTGCATTAAAGACCAAAAAACTTTCACAGATAAACGTCATTCCTAGGGTAAATATTGTAAGAAAGGAAGATTAGACAGGCTATAATGTGCAAGCATATAATGACCTGCCCTTGGACTGCCATGCCATCATGTCTAAAACATGTTGAAGTTTCATGAACTTGTGAATGGCACAGGTTTTTCAGTGTCTGAGTGAAATTTCATGAGGCCAGAAATTTGAAGCATTTTTCAAGAGTAACTTATGTAATGAATTTTCAGGTTTTAAAGAGCAAGTTGGGCATGATTGTTTTAGTCCTGTGCAAAGCAGGACTTAAAAAAAAAGGACTTCCTTCTTGAAGGAAAGCATCACAAAATTTTAATATAATCAATCTGTATCACAGGCCTGGGCTAATCAAGATTTTAATTAAAAGTTTTAACCAGCCCATAGTAAAAATATGATGATGATGAAAACTGTGTTGCTATTTTTTACTTTCCTTTGACTAAACTTTTTATGAATGCCAGCTTTTCTCAGTATACTGCAGACGAATTAGTCATGACACAGGTATAAATGGATACCTGAAATGAGGAAGCCTTTAAAACTATGATTTTACAAATACTGCTCCTACTGATTGCTCTGATCCCTACTTTCTTTCAACAGATGGGAGGGAGGTAGTTATTTGTGCACTGTAGAAAAGGGATTAGGAGAACTATGGAGTTTACTTATTTATGGTCACTTCCACAGATTTTACAATTACTGAGCAATGCATTGAAAGCCTCTGTGCATAATTCACAGGCTCACTGAATTTTCATCTTGAGTTTATTCTCTGTTTACCAGAAGCTGTGAATTTAAACTCCTTTTTAATAATACCCTTTGCAAATTTAATAATAAATAATATGATAGTCTGCCAAAGCATATAGGACATCATATTGCCATGCTGAAGAAATTAGACCACATATAAAAAAAATCTGTGTAATGGAATTTTTGGTCAAATGAAAGAATGCTTTGTCTGCCACCATAATAAAGCCTTTTTATGTTGAGATGAATGTCAGAACAGGTTTATATTTTCTCAAAGTTACTGTGTTTAATCTTTTTCGGTACTTCACAATAAGTAAGAGACTGTACTCAGAATGAATATATAATTCATTTTTCTGACCCTGCTAATGATTTGTCAAGTTTGAAATCTCAACTTTCTTTTAAATTAGAGTTCCATTTATTTCAATTTTTGGTATTCTCACTGGTGTAAGGAGAATCTCACTTAGCTGTAAATCTTATTGCAAAATCAAATAATATTCTTTCATCCTCAGCCTTACAAATTTTAAGGTGTTATGTTGATGTCCTGCCCTTTTAGGTAATATTTGTTTCAACAACTGAAATAAAAGCTTCTGAAACCTGGAATCTAATGATGATAGGGATGCAAACTGTATTGCACAGTACAGTAACTGTTGTGTTCACAAAAAGCCCATAACAGGCTGAAAGTGCCTGTTTTCATTCTGTTTGTGTTTCTGTTAAACTATAGAAAATAATATATTCTCCTGCAGCTTCCTGAGCCTTGTACATTGTGGCTGTGAACAAATGACCTATTCCTACTAGTTCCACTTTATTGTTTCTCAGATTCACTGCTCATGCTGAGAAATACAGATCCCATTTACCTCTTATATAAATCTCTTTTGCGTATTTTTAAGTGATTCTGTTGATTTAATTGGTGAAAGGGACTTATCAGCAAGGGCCTTGTCTTCATAAGAATAATTCTTCAAAAACACCATGTTTTGGTGAATTGGGAATGTCCAGAGGTTTCCTGCCTGGAGGTCAGGACCTCAGTTTCTTGATACTTACATAGCTCAGCAGCTGTAATCCTTGTTATGGTATTGCAAATGAGTGAATTTAAAATATTAGTGTCTCTCGCTTGCTAATCCTCTATGTCAAATGTGAAATACTAAAAGTGCATTTTAGACTTCAATTTTTTCACCTAAAACATAAGTTTTAGTAGTCCATTGCTTTGAAATGTGTCCTATTTACAAAATTTAGCGCACAATAAACACGTACATAAATAGATGGGTTGGGTCCAAACAGCAACATGTAGCACCCGAAGCAATATCCCACTATGTATTGCTTGTTTTCCTGCTTACCTCCAGATCTGCAGTTTGGGAAAAAAGGTAGACATACTCTCTGGCAAACCGTTGGAGAAAGAAAAGTAAATTACAAAGTTAAAAACCCCTTCCCGAAAATACACTGCTTTAGGCAATCTCAGCTTTAAGCATAAGATTTGATACGTGAAAGGAATTGTGTAAACATGAGGGAACATGTGGTCACCAAGGTCCAAGGAGTAAAAACGTTTAACACCTTAGGGATTGAAATACTCAGCTTAAATTGTATTTGGAAGCAATGTGGAAGGCACTGAAAAATCTCAGGTTGTATTTTCCACTGCTCTGCCTTTCTCTAAGCTGCTGAAATGTAGTAAATATGGCAAACACAAGGCAAACATAGTGAATGACATGAAGAAAACAATTTAATATCTATGTTACCTAGTGCAGTACTTTCCATTGCAAAATATGAAATAAATTTATACCCATCAAAACAAAATCCCCATGCTGAAAGTCCTTTTACTGAATCATGTATAATCCTACGCTGAAAATTTGGACATGATCCTTTGTGTTTCTATTTACAGCTCTTTCACTTGATTTTGATTGCTTCTAACTTAAAATTTTAATACCTAGTATAGGTTTCTCATGATTAAAACTACCTCAAAAAAGATTTTTAACAGAGCCTTTCTTTTATCCTACCACAACTCCAGTGTTGATCTGTTCCTCTGTGACTCATCTGTCTCCTGCGTTTCCTACTAAAATCTCTTCCTTTAATTTCTGCATGGGAAATCATTTGGGGTTCCAGCATTTTGAACAAGGATGGGCAGTAGTATTGTTAAGCTGGAATGGCTTTGTGGCTGCCGTCAAGCTGGTTTCTGACCTTTGAAACGTTGGCTCCAGTAACAGATTTGGGAGATCTACACAGTTCCCTTAAGAATCTGCTATTTTCATAAAATTAATAAGATTCTGTCCATTAATCACTCTTTCAAGCTCATGTGGACACATCAGTCAAGATTAAGCAGAAAACTGCTATTCCCATGAATGTTTAGGTTTTGGGTGGATCATTGCTAGCAGAATTTTTTCATGAATTTTAAATTAAAACCATCTTTGTTCAGTTTGGAATTTTGATGTTTTGGCATGGAAGACAGGAAATAGAGAGCAATTAGCATTGTTGTTATGTTGTATAAGCTTTAAGAATTTTTTATTCTCCTCTAATCACTTGAGACATATTCTGCCCTCATCTCATGTGGTCTGTTTTCCCTCAGACTGGACAGTTGTCTTAGTGGTTTGTGGACAGAGATAAAGGATGTGAAGTAGCTGCAAATCCCTTCAGGTTACACATGAATGGCTGACATGACAAGCAAGCACAGGAGGTATGCTGTGCTCTGCTGTGTGTAAGAACAATTTGGAAAGCAAAAAAGCAATCCCAATTTAGACACATTTCACCAAAATTTATGCAAAAGAGCTTGTCAAAAAAGACAGTTCCCTACAGTAGAACTAAGACTATTTAAGTCTGTAGGTTCTGTGCATTCGGGATATCCCAGGCATGATTGCCAGTTATGTGCTGCACCATGACCTTTACCACAGCCTGCCAAGGTCTCTGGACATGCTGCAGGACATTGTGTTCCCAGTGGCAATTGAATGATGGCTTACAGCAGTTTGTTTGCTCTTTCATTTGATGTAGTAACTGTGATTTTCTAAGTGTCATGCAGCCATAAAGAAACTCCTATCAGCATCCTGTTTAAATTAATTTTCATTTTGTGAATAACATCTTTTTATGGGTCACTTTCAGTGTGGTGACTATCATTGGAATAACTGGCTAGTATTAATAATTACACTGTGTGGAATGAGAATTTTTCAGCTTTGTCTTTGGGATTGCACTTGCAAATCCTTCAATGGTCGCAGCTGTATGCTGCCAATGAGCAGTGTGGTGTGAATCTCCATTTTTGGCTTCTAATGTGAATTTTTTTTGAGGGATCTTCTAAGGTGGGGTGAGGAGGGGTTCATTTGGAAGATTTTATGTTTTAAAACACCACTATGATCAAAACTGTTTTCATGCAATGGTTATACTCTGCTCTCTGATATCCTGTTGAGAGTAAATGATATGTAAGAAAAGAGCAAGATCCTAGAGCATGAAAACTACATTGTACTTCTACTACTCACCAAAGAAATGCTGTTAATAATTGTGAAACATAGCATTTATTTCACTTGAACCTGGAATGATATACAGCAATGCTTCCATGTTCACAGAAAAAGAAATGTCTTTCCATCTGTTTCTGTTAGAGACAACTTGTAGATAGTGTTGATTTAATATGTTGTGGTCTAGGGTTTTTTTAATATAGCTTAGAAGTAAAGGCTGTGTTAAAGGACAATGGCTATGAAAGAACATTAAAAGAGACCATGAGTTTCTGCTACAAAATGCTGTATTCTTAGTGATGACAATTTCAAATATTCTGGTATACAAAGAAGTGCAAAATTATCACAGCAAGACTTGAGGCCATAAGTAGAAATTATATCCTTTACTGGTTTAAGAAAAACTGTATGAAGTGCTTTCTGTTTCTTCTTGTCAATAACATAAGAGGTAAAAAAGAAAAATAGAGCTATTTTCAGAATTCTAAATCTAGCTATTAGATAAACAAGTACCCTACCTTTCTCATTAGGTGTTTAGAGGTTTTAAATGAAAGAAAGCTTGAAAGATACTGCTACTTCTGCTTGAAGAAATGTGCTAAATGCACTAAAGCCCAAGACAAAGCATAGAAAACTGTTTTAGAGAGATGAACAACTTTACACATTATTTTAAAAGTTGATTACTTATCTGCCTTCTTGATTTATACATAAGATAGGAATTTTTCAGTTATTTTGTTTCTTATCAGAAATAACCACTCTGTCAAAGATATGCTCTAGTATTGACAAACCCTTTAGAAGAGATGTCTATACTCAGCCTTAGTACTGCTTACTCTTACTGTCTGAAAGAGGGAAAAAATTATTTCAAGATCTATCTTCATTTTTATTCCTGGACATAGCATTAAAAAATACACAGCCCCTTGAGGGAATTCAAACAATTTTGATCTATCCTCAAAATAGGCACGTAGATTTTCTGGATACAATAAAGAAAATCTCATATTCAGTTGAATCAGCCCCTTGCATATTAGGTTAAAGTCCCATTTCTTCAAAGCAGAAGATAACATTTTTTTTTTCTGTCTATCATGGAATATTGCTGTGTTTGGAAAGCTGCATGGTCTGCATTCTGTCCAGGGAACGGGGAGATAAATAATAGACCAAAGAGCTAGTTTGCTGCATATGCATGATAATGTGGAGAATTATGAGCAGTTTCTGTTTTTCTTTTATGTGGCTTCCTATCCCAAATTTATCAGAAAATGTGTTCTAACAGAACAAGCAGCATTGTTTTGTTTGTTGCATTAAACCTTCAAACTGTAATATCTTTCTTGATCTTGGGTTTAGAAGCCTTGGAACCATTTCTGTAGCATTTTGAAATGTAACTGTTAGACATATCTTTAGATTTTTACAGTGATTTACAATCACCTTCATTCAAACAGAACTATCACTTAAAAGAGTTTGTACCTTGCTCATGATTAAGGACTTCAAAATCTGTCTGAATTTGTGTTTTCTTCTCTCTTGGAAATTTTATATTTCTGTCTGTCATCATAATCTCTAAAAGACTGTTCCTCTTATCATGCAACACCAGCAGCTTATCTATTAATCTTGTTAGAAGTTTGACTTTGGAGTATCATTTCCCATAAAGGTACCTTGTACGAATTTCTGTGTCTTACACTGGATGTAAACTGTCATTTTACCATAGCAATATAATTTAAGAAATATTTATTAGTCAGTCAAATATTTCAAATTTATAGCTTCTGTATTCCTACTTAATTTCAGCCACTTCTACAGTATTTTTTTAAATGGCGTTTCATTAATCTTTCAGAAACACTGTCTGAAATACTTGGACATTTTCCATTTATTCTCTGTTTTCCTCTTTCTTTTCTTGACATTACTGAAGTGATGAATGCCAGCTCCACATCTTAGCAAACTCCTAGCAGAAAATAAAACCATGAAATGGAAGCATTTCATTCCCCTGGAAAAGAACTCCAGTAAGATAAACAGGTGTGAGCACAAAGCACATTCACCTGCAGATGTGCACTTCAGTGTGTTTCTCCGTACCTGATTTAGGTAGCTGGATTGCAGTCAAGTGCTCTTGTTCAGCTGTGCTTTTTCTTGTGTCCTTGTGTTTCTGGGATTTTAAATCTATGTAATCAGATGACACTGGAGGTTATTCTTTTAAAGGTGGTAGCTACCTTCAACATGCTACATATAAACTGCTGTGATTTGCTGTACATTGGTTCTTCCCATGGTTCCTACAATCTGAAGAAACATATTAGTGGCAATATAAGTCACAGTGAAATTCAGTGCTTTTAGACCTTGATGGTGCTGAAGCAAATAAAGCAAAAGTAAAATAATGTTGCAATACCTTTTAATCCTGTTGTCCTGTAGTAAATGTGGAGTTTTTTCTAGCTGTGTTTTAAGAAGCAGATGTCTATTTACATAATAATAAGATTTAGTTAGGGTTTGAGAAAGAAAAATGAGTTTTACAGTTTTACAGTGTGATTAATATATGTGTAAAGAATTAGATAAAACAAACCAAGCCAACTTATGATTTACATCTTATTTGTAACAAATTCTTTGTACTCGAAGCAGTATCATGAATGTAAAACAGTATAGCTAATTTTCAGAGGAATGCATAAAGGTGCACCTCATCTATAGCAAAATATCCCCCTAACATCTTCAGGAACTAAGATCAACTTGTTATAGATTTTATTCTCTCACTAGCCAATTTGTATGCTGTTTTGCTCCTGTCCATATGTTAACTCAGAACTGGAGGTGACAATAATATCCACCATAGACAGCACAGGGCTACCATTTCAGCCTGAAACCAAACTTCAGTGGCTTGCTCTTTCCAAATCCCACCCAAAGAACTGCTGTTATTTCCATGTCTTCAAGACAAACTTTCCTTGGATGTCCTTCTCCTTTTCCTATGTCACACTGCAATTACAGCAGGTTTTCATTTGTAATTTTATTTGTTGTCTGTGCAGTGCACCTTTCCTCTGCAGCAGGATTTGGTTGCAGGAGTCTGAAAAAGCTGTTTCCAAGAGCCAAAGGTGTGAGGAAAAGCAACACTGAGAGGCACAGGACAGAAAAGAGCACGTGCATTGTTTTGCGTAGAAAATCCAGATGCTTCTCTCTGTTAAAATTGTGTCCTTTATAAAAACAAATTTGATGTGAGAACATTGTGACATTTGCTTCATCTGTCTAAAAATAATTGAAGTCTCCCAGTCCTGCTCTGATTTCTGCCCTTGCAGTTTAATCTGCCTTAGCATTTCACAGTTTTTTGCACCTGGTCAAGTTGTCACTGTTACAGGTCTAATACTAATCTTCTTTCTACTTAAGTTCGGAATTTGAATCCTTGATACAGGTAACTTATTTGCTAGGCCTTCTTTAACATAGGGCACTTCTCCAGCAGTTATTTACTGTCTTATCTCTATATATTTGTTGATACCAGGCGTTTCAGCTCATTATTTTCCTTATACCAAGTTTCTGACATGCCTATTGTGCCAATGCCCTAATTTAAAGCCTGATGTTCCTAATCACACTCCTCTCTTACTTTTGTTCCCTACATTTCTGTAGAAACATACACACAAAGAACCTTAACTTACTTAAGCTCTCCCTGTATAAAACAAAGAAGCACAGTTTATTATGAGGGGGGTGGGAGTGTTTTCGTCATAGAGGTTAAACCTGTGTGACTTTGGAAGTTAACTAGAGTCTTTGCAGCTGAAGTATTCTGTAATGTTTTTGTTTGCTCTTTGTCTCATCACACTTAAGATTTCAGGAAGATAGGAGTACAGAGGGCTACAAGTCACAGAAGAAAATATGTCCTCACCTGGTGAATGGCTGACTGCAATGTGACTGTTAACATCCAGGATGAACTTCAGCACTGATACTCCACGTCAACACTGTTTTAACTGATCTTCCACAACAGAAAAGCAAAATCAAAGGAAAATTATGTTGAACCATATCAGGAGAGCCAAGCAAAAAGAACATGTTCAGCTGTTTCACAACTGACCTGCTGTTTGCAACAGCTCCGTTGCACGTGCGCTTACAGCTCCCAATGGTCAGAAACTGCAGGTTCACTTCACATTTCTCTTTTAGTTTATCATAAATAAACAAAAGCCTGACAGAGCAAGATTTGTTAAAACAGAAATAGTAAAAGTCATATGGCAACAGTCATACTTACAGTGTTTTAAATACACAAAGGAAAGAAGAAAATACCAACCCAGTAGAACAGAATGCTTGCTTTATTTTGTTATGTTATTCTAATCCTACTCTCTGTTCCTATAACTACTGACAAACATGTGTCCTCTGACAAGCAGAGAAGATATTTTCTAATTGATTACATTGGTTTTAAAGGAAAACATTATTTTCATTATTTTGATGTAGCAACAAAATATAGAAACAATTCTAGGATCCAAATTAATGCTGAGCTACCTTGAATATACAACCACTGTAATAACAAGAGGGCAATTAAACATGTACATGAACACACTCTTTAATTTAAAAAGGTTTTGTCCTAAAAGAAATTAGCTTACTTCTAACATTTAAGTTATAATCCAGATGCTTAGTTTTCATAGTTTGTTTACTGATTTTAAATGTCATGGAGTTTTGGCATTATGGTGAATTTTTCCAATGGAAAGACTCAATTAAGTACTTTTTAGATACCAGTAAAAACAAAAGAGATTTTTTTTCCCCAAAGCTGCATTACTGAACCCTTTTTAAAAAAAACAAAAAACTGTTGTCCATTGACTATTTTTTACAGTAATTTGTTCTATAAGAAGAGCACAATAATCTAGACAGACTTCACTTTTAATTTAGTTGTGAATTTTAGGCACAGCTTACAGTGAATTAGACTTTCAAACATACACAGGCCTGTGTTGATGTCAGTAAGACCATGTGCAAATGCAGAGTTGCCCCTAAATAAATTAATCTCTGGATTTTTTCCTGCTATATGCTATTAGACAGAAGTAAATCAGTATGCCGTTAAAAGAACTATAGATATTTCCATTTTGTGTGATAATTCTAGCTAATACTAGAAAGTGACTTAAATAATCAATATTGTACATGACAATTGTGGAAAATTTTGAAGAATTAAAAAAAAAACCTATTCTGTGCATAGTAACATGGGAGAAATCATCATAACTGTTTCCCCCAACAATAGTCATCCTTTCTAATATACAGAACTTTGGAAGGTTCTTAAGAATTTCTGTGTTGGATGTGGGTCTCCATTCAAATAATAAAGGAAATTGATGCAGTGCTCTCAAACACGTATTGCATGGGTTTATTACATTGTCATCTGCACTTCGTGGCTAAGAATGGTTTTTACATCTGTTCCTTCTATTGACATTACTGTATATTAAATTTCTCTCTTTGTCTCAGCTGGTATTAATAGAAAGTCATGGTTTGGTTGAAATATTCTCAATGATCTACTGCTGCTCACATATATTAGCACTGCAATAGTCATCTTCTAAATCTTTAGCTTTTTTCTTCCAAATCACATTTCTGAAGATCAGGCTGCTTCAGCCTGATTATTTGAGCAGTTTACATTTCAGAGCTTGTTCTGCACAATACCCACTCTGCATATAAAGATCCAGGTTTCTATGCTACAAAACAAAAAGCTATGAGTTCCACATAACGTTATCATTTGAGCTCTTCTTCCCAACTATTTGACATTTCATATCCTGAAGGGCAAGCCTGTGATTAGCTATGTACTTCTAGAAGTGTAGCTATGTATGTTGTGTACTTATAGCAGGTAAGGGTGCTTATCTATAAGTGTAGTTAAATGCAGAGACACACCAGCTTCATTTCAAACTCCTCTCTAAAAATACTGAATTATTTTTTCAACAGAACACTGTTTCAATTTTAATGAGGTCGCCTGCACGCTCATATTTCACTACTGTATTCCTGTAAGTGGAGTAAGCTGCTCCTTCACCTTTTTTTATTCTTGCTTTTTTATGATTAGCATTCTTATCTCTTTGGGGACTATGGTACAAAATTAGTAAGACCATAATGATGCCTTTGTGTCCATGTTCTTTTAAAATGCGTATCTTTGCCAAATTTAAGAACCTTCAGTAACACAATAATTAGTGTTTCTGTCATATTTACTCTATCATCTTAACACCAGCAATGTAGGCACATGCAGTGGAAGCATCTTTGGTAGCTCATGCATAAGAATGTGGGACAAAGCATCACTGAATTTTTACCTTCCACTTGTAATAGGTGTTGATAAGGCTTCACTTATGTGGTGACCACTGCTTCTCAGGAGCATTGTCTGTTTAGCATATCTTGGAGAAAGCTCCCTCTAAAACACAAGTGGGATTTATTTGTAGTATAGAAAGTTCTACTCTGCAAAAAAAAAAAAAATAATTGCCAGCAGGATGAAGCTGCAGTTTGCTTTTTTAATTCCTTTAATTTAAGAAGCAGATTCTAATTGCAGTTTGCTTTTTTAATTCCTTTAATTTAAGAGCTTGAGGGAAGAAGCAGATTCTAAAATCTTTTAAAATAAAAGCAAATAAACAACTTCCACCTCCAGACCCCCTCCCCCCAAAAAACCAAAAAAAAACCCCAAAGCAAACAAAACAAACAAACAAGGAAAAAATAACCCCCAAAGTACAGGAAAAACTTTTTGTGTTTGCAGTAGTCTGTCTTGAACAAGACTGTACTATTTGGGGGTTCCCAATAGCAGAAAACCCGTAACATTTTTTTGCTGTACTTTGACACACAAGAAAGACTGTGTGACCAAGGTCATGTCTTCATCCATGAGAAACAGAATCTTCTGGCCAAGGCTAGAGAGCAAAATTACCACCCATATTTGTTACAGTGGGGATACTGTAACACAGTGTATCAAACCAGGAGTCCCATGGAAAGCAAATATATATGGACCCATTCTTGATAGATGTTTCAGAGATGTTTATTTCCCCAACCACAAGGCCGGGATCTGCCGAGGAACTCCTCAATCACGGGACCCGAGGGTCCTTCTGCCCGCGCAGGGAACACAAACCAACCAATGGGAACGAGGCTGAGCAGGGGCAGGGAAACCCCGTGTCTGTGCCCTCAGGGCCCCTCTCCCAGGGCTACATGGGAGGGGGAGGAGACCTCGACATTTCACCCGTATATTTTTAACAAAAGAGATGTAAAACTTAACATTGAAAACAACAAGAACAGTTTCAAAACAAAACAAGCCACCCTCCTAAGTCTTTAAATGTCCAAACAGATTCTCTGGAACATCTTAAGGCTGACAGAAGGGAGACAGTTTTCTCTCGAGGCATGCTTTGTGGGGAAACTGAGGCAGGAGAGGGTTTAATTTCTTCCCTCCCTCTTTTCATCCCCCCCTCGGCATCGGAGAGGAATTGTAAGGAAATGGAATTGTATAGGGAAGCCATGGGGTGAAAAACGGATTAGGAATAAACTGGGGAGGGGGTAAACTTAGGAAGGGGTTCATATTGGGTATAGGGTAAAAGGGGAAAGTAGGCTGTGGGTAGGGAAGTTGCTGGGAGGGATATTGTTTATAATTTTGTGCATAACGGCTGCCTTTGACGGGAATACCTCCAGGCCCAGTGACATTCGCTGCTTGAAAACCCTTCTTTCCTTGCACTATATCAAATTGTACAACTTCCCCATCTCCTACACTTTGCAGGTAATTTTTAGGGTTATTCCTTT
>NW_008239780.1:1777902-1786359 GCF_000691975.1 Corvus brachyrhynchos | reverse complement strand
GGGATGGCGGCCCGGCGGGGTCGGCCACGGGAGGTTGGCCATCCTCTGCTCTAGGTGTAATGGGACCATACAAATGCTCCAAAAGAGCTTCAGCAATTACAATTAGTCCACGGAGAGCTTCTATCACTAGTCCATGTTTTGTTTGATCCCTTATCCCAGATCTCGTACCAAAAACACCCGTGAGTAGTTCCAGGAGGATGAATATCAAAAAGTCTCAAGAAATATAGAA
Organism: Corvus brachyrhynchos; assembly: GCF_000691975.1. NCBI lineage: Eukaryota > Metazoa > Chordata > Aves > Passeriformes > Corvidae > Corvus > Corvus brachyrhynchos. The sequence goes on along the minus strand of NW_008239780.1, from coordinate 1,786,130 downwards.
GTTTTTGAAAAGCCAGTTAAAAAAATGTTCTAGATCTCCCAGAACAAATACTTTCTTGTTTTGCTGTTCAAGGATTCCTTTAACTTCTAGATACATTTCTTTCTGTGGTTCAGAGAGATGCATTTCCCACAATTCTTCCATAGTCCAGAGAGAATATCCAAACCAAGGTGAGAAGAGAGAGATCTAGAGCGGTTTTTACTCATGAATTTTCTGTCCTTAGGGATCAGTGTCTTGCCAGCAATTCTCCACCATTTGCTATAGTGCAGATACTGCAACACGCGTATCAGACAACAAGGCCCGTGGAAAAGAAATATATATGGACAGATTCTTGGTAGCTGTTTCAGAGATGTTTATTTCTCCAGCCGCATGGCCGGGGCTCTGCCGAGGAACTGTTCCAGTCGGTGTCTTGCCAGCAATTCTCCACCATTTGCTATAGTGCAGATACTGCAACACGCGTATCAGACAACAAGGCCCGTGGAAAAGAAATATATATGGACAGATTCTTGGTAGCTGTTTCAGAGATGTTTATTTCTCCAGCCGCATGGCCGGGGCTCTGCCGAGGAACTGTTCCAGTCACGGGACCCGAGGGTCCTTCTGCCCGCGCAGGGAACACAAACCAACCAACGGGAACGAGGCTGAGCAGGGGCAGGGAAACCCCGTGTCTGTGCCCTCAGGGCCCCTCTCCCAGGGCTGCATGGCAGGGGGGAGGAGACGCCAACACATATTCACATGCAATGGGAAATGCTGGCAGTATTCTGTGACCAGGGCATCAAAATTAACAAAGATTCTGCAGCTAGGGGTGTCTTTCAACACTTTCAACAGTACAAGTCATTAAATTCTTCCAGGACTGACTCACCCCCAGACCTGTTTCATTTAGGGACTTCCATCCCTCCCACTTTTGGATGCTTAAGGTATCCTTAATTGTCATCATTGTTAGCACCATGAAATAGTGAACAAATTGAGTTAATTTTGAGCTGTTCAGAATTTATAGTCCAGCTGTGATGGTTCAAGTCAAGACCTGAATATCCTGACACATGTATTCTGTATGTAGTAAAAGGTTGGCAGCTTTGGAAAAGAAAATGTTGCCTAAAGGAATACAGATTTGAGGAAAGGTTTTCACAAGCCTCAAATTGACTTAAATGCTCAAGAATTGCTTTAAAACATGATTTACCAGTATATACACCTGAATGTGGGGTCCCTGGCCAACAATTTAAACATCATTTTTGACCTCAGTGTATAATTTAAGGGCCATAGTAAATGTAGCCAAAAAAATTAAGGGCAGCTTGCATTTTCGTAACTTGGTGAAGATTTTATTCTTACAGACACAAGATTCTGTTTTGATTCTATCACTTTTTTTTTTCTTTTTCTATAAAAATGTTCCCTTTCATATATATAGTACTCACATTGTGATGTCTGCAAAATACTGATATTTGCCTAATCTAAACTGCTTCATTTGCAGTCTTACCTGAAAAAAAAGTTTCAGTGTATGACAAGTGATCTATCTTAATAATTATCTCTTCAGTGTGCCTTATGGTGAATAATCAGCTTGTTTCAATTTACCCCGTAAAATACATAAAACAGTTTTATAGAGAACTTGTCTCAGAACCATCTCAGGAAAAGACCCTTCAAGTGTAGTTGCCTCACATGGTGAAACTGTTCCTCAGAACAAAACTGAAATAAGTTATAATTGTTCATTTCACATTTTTAAACTTGTCTGCCTAGAGGGGACACACAGCTGTGGTGAACATGAAAATATAGATGCTTATGTGAATGATTTCAGATTAGCAAGTTCATGTATAGTAGATTAATTGAGAAATGTTTGGATTTTGTCTTTAAGACCCAGGCAATTGAATGTGGAGCAGGTAAACCTAAAAGGTCTGCAAAGGCAATCTTTCTAAATCCTTTTTTTGTATTTTTATTCATTTTGATAGCCAAAACGCACCTAATCCCACCAATTCTTGTATAAGATGAACTCATTTCTATTCAGCTCTAATTTTTTTTTACGTTTTCCTATTGAAATTCAGGTCTTCATACATCTTGACCTTTTCAAGAAAGCCTGCTTCATTGTGAATTGTGAGTGCATTAGGAAGGTAAACACATTCGGTACTTGTTATTCAATGAGTTTGGATTTAGAAAGTCATTGTCAATAGGTTAATCCTTTTGTACAGACAGTCTCTTTGGCTAAGAGGCATCTTAAACAAATAAAGGTTTTACCAAAATGCTAATTTTTCACTCTTTCTGTCAACTGTCAAAGAACAAACCTCAGTGGAGGTCTTAAAATTGGTTATTTCTAGTTTATATTCACTTCATGTCAGCACAGTTTGAAAAAGAACTTCTGTATACAGAAGCCTAGTCACAGGCTATTTGTTACTCTGCCCAAGAAATCATTAAAACCTAGGATTTTCTTGGAGTGTTTTATGAGGCTGAGGGAACGGATAAGTTTATCTGGGTTCAACAAATATTTATAAATACCATGAATAAAAAGGATACCAAATTCAGCTGCAGATTGGGTAGGCACTTAAAAAGAAAAGAACATAACCCTGATCTGATTAAAAGTCAAGTGTCTCTTGAACTGCATATCACAGTATCAAGTTGATATATTTTAGACTATTGGTTAAAATGTGAAAGTAGAAATTAGGTATTCTGAGAGAGAATTGCAATAAAACATCTCCTTGCAAGAATTATGTGGGCAGAAGTTCTGCAATAAATAAGGTGAGGCTGTATGTACAACTTTCGTTTTACTGGTTATTGTAAGCCCTTTCACTGCTTCACAGGCTTCCTACAGGTCCTATATTTCTGTTTATTTCTACATCAGAAATGACAGACAACAGGACCGCAAAGGAAAATGTCCATCCACTCAAGCAGACATTAAGAGAGCCCTCGTGAAATACAAATGCCAGAAATTGTCTGAAGTTTCCTGGATCAACAATCCACTGAAACACAACCTGCACTCATGAGTCAGAGCCACAGGAGACCAAGTTTAGTGAAGATACTCTTCACTGGACCTCTTTCTGGATGTTCTTCACCATGAGCTGTGATGATGCCCCATGTAGATGATGCCCCCTACATGCCCCTGAATGTGAGCATTTTCTGTTCACTTTCAGGGGGATATCCCAAAATTTTCAATGCCCCATACACATTTTTCCTCTTTTCCAGTGATGACATACATCTTTTCCAGAAAAGGAATGAGTCGGTAGGGTCCTTCTAGATTTCCTTACATGAAAACAGGGCTTTTTCACAGTAAGTTCTTATCTAATTGGTGGTTTTGCATTAAACATCCTATTTTAATCGGTACTTAAACAGCCAAATGGAGCTTTCTCCTTAAAATCTGCAGTACTTATAAATTTTGTCTTAATTAATAGTGTGTTCATAATAAAATATGTATTTATTGTGAAGTTTATGACTAACAGTGCTTCATTAAGAGATTGAAGGTATTAGAATGGTACATAGTATCTGACCAACAAAATAAAGAGCAGTTCCTCAACTGCTTCAGTAAAGTCCTATGGGTTGAACACCAACTGGAACAAAGTCAGGTGACATTTGCTGCAGATGTGATCTATTGCTTTGTCTTCCATCAGTCTTCATGATTTATGTTTTTCTGGAGCTGTTCTTGCCAGATTGACATTTATATATCATTTTTTAATATACTTCATATTCACATGCACGTTTAATTTTTTATTAAATAGTCAGGACTTCACAGAGTATGGCTGGCTGAATGCTAAATGATTGACTAATTTGAGGGATAATTATATGGATTTAGCAGGAACCAGCGTGTACCTGCTCAAAAGTCAAAGTGCATACCTGAAACTGTATTGTGGAATTTGGACCCAATTAATGAGAACAGTCAAGAAGGTGCCAATGCTTCTGGGAATAAAAATATGCTTCATTTTGTGTCTAAAATATTTTTGCATGCCAGTAGATAGAATTTAAAGATGGTATCTGGGCATGCTTTGTTTTCCCAAAGACCTTTATGTAGGTCTTTGGGATATAAAGCAAAGATAAAATGCTAAATAGCATAGATTGCCAGATGGTTGTTCCACTGTGTCAGGGAATATAGTTAAAAAAAAAAAACCAACCAAACTTTTGAAAACTGGTCTCTAAGTAGTTCAAATGAATGTGCAATGTTTCTCTTTTATAAAGTCTTGAAAAATGCTTAGCTTCCATCAGAATAGAATACAGTAAATAATTTTATTAATTCCAGAACCACTGACATTCTGCTCCACTATTTTGTTATGAATTTATTTGACAGGTTTTTCTGGAGATTAATTACTGCAAATACATTAGTAGCTTCCTACAGTAAAGCAGAAGGATTTATTGATTCTGTTCTTTCTCTTCTGTCTATCTCTGGAACTGTGTATTTGATAATTTTCATATTCTTTCAGATTTCCAAACAAGACAGGAAATAACAACGCAAGAAAATAACAGGTCAGACCCAGAGCTGACACACTGAATGCTGGTGTAACTTTTAGCATGCTTCCCCTGAAAGAGAAGATGAAGGAAGGATAAGCAGATTTCTTTGTCCCTGAAACTGCTGTCCTTGGGCAGGCATGTTTTTAACAGCCCATATAGCATCAGGGTACGTTCAAAAAGTGCTTCTTCATCTATAGTGTTAGATGAGGAAAAAATGAATAACTTGAGCATGGTCATAGGCACAGTACCAGCCTGAGGTGTGGGAGTACCCTCTCAAGGAAGTAATAAGGCTCCTCAAATTATTACGTGCATTTAGAAAAAAAACCACAAAACATGATGCATTCCATCATTTTGAATGTATTTATTTAATTACTTATTTTAAATGCATGCACATAGGTCAGTGTAGATATATACATATATATACTTCTTGTTGTTGTTTTGGTTTTCAGTTTGGGTTTTTTTTTATTTGCATGAATTCAGCCAATAGCTTTTAAACAACACGGAGACAGGAGAAAATCAGTGGGCTGTTGTTTTGAATCTGTGGATTTCTGAGCATGATTAAATGGACAGTAGTCTGATATTTGTTCTGTATGATTGTTTATTCATGGGAACAGTGCAAGGTCTTGTGCTTGCATATCATTTTTCAGATCAGGCACTGTACATTTCCACAGATTTGATAGAGGCATAAATGCACCATGATAAAAAAAAATATATTATGTAAATAACTGTAGAGTTCAAAAAGTACATGTATGAAATATTAACAGGTTCAAAAATTGTGGAAAAAATGACAGTGCAATTAAACATTAGTTCTGGTTTGAATGAGGGAAAGTCAGTGTTTAACTGAAGACAACTGAGCATGGCTGACTGGCAGAATTTGAATAGCATTCCAAAAACATTCCAAGGGGTATACCTTCACCTTACGGTATAGCACTTCGTTCCATGCTTTTCTCACATGACATATGCCACTGACATCAGTGTGGACCCAGCTGACTGTTAAGATGAGACAGTAGCTGGTAATTGCATTAGGGTATTTCGATTTTCAAAACTACTCTATTTCCAAAGTTTGATCTAACAACTAATGTTGTTCTTTACTCTGTACTGCAAAGTAAGAAAAAGATTTGAAAGAAAATTACAGTTCATATTAAGCTGGAGATAGCCTGCATAAATTACTAAAGATGTGGAATAACTCTTACTTCCAATCAGACCAAATAATTTAGAACCATCTTAAAGATCAGAGAAATGTCTCCTTTAAGAAGACAAGTAAGAAGATGTTTAAAATTCCCAGCCGAGGAGGAGAGCAATAGAGCGGCTTTGGTGAGCACCAGGCATCCAGCCAAGGTCAACCCCCACCCCTGGCATAGTTTCAATAAAATATTATAAATATCTAAGTGTTTTGTTCCAGACTTTGAGTTGTAAACAAATGTATTACTCAGGGTGCATACTGAACATAAGTATTTCATCATAAATATCAGAATCTATACTTGTAAAATATGTTGAGTGTAGTAAATAGAAGCTAAGTCTACATCTGAGTACAATTCTGCATCCACATGTATCGTTACTAATAACAGGTATTGTTTACCCTTGCAATTAAGTCATTTGGCAGCAAAGTCCATAGATCCAGTGTATTGGCATCCCCGCAGTGCTGTTCTGTATCCAGCTGTTTAAAGTTGGGTTAGTGTGTATATGCCAGGTCACAGTTGCAACAGAAGAATTAAAAATATATTTCTTGTGACAAATATTCTGGGTTTACCAATAAAGGTATCCATTGTATTCCTACCAGTATAACAGTGCTTCACAGCCTTCCTGCCAAACACAGGCATTAAAATAGCAAAATTCTTCTTCTGGTGTGGGTTAGAGTTCAGTTGTGTGTAACCAGTGCAGTGATGGACAGATGTGCACAGCAGAGCAGTTGCTGCCTTGTCGTGGGGCAAACAGAACACCTCGTGCTACACAGGGCTAATGCAGGAGGTCCCCTGGTCACAGAATCCAGCTGTGAGTTTCACTTTGCCTCAGCCCACAACTCCTGTGCCAGCAAAGGCTGGGATTCCACATTATCACATGAAACTCACTCCACACACGAGTCAGATTTAGCCAACTGCAACACTTATGAGTTGATAGGTTGATAGTTGATACAAAATAGGAGAAAATACTCTAAAAATTCTGAAACACCGTGGTTAAGCTCCCATCCCTATTCAAAGTTCTGCTTTCCGCATGACTAAGTTTACAGAACTAAGCTATAATCTAATTTGTTTTGGTCACAATGAAAATATGACAGTATGAACATCAGCCCCAGGCTGTTTCAGTACGTATTTGAGGTTCCTGGTATGTTCAGGGCTGCTCTTGCTACATCTTCACAGCTGCTGTTATCTAATCTAACTTGCATATGTCTACCCATGCTGTTGACAAGTATCCTGAAAGTATTGGAATCATACCAAGAACTTAAAATAATCTCAAGCTAGGATATGAAAAATTATTCTTTCAAGTTAAACTCTCATGATTCACTTTCACTGTGTAGCTTTTGGTCTTCCTCAAGTGGAGACGATATGTCATAGGCAGGATATATTTGAAGCTGGAATATTTTAACAGGTATTTTTGTTGATCTGTGAAAGGATAGATGTATAAATGCTTTCGAAATACAAGGAATCAAGCTGAGAAATATCTTCATTTCTATCTTTCAAAATTGTATGGGAATACAAGAGGGTCTTCTAACTTGAAATTTAAGGTAATTAGAATATCAGGAAAACTTACAAGATTTAAACTTGGACACAGATTAATTTTTATGTTTAGTCATTTTTAAAAGACTTTGTCTGGCCAATTTTAGGACCTGTCAGTTCTAGAAGGCACAGAAACTATTTCCCATGTGGGATTTGTTCTCTCTGCTCCTTGAGATAAAGGAACCCTTTTTGTCTGACAGTTGTATTAAGAGATGCCAATGTACTTTATGGCAGCATTTAATGCCATATATTGTGTCTTTGTATTTTGAAGAACAGCATAAAACAATGTGTGCAGCAAAAGGCAGCTGAGCTAAACACTGGCCCCTATAGAGAATTCCAGACTGGAAAAAGCCTTTTTGTCATATTCTGTTACACATGCATTCCTCTGTAAAATCGTTAAATAGTTTTTTAACTTATTTTACCTTATTTTTTATTTAACTATTTTAACTGAATAGATCTGCCATGAATCACCTGACAGCAGTACAACACTCACTTTATAACTTTGCTGAGTTATAAACCTCTGCCCAATACATAATTATACACTGTGTTTTTAAAATTTCAATTATATAAAAATAAAAATAAATACTAGGCAATTTTACAATTAAGTCTTTCATTAAAGACACAGTATGACAACATAATCAGCTTTTCATTTAATGGTTTGAAAAGTCATCATAGTCTAGTTAATATGCTACAGTAATAACCACACTGCTTGCATTCTTTTTCTTTCCCTGTGCTTTCCAATCTTTTTTTCAGTTAGTGATCTCAAAATACTGCCATATGCAGATTCCTGCATATGATAGTATTTTGCATATGCCATATCATGCATATGCCATAAATCGTATGCCAGCTTTGTAGAATTATTTAACTCTTACCAGTGAATTTCAGTAAAGTTCTAAAGGTAGTTTGGGAACGTTTGGATTAAAGTCAAACATCTGCATTATTATGTCTAATGTTTTATCTCAGGATGTGCTGTGTTCAGCCTGCTCTGTCAAATAAGAATACACTGGTTGGCCTTCACTCTCCAAGTCCTGAAAAAGCAGAATAGACTGAAGTAGATGGTGCTTTTCTCACGTGTTCAGAACTCTTTAGAGTTCTGCTGTGAAA
>NW_008239780.1:1776259-1777871 GCF_000691975.1 Corvus brachyrhynchos | reverse complement strand
GAGTAATTAAAACAGTTGAAAAGTGTTTTAATGATGATCTAAGTCCAGAAGGGAAACTTGATATCCTTCCATTTTAGCAATGAATTTAAGCATTTAATGGTCCCTGCAGGGAGAAATACATTTGAAACAGAAAAATTGACTCTCTCCTTAAATACCTTTGCAGACACATGTGTCTCTTAGGTGGACAGAAAAGAAAAAGACAGAAAAGGGGAAGCTGTGGTGTGTAACAGCCACACGCACCATGGTGTGGAGCTGCTTCTCCTGTGCACGATGCTTTGTGAGAAGGTGGAATGATTGCAGTCATTAGCACCACACTGTTGAGTGCATGCTCAAGTTTTGCTGAAATTGATACTACATGACCCGAATGAGAAAAGTGACATTTAATTCACCTGCACCTGAGAAGAAAAAATATTTAACCCCTTAGAGTTCTTGACAGAGATTCTCTTAACCTGCTAAGAAGGGATGAAAAGATTTGCAGTCTTTCCCCCATCACTCTTTAGTGTAAGAGATCTTTTAACTATAAATGAATAAATTGTATTTTATGAAACTCAATATTTTAGAAAGAAGAATGGTAAACAGCATCATCATAAAGAATTTTGTTACTGATTTATGAGAGCAAGACAGTATTCAGTTGGCAAGGGGCTAATGCTGTAGAGATTAAATCAATCTTCATTATAGTTGCAAGGAAAAATGCTATAACAATAATAAATCTGAATGTCCATAGGAGATATTTGCTATGTAAATGTTTGCTAAATCAAGATGGAAATAAACCCAAAAAGGTAGAGGATAGCTCCAGTGAAACCTGATGTTTCATGCAAGTAATTACTGGTCATTACTGTGGCAATATCTTATAGTGTATTTCCTTGGAGAAAATGAGAGAGTGAAAGATTTTTAGAGCTTGATTTTCTGCAGAAGCGCTGTTGAATATTCTGACAAAGGAGCCATGAATATTTGGTCAGTCGGGAGAGTTTCTGAGTGGATATTTTGTGAGATTCAGTTCTCTGAGCTTTCTAGGAGCTAATCACTTTGAGAGGGCAAGACAGGGCATTGTGAAAGGACTAGATTCTCCATCAGCATTTTCAAAAGTGCTAAGAGGCCTCTAGAGAGATGACATTTGGCTTCTTAAAATGCAGTTCATGCGTTATCACCAACCTGGTGACATACATGCCCCTAGAAAGATTAACAAGGTTTGCCAGATATGCTGCAAGGTAAAAATACACTGTCAGAACTTAACCAGGCTCGGAATGATGTCAAGTTCAGATGTGCTCTTGAAGGAGCCTTCTTAAAATCAGTCACAGTTAATTTGACATTCTTAACTTGTTTCTGATATCTGTGCTGAGAGGCGTGTCAGTATTCCACCCTGCAGCATTTTCAAGGTGATTTGGACTGTTAAAAAGATGAAGCATAAGAGAGGTGCTTAATTATAGGTAAGTGTGTGAACAAAGTGTGATATAAAGTAATCGAGTTAATAAAAGGATGGTGACTAACACAATAATAATAGCAATATGAGTTTGTGATCCATATCCAGTAGACTTCAGATATGGTTGATAAAGATCCTAAATTAGTTTTCTGATTAATTGTTTGGAAACAAAATATTTTCATTTCACTTTCC
>NW_008239780.1:1763148-1776245 GCF_000691975.1 Corvus brachyrhynchos | reverse complement strand
CAATAATTTCATTTCAATTCCATGTTTCCACTTTTCTGCTCCAATTCGTCTTTGCAATAATTGCTTCTGCTTCCTTTCATTTTGCTTCTCTTCTGTAATTTCACATTGCAGCTGGTCTTCAGCACCAGACACAGCGTAGCCACTTACATAACAAATGCCACCAATCCCTAGCGCTGTCAGTCATTAGGCAGTGTTTTTAACTGGATATCAGCTTCTCAAATTATTCTCACACCATCTGCTTGTTGAATATTTTTCATAGTTTATGTTTTTGATTTTGTTCAGTTATCCTTTAAACTGAGACATTCTGCAGAAGTGACATTATTCTCTCGCTGTGATATTATCAGAGAGTTTTGGATGCCACCAATCCCTAGCGCTGTCAGTCATTAGGCAGTGTTTTTAACTGGATATCAGCTTCTCAAATTATTCTCACACCATCTGCTTGTTGAATATTTTTCATAGTTTATGTTTTTGATTTTGTTCAGTTATCCTTTAAACTGAGACATTCTGCAGAAGTGACATTATTCTCTCGCTGTGATATTATCAGAGAGGTTTTTTTTTTCCCTACCTGTTAGTTTAGTTTCTTAAGGAGTCCACAGCACTGGTACTGTAACTGTTGGTCTAGCAAAGCAGATTGTATCTGCTGTGTCACTGCAGAAGACAAAATTCATTTGTTTTACATGGAAGGGCCAAACATTTTTTGCAGGTCTAAAAATGTACTATGTTTGCATCATGTCTATTCTACAGATTTTAACAAAGCTGACCCTACTTGTAGGTGATGTGGAGGTATCACAACGTTTCCTTAACTTACACTGTTTCTTGTGTTGTTAATGGTAATTCTGAGATACAAAAATTACCTCCTAGTTTCTCTATCCCTTTAAAATCATTTCATCTTTGTAACAAATCCCCCTACATTTTCCCTTCACCACATTCTCTCAGTATCCACAGAAGTTTTGAAGCAGAACCCCAGGATGACTCACAGCACCTGTACTGATGGTTTATACCACAGAATGCATCCATACATGGTCAGAAATCAGCTGCAGGTGCCACAAAGCCACTGCAACCCCCATGTGGTTTTTTTTTAATTAAAGGGTCACTAGTGGTATTGGGGTTGTGTTGGGAAATTGTCAATTGGTTTTCCATAAATCAATAACCATAGAATCATTAAGGTTGGAAAATCCCTCTAAGATCATTGAGTCCAACCATTAATTTTACAGAATTTAAGAATAATAGCGTGTTGCTTGTTAGCAGAACTTTGTAATATTTTCAGTTATTTCTATATTTATAATTTGTGTTTACTAACGTTTCAAATAAGATAAATATTTCTAGGTGCTGGAAAAAACCCCAACTAATCTGTCCTCTGTCAGCTATGAAAATTGTGGCATAGTCAGAGATAAGTGTACATGACTACAAGCCTGACTGGGCTTTAGTGGTTTGGGGTTGTCTACATTTCTGTATAATGTTGTGCCAAAAGTAATTTTTCATTATCACCTCAGCTTTCTTACACACACTCACCTCTTGGCTTGGTCAGCACATCAATGAAACTGGTTATCCCTGCTTGATGTGGAAATACTCAGTGCTCTGTAGTTTGGGTGGAATCGCCAGAAATTAAAGTAGTTCTGCCTGGTCTTGGTTGAGTAGTTACTTTGTGATCTAATGTTTTCTCCCAACAGAGAGATATAACTGCAAGTTTCCTATGCAAGTTGCTGCAGTCAGGATTCATTTTGCACAGATGCTTCCTTGTAACGGATCATAAACTTTTTAAATTTCTATGAATTCTCTTGTTAGTGAGCTCATGAACACAGAAAGCTCTATATGCCATACCAGAGGTAGTTCACAAAAATGGTTTCCTATTTTGAATTATCATTATTGTGGGCATCTACATTTTCTCCATCTTATCCTTAGAAGGTAAATGTCTATAAATGCTTTTAGACATCAGAATGCTTTTCCCCTATACAAAGCAACAAATGAAAGGAACACAAACATTTTTAGGCTTCCTCAAATTTTGTGTGTCACTGAGAACTCCCAATCTGATAGTGAAATTCAGTCAATATTTCTTCATTTTAGGAAAATGATTTTGTTAAGGATTTACAAAACTGAGGCTTCAAATTTTATTTTATGAAAATTTTTGGCACTTCCCTGTTATGCAACAACAAGCTTTTCAGGAGCCAGGGCCAGGAATTTATTCTCCAGTGCCCTCGGCTGTGCTTCTGCCATGGGAGGGACATAGAGGGAGAACTGGCCACAGCTCACCTCCTTCTGCTGTGGCTCAGATAAGCTACACAGCCCTTGCACCATGGTTTTGAACAAAGCTGAGGACTCCAAAACAAATATACAAAAGGTTTAGATGTAATCACATTCCAAGGGAAAGACTTTAATTTCTTACTATAACTAACATCATTAATCTCCTGATTGTATAAACTTTTCTTGAACTGTGGGTCCAAGTTGCTTTAAAAAAAGTGATACAGTGATATCCATGAGGAGGCTCCTTACCTGGATGTGCAGTCAGAAGTCATTGAACAGGTTAATTGACTGTATTTATCTTTTAAAGCAAAGATATAATTTTTAGGCAAAACACTTTTATACCATTTAATTCTTGACAAAGGTGATAGAGCTTTTAGTTTTCAAATGTACTTGGGTCATGAAACTTTATGGCCTAACAAAATTAAAGTGTCACATCTAGTAATTGTCTTGTTTACTTTTATCTCTGAGAACTGTAAACATTTGAAATCTGTGTAAATTATAAAATATTATAAAAGCAAGAGCTTTAACTTTTCTTCTATCTAGAGATATTCCAAATTCTAAAAACTCATTCCTCATTTCAAAATAAAAATAAGGTTGGTATCAATTGCCATTTCAGTTGTTATTCCTGATATGTTGCTAAATTTGATTAAAGATTGAAGGTTGCTATTATTGCATTCTTCTTTTCTTGAAAAGGGTATTCCTAACCTAAATTGAGTTCCATTATGAGATAGTTCCTATGATAGGCATCCATTTTTACTCTTGAAAAGTGATTTGAAGCAAAGGTGATTAAGTGCTCCTCCCTGGCTGTCGTGATGTAACTGCAGCTGGCCACTCAGCACTCACTCACTTCCCACTGGTGGGATGAGTGAGAGAATTGGAGGGTAAAAGTGAGGAAACTCATTTGTTGAGATAAAGACAGTTTAACAAGTAAAGCAAAAGTCATGCAAACAAAGGAAACCAAGGAATTCATTCCCCACTTCCCAGGGCAGGCAGGTGTTCTGTATCCCCAGGACACCACGGCTCCATCCCACATAACAGTGACTTGGGAAGACAAAAATCATCACCTCCAAATGCTCCCCCCTCCTCCTTCTCCCCCAGCTTTATTGCTGAGGATGAGGCCATATGGTCGGGGATATCCCTCGGGTCAGCTGGGATCAGCTGTCCTGGCTGTGTCCCCTCCCAGCTCCTTGGGCACCCTCCGCCTCTCGCTGCTGGGGTGGAGTGGGGACCAGAAAAGGCCGTGTAAGCTCTGCTCAGCAGTAACAGAGCATCTCTGACTTATCAACACAGTTTTCATCAAAAATCCAAACCACAGCCCCATACCAACTGCTGTGAAGCCAAAACCAGCACTCTTTTGAAAAACAGTGGATGTAGTACCAGAGTTTTGAGAGACAGAAATGAGCTGAAATATTGACCAGTCATTATTTTCTCAGTGTAATTCTCTGTTGCTAATATGCTTAAGGAACTAAAATGTGGGATAATATACTTTATTATGTTTTCTAACATCAATTACTTGCTAACTTGCAGGGTAGTTTTCCCATAAGTCGCTCAATATTGCTATGCTAATTCATCTGCCAAGTCGAGGGTTAAATACCAGCATACTTCAAATGAAATTAGATAAATTAACTTAGCAACTAAATGGCTGTATGCTGAAAAGAGCAAGCTGAGATATCCTTCCCTTTTTTTAGTCAAGAACATTCGAAAATCGGGTGTTTTAAGAAAGCTGTTGGATATAAAAGGATGAGCCCTCAAACACTTGCAACCTGCATTTTCTTTAAAGATTAATTTTCACAGACACTATGTAAATTCACAGTTTATCCTCCAGTTTTGATCTGGTGACAGGTACCAGAAGCATCATGTCTAGAGTAGTTCTCATCTTTTAAGTACCAGTATTTGGCAATGCTCATGAGTGCTCATCAGGTGCTCATGAGTTACAATATCCTGAAGGCTTTCAACTTATTTTAACTTTTTAATGCATTTTAAAAGCACTTTTCTATTTTTTTTTTTAGAATTTTGGCATAACCAGTTTTCTTTGAATTATTATAGAACAAACAGCTAGTGACAGGTAAATTATTCAGAACAAATTAAGTAGTACCTGAGAATTCAAAAAGACCGTTTGGCTTTCTTTGTTGTAAATTTGCAAAAGTAACACAACTGTGGGATTAGAAATGAAATTTGAATACTAATTCATTATTTACTCTTCTGCTGTTTGATTAAACTTTTTCTTTGTATCTCTTCCTAAAAATCTCTCACAGCCAATAAGTTCATTCAAAAAAGTGGAGTCTTATAATTTGTTAAAAAAAAAAAAAAAAGAGAAAAATGAGATAAAATATTTAAATCAAAAAGATATAAAGTCAAGAACTGATTTTGGTTTAAAATTTTATTTTACGTTGAATATATTGTTCTTTCATCCTCTCAGTGCACTGTAGCGTAAATCATTCTCCATACTTCTTTGCCTAGAAAGTATATTAGCAGTTACTATTTACTTAAGCTGACAGTTTGCCTTGTGCTGTACATCCGCAGAGCTCAGCTCCTAATAATGCTGGATTTACTAAAAGAAAGATGTGTCTGTGTGGGGGCATGTGCACACACATTAGGAAATGTACACACATCCCCAAACATATTTTTGGCTTTTTCCTTCACATGTATAGCTAAAAGAGTAAAACCCAAGAGACTGCCCAAGACCCCAAAGGAGACAGCCCCGGACCTTAATATGTGCCTTGGGGCTTTGAATCATCTCCTCACTGCTACCTGTTCCCAGGGTGGCCTAGGTGCTCACAGGTCTGTCACCACTTCCTTACTAAAACTCCCTGATTAACTGTGATTGGGATATTTGGCTTGTCTGCTTTTACAAATAAAGAGAGATAATGTTTTCTCTTGTTTATTACTATTATATTATTATTATTATTATTATTATTATTATTATTACTATGAAAGGGTAAGAATATCATTCAGGAAGAACCAGAATATTGAATGAAAAGGTGAAGATTATCTTCCCTTTCCTCCCACCTTTCCATTTAAAACTAAAACAAGACTTCCAGAAGTTCTAAATTCTTTACTTTTACCAAATCCAGATTTTTAAGCAACACCAGTCCCTTTGCTCTTCTTTCACCCCATTCTGGATACAGCATTAACCTTCACAAAGTTATTGGTCAATTCCTGACCCCTGTGATTATCCCCACAGTCTTTCCTAGACTTGAAACAGGTCAAACAGGTAAGGCTCTGCCTTATTCTTGAAGAATACTTCAGGACACTCATTTTGGGCTGCAGAAGTCACAGCAAAGGCCAGACTCTAAGAGTGGAGCACAGCCTTGCAGTCTCTGTGTCAGGTATCTCTGCCCACATGGGATTTTTGAAGGCAGGGAGGTGTCCCCGTTCAGGTGACCAGTGTGTTGCAACCTGAGCGGTTTTTGTTGGGTTGATGCTGCCATAAAACACCAGCTACATCTTTTGAGCTAAAGCAGAGAATCCGTGTGTGCTGCCCTGTGTCTCAGAGCCCTCTCAGTGAGATCGCACTGCCTCCTAGGAGCTCAGCAAGAAAGGAAACTGCTGTCGAAAGATTTTTGCTGCAGGTATGGCAAGTGGAATTGAAAGTTATGAATGTGTAAGTGAAGAGTATGTCACTTTCATGAAATATAAAAATGGTTTGAGTTGATAAGGTACTTTTTAATGGCTGGAGTGTTAACACTTTATTACAGTTAGATCTTAGTCCTGCCCTGATAAAGCAAGGGGAGTTGCCAATACCCTGTATGCAATTAGTCTACAATTGCCTTTGCAAGTGTGACAAGAGGATTTTTCCCTACTCAAGTCTTAAGGCAAGTGGATCTCACAGCTTTTGAGCTAAAATGCAAGAGCTCTAAGTAAATCGCTCCTTCCCCCATCATCAGTCCAGGAAGAACAGTAGCTCTCCTTGTAGCAGCGAGCAGTTCAAGACAAATTTCTAACCCACAAAATGATATAGAATGTGCCGTTCTCCTGAATGCTCTTTTACAGTGTGATCAAGAGGCTTTCTTTAGTGAATACATTTGCTCACTCAGTTTTGGAGAGTCGCCCTTCATTTATTCTTTCCCTTTGGAAGTACTTTCGAGTGCAAATTACTGCTATCAGAAGCCTTGAACTGAGAGGCTATTATTCTCCATGCTCAGATTAAATTAATTTTGAACAGTTTAATGCAGCATGTCCGAGCTGCAAGTCCAAGTGGTGTCAAATCTATTTCTCTGCTTTTTTAAGCTGCACCTTCAAGGGCAGTATGATTCATGGTAAATGTGTTCTTCTAATGTCTTTTGCTAAGCATTATTATTTTCTTTCATTTGCAAGTCATGAGGATAAAATGTTAACTATTTTCCTCCTAAAATTATATGAAGAATGCACAATTTTATACCAGCCTTCTTTTTTTTCCAAGAAGATTGTTATATTTGCTTGCTGTGCATGAAATAAAGGAAAAATAGAAAAACAGTCACAATGAGAGAAAGAAATTCTTTTTTAAAATATCTAAAGGAGAAAAAGGAGACACCACAGGATCCTGCAACATCATCATTGCATTAGCAAGGAATTATCTTTATCAAGGTCTCTGTAATAAAATTAAGAAGTTTTTAATGACTGGCAACATAACAATTTTTGGTTTTGCCAAGGTGCAAAAACAAAGCATGACATAAATCTGCTTTACTTTTCTCTTCAAGCTGAAGCATTCCGCTCTCTCTTCACTGCTTCCAATTGCTAAGGTGCCATTGAAAGGTGGTAATGAAGATTCCCCACAGGTTCTGAACTCTAAATAGCCAAAAGAGTGGCAATCAGTTTTGCACTGCGTGGAAGTAGGGAATCTGTGATGCTGTGAGATCCCGTGTGCTTTCTGTGAAAGGGGGCCTGATGGCCAAATACATTTACAAATCCAGATTTTCCAATCCATTCTCTAGCTCAGCAGTTGCCATTTCTGTTTCCCATTTTGCACTCTTGGATATTATTGTAATCTGATATTTAGGTAGTTTCAGTACTGCCAGATGTATTGAATATCACATTGACATATGGTGTCCCTATTTTAACTTCATCTTGTATGTCAAGTAATTGTTGCTACTTTCACAATCTTATGTATCTTTGAAACTTGTATAAGACCACTATAAGGTGTATTTGCATATTCATAAATAGCCATTTGTTTCTGGTGTATCCTCACTACAAAATGGGGTAAATACACAATTAAATGATGAACATAAGGGCAGTGTAACCATCTGACAACTAAAGTCACCTGTATGATAAGGGCAAGTCCTAGTGATATCTCCTTTAGTAACTGAAAAAAGGGAATATGTAATTCTGCCTGTAAAAAAACAGCACCTTTTTGAAGAGTGCCAAGGATGGATTTTTCTGAAAAAGCCTGTTGAATTTTTATGGGCTGAAAGGCAACACCTTTCACGTTGAGCAACTGAGGACTGAAATGTAACACAGGAAAAAAATCTGTTCTGTAAATTATACAACATAAATTGCCAAGATCTGGTCCCACATTCATTGTTTAAGACATAATTATTTACCTGTTCTGTACAATTAAATATATTTATTTTAATGGATTACATCACCAGTGATACAACTCTCATGGGATGCATATTGTTCTCACAAGATGACAATCCCGTGGCTGGTATTTTTGAGATGTTTATTGTGTGTCTTCAACAGCTTAGCCTATCAATTTTTCTATTGTTTTCATAAAGTTTCACTTCAGTAAGCTGGGTTTTATCTGTGAAATAGTTGGGTTAAATAGTCCTCTGTATATTTTCATATATATCTTGGATATTTGGAGAGTTGTAGAATCCTTCAGGGGCAAAGATAAACCATGTAACTGGTTAAGAATGCTCATCATCATCATCATCATCATCACCATTCAGTTATTTTAGCCAGCACATACTTTTTTTAATATATTAGGATGAATAATATTTCCAAAATACCACAATCATTCATTATATCAGAACACCTGTGACGTCACTTCTGTTTTTCTTTCACCTCTGTTGTTATGGTGTTTCATTTATCTTAAGAGTTTTTTTGAACCAAGAGCACATCAGACAATCTACTTCTATTTGTACCTTCATATGCAAAGCTGAGTTCCTGGATAATTTGGCAGTATCATGGGACATTAATTGTTCAGACGAGGGAAGATCTAAGAGCACCTTTTGAGTTGCAAGTGCAGAGAAGAGTGATGTGCATCATACCAGAATCAGAGATTTGCTGGTTGTAATATAACATTGTAAAGAGAGATGTGTTGCTGTCAGGAACATTAAGGCACAGCACAGCAAAGAGACAGAATGCCAGGCTTGTGAAACAGTGGCTGAGAATAAGACCAAGGCACCAATATCCTGATAGGATCCCTAATATTCATAATTTTAAAGAACAAGAGAAAAATAAAATGGGGCCACAACATGAAAAATTACACCAGTGCTTATCATAGAGAGAGATGTCAGAGAAGCAGTAGAAAATGTGACATTGATGAAGCAAAATAAGATAATGGAAAATGAGCATTGGATTCAGCCTTATTGGAGTTACTATGAGTGAAACAAAGTATGACAGAAGAATTGTTGGCTCAGATGCTTCTAAAGCATTTTGAAGTACAGTTACAATACACAATACACTTACAGTCCTCAGCCAATTGCCTTTTCCAACACCTAGGAGTTAGGAAAAAGTAAAGACAAAATTAACAAATAAGTTTTAATAGGAATGCTGTGTGTAAGACTACTGAGATAGGAAATTCTTTGTTGGCTTCATCTATAAAATTACTGTAATCTTTGAAATACTTTTATGTGTATTGTGGGAAATTTGCCTCGATTCATCAGGGTATGCCAACTGAGACACCTTCAAATGCATCTTACTGATGTGCAATGCCAGAATCTTCAGTCTGGGGGGCTTGCTATAGTAATTTTTATTAAAGGGGCTGGGGACTGATTTGCAGTTGACTAATGCTGTCCCACTAATGCTGTCATCAATTCAAAGAGAGAAGACTACTGAGCAGGGCCTGTGTATCAAAACACATCTAATTAATGTTCTCTGTGCACTACTGTTTTTTACTATCAGGTAGGCTTGATTTTCCCTTCCTATGTTCAATGCTGCTCTTAATCCCTACCCTCTTGATGCAGATATTCCCTTTTAATAGCATCCAGAAACCCAGCATTTGTTAGAAAATCCTAGCAGAGTGGTCCTGATCTGTCCAGGATGAGAGGATTTTGTATTCTGGCTAAATGCTGTCTGCCACTTTTTTTGTAGATTGTCAAAGTACAGGAGAAATTAAGCCAAGTGTCTATTTCTGTCTCTACTCCTCTTGTGCTGCAAAAGAATTCTCAGTATGTCAAAAAATAAATCATTTTATTCTCCCTTTATGAAGATTAGATGCTATGTATTTGGACAGCTAATACAAAGTGGAGAATGGGAGCATCCTAAAGTTTGTAAGTTAGTATGGATGAACGAGATTTCCTTTTCTCGTGCTGAGTCTAGGATATTCTGGCACCTCTTCTCAAATTTTTGAGAAAATAGCACATCTTAACTATGTATATTATAAGATCACTTTGTTTTCGTTTTTAAAGATATGAGTGGGCCAAACCACTGAAGTCTAAAACACATCAACAAAGACTTTGTGTTTCACTTCACAGAGGGTCTGATCCAATTTCTATTCACAGTCCCTTGATGTAGACTGAAGTCCCTGGATTTTTGTCTTGAGACAAAATTTCCTTTAGATTTTCCTTTTCCGAGAGTGCAAAAGGAAAACACTCAGACTCATACTTCCCCCCAAGTCTTGTATTCTTATATACTTGTAGTCTACATATATTGTAAATATGTCTTGTATACTTGTATTCTAAATCTTACTACGTTTTTTGGTTTTTTGCCTTTCACGTAAAATTTAAGATTCCTATGTATGACACATGGAGTGATTTGAATACACTTATACCATACAACTTTTATTTATCATAGTGCTACCCCAGATAGTGGATTACTCTGCAACAGATAGTGGTAAAGATTTTTTTATCAATTATTATGCTGCTCTCAGCTCACATCTTCATAAGAGAAGTCTTTGTGAAAGAATTAAAGCACATCCTTTCCTAGATGTATAGTCACCTTTTAAAATATATTTAGGTTTACTAATGGTACAGAGTTTTCTGCAGTCATCGATGTTACATAGTTTGGATTTATGACTGCACAAAGGATTAGGTAAGTCACAATACTTCTGATGTGAGAGAAAGTTGTGAGAGAAACTCTTTTAATAAGAAGTGGTCTGGGAAGGCTCCAAAGAGTGATCTTTTTGTTATTTCTTTACTTCTGTTGTGTTTGATAAAAAGGAGAGAAGATCATCTGGCACATGAATCTATGCAGAGAGATTATGTACAGGTAGAGGAGGACTTTTTATTATTTTAAAGAGGGGGGAAAGAGGAGAAGGCACTTAATCTGAATAAAGAAACTGATTATGGACACATGCACAGAAAAAAGAGCATGTCTTAGAACCATATGCAGGTTGTTAACATCCTTCTAACCTTGTTGCAGGTACCTTAACCTGGTGATGATTGGTGGATTAGGAGTTATTTTTGGGGTCTAAAGAATAAAATAACATCCAGTGTAGATTTTCCTATTCCACCAGAAGTTTTGAAATTTACTTTTTAAAATTCTACTATCCAGCTGGAAACCTTTCACACATTTAAAAGAATTTGGGCCTTTTCTGATCATAACTGAGCTACACTTACTTATTGCTCTGAAGTTCTTCCCTTCAGTAACTCAGTCATCTTGTTTCTCAGGCCTTGCCTGAAAGCACAAAAGCAAATGTGCCCA
Organism: Corvus brachyrhynchos; assembly: GCF_000691975.1. NCBI lineage: Eukaryota > Metazoa > Chordata > Aves > Passeriformes > Corvidae > Corvus > Corvus brachyrhynchos. The sequence goes on along the minus strand of NW_008239780.1, from coordinate 1,765,220 downwards.
TAGCCTGTGGTGAAATCTGTGCCAGAAACCAGGCACTGGCATAAATTATGGGATGGAGACAAGTTCACCTGTGTGAATATCAGTGCAAAAGGGCATTCAGACAACCAACTGCAAGGGGTGTTTGTATTTCCATGACATTGTATAATTCCTGTGCTGTTAATATGGTGTGAGTCTGATTTATAGCAGCAATTTTCACAGGGCATTTTTGAGCTCTGTGCCATTTTTGAAGGTTTGGTCTCTAGGAACAGCATAATGAAATCACCAATATGATCAGAAAATCTCTAACAAGATAAACAGAATTCTCATTCTTCTTCCTGTCGCTAGCAGTGTTGGAAATGATCTCCTCCTCACCAGCCTGCTCCTGTCTCACAGGGGGTGTATTTGGCAGCTGCAGAAGCCATGTGCCAAGTGTGAGAGTGCATCTTTCATGTGTTAGTAAGTAGCTCTAGTGCTGACTGTGTGAGAGCCGAGACACTCAGTTACGTAAATCGTACATGATTTGTGAGGAATTTAGTCATGGTGGCATGCTCAAGACCACAGTTTTTCACAAATCCCTCATAAGATCAATTTACAAGGTCATGTGAGAGCACTTAATCATGGAGATTGTTTCTGTTGCTAACGTTTGAACAGAAACATGCAACTAAATCTTTATAGCCACCAAAGCCCCTTCTGCAGGTTACCTAAAGACAGGTTTTATCCTAGCATGAACTTGAAACCAAAAGTTATTTTGGTGCTCTGGCACAAATACCAAGAAGGCGACCAAAACCCAAAAAAATATGACAAATATAAAAATTATATGAGTAGAAAACAGTCACACTAACTTAAAATGGCGTAACACTGCATTAGGAACTTTAACTACTAATGTGTCCCTTCATAGAGTGGAGTCTATGAAAATGGTGTTTCAACATAAGTCATGATGAAATGACTTTCAGAACATGCAGAAACCAGGATATGATGACTTGGATTTTGGTTTTTGAGAGAAACACTCCTGAGATCTTCACATCCTAAAGAAATGACCGAAGAAAAATATTGGCTGGGTTCACTAGGACAGTCCTGTCTCCGTTACCCAGGGACGTGCTCACACCTAGGTTAGATCCCATCTTGAGGCCATTACAGCTGGGAAGAACAGATTTGAGAGGCTGAATGAAGACACTGCAATGAGATTTCCCTGTGGCTGGGAGGGACTGTGGAGAGGGAAGGTGGTGACCTGCTCAAGGAGAGCAGGGAAGGGGCAGAAATGCCTGGGGGATAATGCATAGGGGCAAGTGAAAGAAGAGGAGCTGAGAGAACATGTGCTCAGCTGAGAGGTGTGTGCTAGGCAGACAGAGGGAGGTTAATTAGTACAACTCTTTGCAGAAGTATTTGCTGCTTGAAATGTCTTTTTTTGAGCAAATCCCATTCTCTTACCTCTTCCATTGCATGTGGAGCAATAGAATAAAGTCATGCAAACTTAGAAGCAGTAAAAGTCTTGGAATCACTACCCCCCCGCCTCCTGTTAGCAATCTGATATGCTGCAATCCTGATCTCTTGCTGCCTGTTTCTTTTATCAAACAGAAATCTGACTTGTTAAAGCCACTGTCAGTATTGATTAAAAACCCCAAACAGAATTGTAATCAAACTATGTTAAATTTTTAAGTTCTAGAATCCCAGAAATTTGAAAAAATAATAATGATACACCAAGTTATTTTTAAATACCAAGGTTGTATTGTAACATTCTTAAATGTTGCAAGAATTATAATTACATGCATATAAATTAAATTTGGAATCACATAGTGCAAGTGGCTGGTTTGTTTTTACTGTTTTCTCTCTAGAATATAGCTAAAAGCTCAAATTTATAATAGTCGTTGGAATTTTTGGGGAGGCGGTGGGGGAAACTGCATTATTAATTATATAAATAAAGGCAAAAAATCGTGTCTTCTGAAAATATGAATTCCTCTCCCTGTTGCAGTGGGGATACTGCAACATGCATACACCAAACCAGGAGTCCCATGGAAAGGAAATATATAGGACAGACAGATTCTTGCTAGCTGTTTCAGAGATGTTTATTTCTCCAGCCGCATGGCCGGGGCTCT
>NW_008239780.1:1756644-1759145 GCF_000691975.1 Corvus brachyrhynchos | reverse complement strand
CTTGGAAAATAGTAATTTGCCTGTGCTCTTCCCATATTCATAACCAAACACCAGCAGGGCAACACATTACAAAAAATACTTCATTGTTTGGGTTCCAAATGGAGATACATTTACTTTTATATTTCTTCCTGCTTCCCTTACCATGAGAAGTAGGAAGTCCAACCCACTTACTTTGTTAAAAAATACTAGTATGGTGCAGAAATGCTACATTATATGTCATAAAATACGGTTTGTTTTTCCTCAATATAATTTATTGCTTGTATTTGTCAACTCTGTGTAAATTAAGGCTTTTGGTTATGTAAACAATCCTTTTTTAAGTCTGTTAATTTGTTCTGACTGTATATTTTTAGATTTTTTTCGATTTTTTTCAATTTTATAGCTATAAAAATATTTTTAAATCAGTATTATTTCTTTTATGTTTAGCTTTCATGTCCCAGGGGCTAATGTGAAAAATACTCAACAAAATCCTACGGCATGTTTTCTGCAAAACCAGCAGATGATCATAACGATCCCTTTGGCCAGAAAAACTTTTGAATGCATTGCCTGGCCATCCTGAATGAGGAACTGTTCCTCTCTATCCAAAACTGAACACATCTGCTCTCAGTGAAGTTGATGTCCTATTTTGTAGCAGATAATTTGATTTCATTATAGAGATTAAAAGAGTATTTCCTGCCCTGAATCAGGTTCCAGGTTTTTTTCCAGATGCAGACACAGAAATTGTTTTTCCTTTTCTGCTCTATCAGTGCGATGCTTTGACAAGGGGGAAGGATTCTCTCTCCTCTCGGGTTTGCTTATGTTGTGTCCTTAGGTGCTACTGAGGTATCCAGCCCAAATAGCTCTGGAGTTTGCTTCCATTTTCTTATTCCATGGTTCTGAAGGTTGTTCCACCTTGAAAGGCTACAACAGCTCCTTGCTGTGTGACTCTGACAAACTGTTACTGATACACCCATAGGTTTCACACATGTGACTTCTAATGGCCATTTATGTCATCCCCCTGCCTGCTCAGTGTTTCGTGGGAGAAGACTGGAAATGACTGTTTAGTATCACTCTCTTGTTCACATTTAGTTGATCCAGTGCTCACTGTTGGCATAACAGGGGTTAAAGTTTGGAGTAGGACTGCCAGAGAATTGACATATGAAAGACTGAAATATTGGCACCCTATCCAGAATCTGGAAAATGAAGGAAATTAAAATATACTGAGTACAAATGAAAATAGCAAGATAAATTAGTGGGAAATACTCATTCTACCATCTGATGATGTTCAGAACCCAGAGTTCTGCCCCATGACACTCTGCTGAGGGCACAGGTTAGTGGCTGGCACAGGTTCCAAGCCCAGATCTGTGTGTCCTTGAAAGCAGCACCCAACATTCCTCTTGGCTCTGACACATCCAAGTGACAGCACCTCCTTTACCTCCTACCCTGTGACTGTGGAAGAAAATGCCTGAGCTGAAAGCCAGTCCTTCAGTTACCCACTGGGAAATAAAGAGACCAAGAATGTTTAAAGATAAGAAAAAGAGCCATTTGTATCATCTTACTGCATCTGGCCATCACAGGGAGGTGTTGGTACCAACCCTCTTGTCCCTGCTGTCAAGCTTGTCAGGACTCTTTTTATCATCTGCAGACTCTGCCCTCTGCCTTTCTCAGGGTCAATTGGTTCAGTGCCTTTCACATTTTTTGATCAAAATTTCAGTGTGGAATCTTATGACACTTCAGCAACGCCATGGTGTGGAAAATGTACTTCAAAACTATTAATGTACTCTCCTGTCCATGTGAGTCCTAGCAGGTACATCTGTCTGTGTCTGCTTGGGGCAGCTCATGCCAGATTTGGCTGACAAGTGCATTTAGGCAGCAGTATCATGGCCAGTCAGTGCACACAGGAATAGCCAACCTCACAGTGCTCATGTATTTCGCAGCTGGAATTTCTTCTTCAGGCATTTTTTTTATTTATAACAGTTTGTATTCTTCTGTCCTTTTATGTCTATAATAATGAGTAATTTCTGACATCTGTCCTTTAAGGAAGTTTACTTTTGTCCTTGATCATGGATAATTCATGCAGGGTACGTAGGAATAACCTCCTCAAATAATGCAGAATAGAGAAATTTGCAAGCAGAATGATAGCTCAGCTACCTGGGTACCTTTTCTTTGGCAGTAGACTGCCAGATGCTGCACCAGAAAATAATTTGTTACAACCCTCATCTGGAAACAAGTTTATGCCCTGACGTTCATAATTTTTGCACCGTGTCCTTTGAAATGTCACATTTGCTTTTTCCACTTACAGTTTTAGAGTGGTGTATCTCTGTAAATCGTCTTTGCTCATTTGAGTTCCAGGGGTTTTTTTAACAGCTCGTGTTTTTCATAGATTGCAGCCTTGACAGCCATGAATATTTTCTTTAGGTCTCAAAGTGGTTGGGGTCTTAGCAGTGATAATTTCCTGTGGAGATGTTCTCAGCTTGCTCAGTCGTTCAGCTCACCATTCTGCGCCTTAGAAAGCCCCGAGCTGC
>NW_008239780.1:1754770-1756495 GCF_000691975.1 Corvus brachyrhynchos | reverse complement strand
CGGCTCGGCTCGCCTTTTATTTGGGGGAAGGGAAAGGGGAGAGCTAGGGGTGGACCTGGAGTAAGCAGCCAATCAGACTGTTCCGGGGGAATCCAAGTTACTTTCAGTTTTACCGGTGCTTAGAACAAAGGGGATTCAGGGCACATGACTGAAAAAAGTCTGGACTTGTCTGGCCAGTCTCCGGCAGTGCTGCACCTCAGGGGCAGACAGCAACAATTCCCCATTTTTTTTCTTTAAAGCTGGGCTGTAACCCTGAGTAACTTAAAGTGCACAAAACAGTAATAAAACAACAGTGCAAAACATAATTGAAATCCACCATCCCTACAACCCGACACTATTTGATGAGCACATACACACGTATGTGCACCTTTTCCGGGTTAAGTAAGGGTGGCCCATCCACCCAGGTCATAATCGGTAATATGTCAATTGATGTTACATTGACACGTCATGAGTCCACACCTTGCAGCGTGTGACGAGCTAAATTCTCACAGTGTGGCCCATCAACAGACTTGGGCACAACCAAGGCTACTACCAGTGTTGTGGCCCTGTACGACATGAATGCCACATTCCTGTGTCTTTAAACTAGTCCCCCAGTTAGAAAACTCAGGAGGTCAGTCAGGACATCTATGGTATGGGGTATCAGGACGAGGATCTACAAAATAAAGTACAATGTGTGAGTGCAAAACAGCATAACTTAATTTAGGGGATTAACATAGAAATGCAATGCAAGGGGCTCAAATGAAGGTGCAAAATTAGAATTTTCCTTACGGCGTCTCCTCCAGGAGGCAGTTTTAACCTCCTTGACCTTTGTGGAAGTGACATACAAGTGACACTTGCTGGGTATCCACCTCAATCCCTGAGGGGTGGATACACTGGCATATCCACGTCCCCAAGTTACAAGTTTGTACGGTCCTTGGATTTTTTGAGTCCCTAGATCCCGGATCAGGACTTCTGGATTTTCCTTCAGCTTCTGTCTCCTGGTGTTCTGGAAATGACGACAGATTGGAGGGTTCGGATCCTCAAAGGAGCCATTCAGGAAATTTACAGTAGACAATGCTTTGCTGAGTCTGAGGACAGGTGAGTTGAGTTTAGTGGTCACTGATTGTTGCAGCAGCATTCGTTTAAGAGTTTCCATGGGCACATTCAACAATGCCCTGTCCAGTTGGGGAGTGAGGGATACCTGTAACATGTCAAAATCCCCACTGCTGACAAAAGTTTTTAAACTCTTGAGAGGTATAGGCAGGTCCATTATCAGTTTTTATCTCCTCAGGTATACCAAGCACAGCGAAAGCTTGGACAAGATGTTTTTCAACATCCTTAGCTTTTTCACCGGCATGTGCAGAGGCATCCATAGCACCAGAGAAGGGATCAATAGAAACATGAACGTATTTTAATCTCCCCAATTCAGGGAATTGTGTAATGTCCATCTGCCACACTTCACCACTATTAATGCCTCTGGGATTAACTCCCATGCCCAGTGATGGAAGCTGTAGCTTCTGGCAGTTGGGACATGTTACCACTATTGCTTTTGCCTGTGTCCGCGATAGGTAGAACATGTTAGTAAGAGCAAGAATATTTTGATGATACATTGTTGGGGTGACCCAGCACACTGCAGGGCTGGGGCAGTGTGATGCCAATCAATCCCAGCCCCTCCCCTGAATCGAGTTCCCCGAAGAGTCAGACTCAGGGGGCGGCTCAGAAGCCTAAGCCGCACCCCCTGGGAGG
>NW_008239780.1:1753343-1754199 GCF_000691975.1 Corvus brachyrhynchos | reverse complement strand
CTCTGCAATAAATCCTGGCAGGTTTGTATGTGACCTCACATGCATGACAAAACAGGGATGCTCTCGGTGGGAAACCAGATAAATTAGCTTTGAGAGCAGATCATAAATTTTCTTGTTTGAGACTTCATTTAGGAGAACGTGTTCTGCTCTCACAGTTACTCCAGCTACAAATGTTGAATCAGTGACCAAATTAAAGGGTTCTTTGAACCTCTCAAATGCTCTAACGATGGCTGCTAGTTCAACTACTTGTGGTGACCCTTGGATTACCTTGACATCAGATTCCCACTTTTGCATCTTTGGATCTTTTCGAGTCAGTACTGATCTTTTAGATTTTCCCGAACCATCTGTAAAAATGGTTAGAGCATCAAGGAGTTTTCTACTTTGAATTTCTCGAGGGATAAAAGAGAATGCCAGATTAAACAAGTAATGTTTTGGGTAATGATTTGATATTTGGCCTGAGTAACTGTCTAACGCAAATTGTAAATTCATATTATTTTGAAGCAGGTGATCTAATGAGTCTGTTGTTACAGTAGATGCATGCAAAGTCACATCCTGCCAGGGTGCAGAGCCTTGCTCTACCCTTTATGATAATTTTTGCCATCAGTTCTTGTGTCTTGGTGATGCTCTTAGAAGGTTGGAGTGGGAGGAACACCCACTCAGTTATGATGAGGTGTTCCTTCTGCTCTTTGTCCCACTGAAAAATGAGGCCATGAAAGCGTGGTACCTCCCCTAGAATAACAAGCTTAAAGGGTAGGGAGGGCTGATACCTGTGTGCCTGCCTGGTGGAAATGACCTCTTGTATCTTTTTTAGAGACTGCCTTGCCTCTTCTGTCAGGGATCTAGGGGATGCTGGACC
>NW_008239780.1:1751027-1753275 GCF_000691975.1 Corvus brachyrhynchos | reverse complement strand
AAGTCAGTGACCCACAGAGCTGCTGCAATTCTACTCATGTTTTGGGGTTATTATTAATGGTGATGGGTATTGGCGTGATAGAAGTCTCTGTGATTTTGAGTCTGAGGTATTTCCAAGGGCTTGTTCTCTGCATTTCTTCTGGTTGTAATTCAAAGCCCTTGGCCTCTAGGGCCTCTATCACCATGTTAAGTGTCTGCTCGAGATACTGATTATTGGGAGCACACACCAGCACATCATCCATGTAATGTAGAATGATGACTTTCTCTGTCTTGGCACGGATGGGAGATAGAATTTTGGTGATATACTCTTGACAGAGACTTGGTGAATTTTTCATACCTTGAGGAAGCACGAGCCAATGGTAACGTTTCATGGAGGCCTCACGATTAATAGAGGGCAAAGAAAATGCAAATTGAGGGGCATCTGCAGGGTGAAGTGGAATGTGAAAGAACCAATCTTTAATATCAAGGACAGCCAAATGCCAGTGTTGTGGGAGCACTGAAGGTGATGGCATAGCTGGTTGAAGGGGTCCCATGTCTTCAATAACTTCATTGATTTTCCTGAGATCATGGAGAAGGTGCCACCTGGTCTTTCCTGGTTTTTGTATTACAAACACAGGTGAATTCCAGGGGATATTACTTGGTGCAATGTTCCCTTTAGCTAATTGCTCATTTACTAATGTTTGGAGTGCCTCTAAGTTTTCTTCTTTTAGAGACCACTGGTCAACCCACACTGGTTCATCAGTTTTCCAAGTTAATTTTTGTGGATGGCACTCAGCTCCAGTGGCTGCAAGGGAAAATCTTGATGTCTAGGGGTGATACCAATTTTTGTTCCCCACTGAGACATGACATCCCTTCCCCACAGGGTGAATTTGGTATCCAGGACATACAGACAAAGTGTCACTATTTGTCCTTCTGGACCTTCAATTTGAATGATGTTTTTGGATTGCTTCGCAATTTGGATACCTCCAATCCCTTGTATGATACCCTGAGATTGCAATTCCCATTGTGCAGGCCACTTATCAAATGGAATGACAGACACATCAGCACCTGTGTCTATCATTCCCATGATAATGATTTTGTGTGATCCATGACGGAGCTTACATTCCACTGTAGATTTATCATCTCCCAGAACCTCAGTCCAACAGATGGCTGGGATATGACCATCTGTGGGCAGGTATTTGGGCAGTGGAATGGCCTGTGCAACGACTTGACTCTTTGGCATAAAGTATGGTGGATATATACAGTGTACCATTAGGCTAGAACCCCCATTCTGATCTGCTTTCATGAGTGTGGGTGTAACCTCTATCCCAGCAGGTGTTTCCCGAGTGTCCCCAGTAACAAAAAGGTATGTAAAGTCTGGTATGTGGTCCACATTTTGGAATCTGATTGGTATCACAGTCTGTTTGTTCTCATTGAAATGGTGTGTTATATCACAGGTTACCTTAAACCGAAATCCAGAAGTCCATGTTCCTTTGTCTGCAGCTCTATTTATGTCGGAACACGGAGCTGTTAGGATGCGCTGAATCATAAGTTTTTTTGCTGTTGATCTGGGGAAACAGTCTCTGAAGAGTTTTTAGCAGCAGTTATAATTGCTCTGCAATTCCGAGCCACATGTCCCTTTTTCTGACAACAGTAGCCTACAAGGTTACCTCGAGATTGAGTTTCCCCTGTGGCCATCGCATTCTCCACAACCTCCCCCACCATCCCCACTTTTTTCAAAAAAAGAACAGTTGTGTTCAGCTGCACCTTCTTTGTACAAACTTTGAGGATGGTTTCAACAGTAGGGGGTGGACGCAAAGGAAGACTCAGGATCACTTGCTTGCAAGCATCATTCGTATTGGCTTGGAGCAGTTTGAGGAGGAATGCTTGTTGCAAGTCAGGATTAGGGACCTGGGAAAAGATTGCTTCATGCAAACGGTTATAAAACTGTATAATATTTTCAGTTGGCAATTGTTTAATATTGGTAAATGAGATTCAGGAGTTTGAGATGGTAGTAATGTTAAGGCCTTTTCAGCAGCACATGTTACTTCAATAAGAACAGGATGTGGAATAAGCATTGCTTGTTTTTGAGGATTTGCCATATTATTGTCACCAGATAAAAGGTCGAATGTGATATAATTGTTGTCAAAGTCCAGGTAATTATCTGGAGTTTGCCACAAAATTTTCAATAAATCAGATAAAATTATTTCCCATTGTTGTTTCCACAACACAAAATCACCAGGTGTGAGAAGAGTTTGCATTATTGTAAT
>NW_008239780.1:1749522-1750408 GCF_000691975.1 Corvus brachyrhynchos | reverse complement strand
ACAAAGGAGTGGAGAAAAGGGGTTGGAAAGGTCTGGGATGGGCTCTGGATTCCCGTCCAAGGCAGGGTGCTGAGGAGACACGGGTGAGCCAGGAGGTCGATAGCTCTCCTGTGCTAAAAAGCAGGCTGCTCCAGCTGTGTTTTCCAGCATAGGGGAAGAGGGTACAGGGACACAGGGGTTGGAAGAGGGTATAAGGGAATTAACAGGGGGGTTTTGCAGTGGCTTTTCCGGTACTGCGTTTTTCTCTGGCAAAGTGTAACTTAGTAACAGGAGAGGAAAAAATTTTGAAACTGTTTCGTCTCCCTGAGAGAGGAGAGCTTTCTCCTCACACTATCCCAAAATTCAGAAGATCTCATGTGCTCGGAGGTTAGATGAGGAAAGTACTGAAAAAGTCAGTGCACAAAAGACTGAACTAAACTTTTAGGGTATGTATTTATGCCCAGTACAAGAAAGGTAGCTTTGAACTTGGTAATACATTTCTCTGTGGTGTGCAGAAACTTCAGATCCCATTATGAAAGCAACACCACAATTCCTCAGCCCCAAATGGTGAAAAAGGGAAAAAAAGAGAAAAAAATTTGCACTGAAACCAGCTTTAAGACACAAGCCCCCAAACCAGTGGGGAAATACTCACCAGAATTCTGGATTCACCACAGGAAAGCAGGTCCGGAGAAAAGAAATCAGAGAAATGGGTCTCCTGCTTTTTCAGCTGTCCCCATGCCACGTGTCATGGAGGGAGATTAGCTGAAGCTCTGAGCTAGCTACTGCACAAAAAGCAACAGCAGGCTGCAGAGTGCTTGCACTGCACACACAGGGTTTACACCGGCTGACACGTGGCTAGCCGGGACACCCCAATAGTCCCTGTAGAACCGAGGTTCAGAGCTAGCAC
>NW_008239780.1:1728280-1749415 GCF_000691975.1 Corvus brachyrhynchos | reverse complement strand
GGAGCGAGGGCAAGAGGGGGCGGAGCCCGCTCGGCTCGCCTTTTATTTGGGGGAAGGGAAAGGGGAGAGCTAGGGGTGGACCTGGAGTAAGCAGCCAATCAGACTGTTCCGGGGGAATCCAAGTTACTTTCAGTTTTACCGGTGCTTAGAACAAAGGGGATTCAGGGCACATGACTGAAACAAGTCTGGACTTGTCTGGCCAGTCTCCGGCAGTGCTGCACCTCAGGGGCAGACAGCAACAATTTCCTACAAGAGAGGGCTTTTACACTAAGTATTTCTCCTTTGTGCCCATACCAGTCAATATGAGGAAGTTTTTCTTTATCCTGACGTGTTTCTGGTTGAGACATATGGAAGGCCTAAGGCATTTCATGGTAGAAAATCCTTTAAGCATTTATGCTATTTATTTAGAAAACTACAATTTTACTTTCAAAGAATTTGCACTGCTTTTTTTTTTTTTTTTCCAAAAATCCACATGATTAAACACAGCCTTAAAAGTCACTTTTCCAGTTGGTGAAATTATCACTTGCTCTTCCTATTTCATTACAACTCCACATTTGCAAGAGGAATATTGACCAGGAGCAAACCAAGAAAGTTGATTCAACCCAGCTGAGTTTAATACAGGTGTGTTAGGAGTTACAATCTGCTCATGTCTTGAAATTGCTAAGGAGGGGATCATGGCACCATAGTTTTAAATTGGGAGGGATAGTTCTGTACTCAACTGTCCAAAGCTTTTGTTGTCAAAATATTTTATAAATTATTTCTGTTAAATAAAACAGAATGTGTTAAAACAACATGGATTCCATACTGCTACGAGACCCAGCGTGGCAGATTCCACCAAAGGAAAGTTTAGGGAGGTTACGAGTATTTGACAGAGTAGTCATCAATTTGCATTTGTAGCAAATTCTAACTCTTGGTATAATATAAAAAAGAGATGTTTAAAAATAGGTGTGCTTAAAATGAATATTTGACTAACAGAAGTTAAATTTGTTCCAGTTTGACACGTTGCCATATTATTATGGCCAGTTTCTTATGGACACCTACATTTTTTTAAAACCTCTTGAGAAGTTTCAATGCTACTCCTGAGTCTCTTTTCTCACTAGATTAAATATTGAAAAATAAAACAAAATATGTAAATATAGTATACCCAAAAGCAAAAAAGTAATTTCCAACACAGATGGGTTTCAGGAGGTCTGCTGCCAAAGATTTTAAAATTCTTGTGCCAGGGGGTAATTTGCTTGCAAGAGAAGAAAATTTATCCAATTACCCTTATGAAATTATGAGTTTTGCTCCCAAATCAGCCATTTAATGGGGCATTTGAAATGAAGGTGCAAGCAATGGCCATCTTGTTTCTCATACTCTTGAGATTATGATATATCTAGTGTGTCTTGTTTCTCTGTGTCCCCTAAATATGAGGGAAATAACTATTGAGGATCATAACTTGACCAACATTATGCTGCAGGTAAAAATTAGTGATGGTTTGGTGGTTTTTTTTCTACATATGCTCTGCAGTCATGAAATTTAACCTTTAACATGCTATAAAGAGTGTTTCACTCCATCTCAGAAACTCCTGGACTCACTGAAGTCAGTGCTGTCCAGTTTTACATCAGGCCTCCCTGCAGTCAGGGAGAAAAGCAGCAGAAGTGTTGATATGGGTGAACTCATTTGGAGGGTAGCACTTGATATGCTTTGGGTCTTCCCTTCGCTTGAGGAAATGAGCCATGCTTGGCTTCTCCATTGCTCTTCTATATCAAATTCAGGGTATTTCCATGCAAGTAGAGGTTCTTGATAAGTTTATTGAAAGAAACTGCCCTTCACACAGTGAATGTCTGTCTCCCTTAGCTCAACATCCCTACTGTGATTTTTAGTACTTTGTGCTTGGCATTGAAAATCCATGTTTACAAGTAATGTACCAGTCCTCCTATTGAAAAGTCATAAATATGGAATGTGATCATGCACTATAAGAATGTTCTCATATTGATTTTTTTTCTTGTAGAAATCATAAATTGCCCACACTACAGCTTTGTGGAGGCCTGAGAAAAGCACAGAGCTCTGGTAGCTTTGGAGGGGATGTTTGTCAAACTGCCACCAACACTGCCAGTCCCAGAGCTACAGCTGACACAGCCTTACCTGCCTGCTCTACTTTTGGAATGAGAAACATTGCTAAGGGATACTTATGCCCTAGCAGCACCTCTGATTTTGAATCCTGCAGGGGCCTGATCAAACTAGTTAGACTTTCTCTCTTTAATTTTACCTGTCTATCAGGCATTGGCATTCAGCCTCATAGGAATTCTGTGCCTGTTAATTAGCAAAACATTGTGGAATCAGAGAGGACTCAACAAGAATAAGGAGAAAAACAGAGAAAAAAGGAACAGAACTGGGAGCAGAAAAAAAACCATCACAGGAGTAGGACAGAATTCAAGCACATGAGAGGTCCCAAAGTGGAAGGGCAAGTGGAGGGCGGTGATCAGTGTAATTCTGATAGAAGTTGAGTGAGAGATAGAAGAGATTTGTTTTACAAGGGATTTTTTTTTTTAATTGGGGATAAATGAGGAAAGAGGTGGTGTTATACAGGTGGCCTGAATGAGCTCAGATTTCAAGTATATTAAAGTGTGTGAATAATTTTTTATTATTCCTCTTTGTCAAACAGTTTTCATCAATAAGGTTACTTTGCCTAATTTTTCTGTCCTGACCTGTTTGAATATTCTGCCCATTCTGAAATAATAGCAGAAGAATGGAAGAGGGAGCAGACCTAAAAATATAATATGCTAAAACATTCCCATTGCATAATGTTTCATACAGGTAGACCCCATGTATCTCACATATATGAGAAATTATTTTTGTATTTGTTTAAACCAAGAATGATTTATTCTGGACTTTTATATGCTCCTTCCTCTCTCATTCCTCCTGGTCTGATATAATTTCATTGAAAGCTAATCTTCTACATATTTAATGGGGATTAGTTGGAAATAAAAATATGGTGGAGAGTTAAAATGGCTGGTGAGTGTCAGAGCTCGGACAGTTATCTCAGAAAAGCATTAAAAAGTTGGGAAGGAAATTCTGTCTTTTATTAAACTCTCATAGGTGATTCAGAGTTTGCATTGGAATCATTCAAGTCTACAAGAATACTGAAGAAACTGATGAAAACTGGTTCTTCAATACTTAGCTTAAAGAATGATTTCTTGTGTGTTTCTTTATAGTTCAATTTGTCATTTCATTGAGTCTACTCGCAATATGATTTAAGAGTCTGACAGACACATTAACCTCTTAATAACAAGTTTCTCAAACTCCTTTTCCAAGCCTCTCTCTTTGATAGGACTAAAACATGTAGTATATCTTATTTCATTTTGAGTTTTCTTGTCTTATCCTCAAAACACAATTCATTCATTTTTGTGTGAACCTAATAGGGCAGATTCTGTTGAAAGATGACTGGGGTGGTTATCTAAACAGATAGGAAAAGGATTTAAAGTTCCGCCTGCCTGGGCTCACTAGGCTTCTATCCAGGTGATATAAACAAAATTTCCTCTCATAAACAGAAACAAAGTACACTGAAGTAAATATTAAAGACTGACTGTCTGAAACATTTAAAAAAAACAAATTTTTAAGGACATAAAATAGACTTGACTTAAATATTGTAAGACCTCAAAGAAAAACTTATTAATGTCAATCAAAAACTTTCTCCTATTCCATTAACCATCTCCCCACTCTTGATTTGGATTTTACCAATGTAAATTATAAGCAATTTATGAAATAATTTATAAATCTATCTTCTCAGAAAAATTTGAGTTGTGCTGAAAAAAATTTCTGACTTCCTGGGGCTAATCTTTTCTGTGAGTCCCTCACCTTCTCACACACAGGCAGAACTGCTGGAGCCCATATTTCTGTTAGGATTCAGGGCAGCAGTGATAGTCTCTGAATCTGCCCTCACCAGAGCAAGTTATTCTGCAGTCCTCATGGCAGTATATGGTTCAAGAAGTATTAGCGCAGTAAATATTACCGTATCCCACAGCCGTAGGGAGGAGGAGAGAAACGATCCAGCAGGCAGGAATTGTGCAGCAAGATTGATTTATTTAATTATTTTACAAACTCTTTTATAGACTTTTTTCTTCATAGTCTAATTGTACAAAGGATCAGCCACCCCTTGGGGGAGATTGGCTAAAATCCTAAAACATCCATTGTCAAAATATTTTTCAACTGTATCATAAACAAAGCTAGGCAAGGTTGCAGGTGTTCATGGTTTATAAACTCTGTGAATATCTTCTGTGAGAGAGAAAAATCTCTCACAGACTTAGAAAATAGCAAGAAAAATTCTTGCTAGCAGCATTTTTGTATCCACAAAAGTTTTTTGCTCCAAGAGAAAGTGGGTACTCTCACAGAGCTCCTTTTGCTAATAAAATTGTTTCTGCCTTGTGAAAGATTAAAGATTTACCCTTCTTGCTTGGTCTGCAAAATAACACTTTATTGTATTTTATATTTTCCTATAAGTAACGTGCAAGAAGCCTTGTCCTTCTTCAGATAGTGACAACTGTCTCACGTATGTTCTTACATTTCTTTCTTCTTGTGGCATCAACTTCAACCATAATTTGGCTCCTAGAAATAATATTCTAAATCATGAATTTGAAAGCAGGTATTTAGAATATGAAGTGCTAAAATGTAAAGAGAGTAAAGCAGATGGCATCCCATGATTTCCTGAGGTTTCATCTGCTGATTTGAAAAGCTCTTCATTCAAAGTTTCTCTGCATACAGAAATGTGATTCAGCACTGCAGCCAGACCGTGTACCAAATTTCCATGGATGCTGCTAGAAAGATGCCATACAACAACTACAGAACTCATTTGCACCACTGGTAGTCAGGCTGTGTCTGAAACACGCCTCTCAAGTGTAAAATATTCAGCATTACAGGAGAGGGATAATATACACTACCAAGCCTACAGACAGGAATGGTGCAATCCACTCACATGGGTAATGTGAGAAATAATTATTTAATGCTCATGAAGCAGACAGAAAATTAAAAGTGCTATAGAGTGGTTGCTATTAAAAATCTTTACAATTTGACTTCACAATTAGATTACGTTATCACTGTATTCCCCTTTTGCTCAGTATAGGAACATTTAGGGAATACTTCAAATCCATGAAGGCAGCAATGGCATTAATTACTTGCAAATGTAATTAAGAAAAACAATACTGGTGATCTCTGATGCTCATGAAGTATCTATTTACTAGAGGAAATACAGTTTAGGACTGAAAATGTTGCATTTTAGAATATTATTTTATATGTCAATTATAAATGATGTGACAAGTTCTTACTCTTCAGACATGCCTGATTGCCTTACCGTAGATGGGAATGATCCGATTATGAAATGTTGGCCTCATTTAAAGCAGCACTCAAATACCCTCTGACTTTACTAGACAAAGTTTCATCCTTAGTCACTTGCCAAAAGCTGTAGAGGGAGTAGCTGTCACAGAAGAGAACTCATGAGTATTCTGGCTAGAGCTGTGCAGAATATTTTTAGTGTAAATTAGAGTTCTTCAAAATGTTCCAGTTATCAAGCAAAGACCTGAAAGTAGATGGATTTTGAAATCCATATTAATCAGTGCATGAGATCTTAAAAAATATTCATATTTTGATGAAAAAACTTTTGATCTCACATTTTACCTTTTCTTTTCTTCAGCTATTTTATTTCTTAGCTAAACTTGGAAGTCATGAGTGAAAAAAGATCTTAGTGGTTTCTCATATCATTCAATCTTTAGTCCATTTATGCAATCCCTTGATCATGACTTTTTCTTATTTTAAATGGACTCAGAGCCCTGCACTTCAGTTCACAGTTGTTCTAAGTGAATATTTACCTTAATCTTTACTTTTTTTTGGTCCACTGCCAGTACAATTCCAGCAAATCCACGATCACAATATGTCACATATGCTTTGTGACATGATTCAGGGATTGCACAGTGGAAGACAAATCTGTAGGATTCCTACTTATAGAGTTCTGAATAGTCCAAATAGGAGCCTGCAAATTTTCATTCTTTTAAGTAGTTGAGCTATACAATTGATGATGCCAAGACAAGTAAGTACCCCATGAACACAGGGCTGAACTTTCATTGCAAAGTTCAACTGGTGCCCTAAATGGTAAAATACAAACAGAACGTAAATTCAGCATCCCAGGGTGGATGTTGGGAGGGGGAATGAGGATGAATTACTGCAGTATTTTTAGATGGTAGTATTCATAGTTATTTTTGCAATGCTAAGAGACTTTGAAACGTTTGGAGTAACTCTATTGACATTGCACTGGGATTGCCAAGGACCAGGCACAGCTGCTTGGATGCTGTTAACACTGTAACAATGCCATTTCTCTCTCAGCAGCTTCCTGCTTTGCAAAATTTCTGTGCATATTTCGTTGGGGTGATGTTTCTTTGCGTTGATCCAACTTCCAGAAGCTTCTAACAACTTATTTATCACAGGATGCCAGGCAGGATTAGGGCTTGTTGTTAAAACCACGGCAGAGCCTTCAGAGCTTGCTTGTGGCTGGTAACTGCCAGGATGCATCTTTGAGAGCATCATCTGGAGTAGAGGAGTGGGAAGGGAAAAGGCTGTCGTGGTGTGTTGCTGGGAGCAGGTAAGATGTTTGCCTTTAATAATCTTTTTGATATTTGCAGCTGTGGTGTGGACAGGTATGGGAGTCATTCATCCAAACACCATCCACGTGCATGTAATTACACTCACAGGAACTTGCACTGTTATATGAATTAAATTAAACATTGTAGTAACTACTGTCTAATAACACACAGGTTCCCAGGGTACTTAGAGTATTAAATTGCAGATGGGAATTCCTTGGAGAGACACAGGTTGCATATCCATTTTCTGCTCAGGGAGGGAAAAGCTCTGCTCAATGTATTGTGTGGCTGTAGCTCGAGTTCTCTGTGCTTGCTCAAGAATTGTTGTGAAATACTTTCTAGGACCAGCAGCAAGTTCATTTAGGTCTGTCTCCATTTAAGACCTAGTCAGAGGGCTATGCAATTTAGTGATACTTAACATAGATTGCTAGTGGCTGCTGACAAAAGTGATTTTTTACTTTTTCACTAAATACTGCATGTAAAAAGCAGTAATGCTCTAGTGGCAGCAGTGTAAGCCTAACTTTAGGTTAAGCAAAAACATGAGCACAGGAGGACTGCAACATTTTTGCATTCTGGGCTAAAATAGTCTTTGTTGAACTTTGTTGAAACTGGCCCTTAAGGATGTATTCAATAGGACTTAATGAATAGGTATTTTTCAATAAATAGTTTATGATTTTGACCTCTGAATTTTGGCTCCCATGCCATGTTTGCTTGAGCACCTTTCATCCGCACATGCTCGAGACCATGTGCCAGTTCTTTTCTGCAACCTTTTTAAAACAGCTGAAAAACTAGCAACAAGAACAGGATCTATCTGTAGCATAAGGGCAAGAGTTGTACAGATCTCTGAAATTGGTTGGTGGTTGCCTTAGAGTACTGCAAGTATTACTTTTAATTTCTGTGAGGTATATACAGCGACTTCTGCAATACACTGCCACCAGACAGTCTAGCACATCTGGGACACTATGAATTTTTCTGGTGCTTCTTGTCAAGTTTCTCATTTAACAAGAAGGGATTGAACATATACCTGTAATTAATGCATGAGAAGTCTGATATTAATAGATGAACTTTCTGTGCACCTTTTGTGTATTTATCCACATTCTTAGTCATAAAGAGACAAAAACTAGAGAGAAAATTATTCTTAATATTGGACAGTTTTATTATCTTCATAGCTATCTTTCAGTATTTTAGCCAAATTCTAAATGGTTACATCAGGCTTGTAAATTTCATCTGGTTTCTCTTTGCAGTTAAATCTCAGTTTATTGCTCAAATGCAGCAGGATGTAGACCCTGGGAATGGGGTACCATCAAAAGCTAATAGTGTATATAAAATAGGAGTTTACACTTCCAAAATTTTTCTCTCTTCACAAGTATTGACATCTACCTGATAAACTCCTCTTATTGTGCAGTTGAAAGAGTCTTAAATTCAACCCACCAAAGAATTCATCTCCTCTTGAGCAAGTCTAGGCAACTATATTCACCTTTTAATAGGTGCTGCATGTTTAAAAATTGCTATGTACAACTAAGATATATGTGCCACAAAAATTTCAAATCCTCATTAAAAAGTGTGTTTACATCGTACTCCTGTCAGGCAGTGGGATCATGTGAGCTAAGAAACGTTTTTGTTAGAAAAACCAGGGATAGAAATGAGGATTTCTTACACTTTGTAACTGGAATTTTTGGCTGGAACTTTTTTTACCCCCTTTTTTTAATTGTGGAAGCTCATTAGACGTTCATGTTTATCTCATGCTATAGTCTGTCTTGCCATGGATAATTCCTGATGTCTGGACAGTTGAAGGTGTCTCAGATACTGCTGTTCAGGTGAGAGTAATGAACATATTTATTCTAGCAATAAAAGTCAGCATTGCAACAGTTTTTGTTCCTGGTAAACTATACATATTGATTTGGAAGAAAACATGATGTTAAAGAACAGAAACCCTCAACAAAATGGAAAAAATATTCAAGATGAAACACAGATGCTTTTAATTTTAAATTGTTCTTCTTTTTTCTTCTGTGGAGGTGTGCATACAGAAACACAGGACAGTAAAGGAAATAAGAATTGTATTAATAATTTATAAACACATTATAAAACATTTTTAATATGAGCTATCTGTACAATATGTGACATAATATTTATGAGGAGAACAGAGGAATCTGTGGACCAGAGAAAACACAATTGCAAAGTGCTGTCCCCCAGTCAGTTGCACCCAGTGCAGGGGTGAGAAAGAGCCAAGCTGGTGTGTATTCTTCTATATAAATACCTGAATTGCTGTGGGCATCACCCCTGGGGTTGTATACTCTGTAATTAACACCAGCATTTGCACAACATAAATGTCTATGCTCTGAATGCATTATAAATAATCAGTATTTCATCATCTGATTTTTATCACATACTAACACATGAAAAAGGGGAGTTGTCTCTTTCAAGTAATCCCAGTATTTTAATGCTTCAAGTAAGCACACTGGGTAACAAACCTGCAGACATGAAGTATTTACCTCAGGGTAAAAGTATAGGATCATGGAATGACACATAGTCATTATTAGAAAATATTGTATTCAAGAGCATTTTGGCTCAAGGATTGTGCTGTTACTGAGTGAATCAATTTCTTCATTTGCTATGTCTGGGATTCTTAACTCTTAAATATTAGACAGGACATTTCCAACAAGTAATAAAAAGTGCAAAAAAATTGAATTTAATTAGAAACACCTCCAGAAATTTGGTTACATGTTGCTTACTTCCTTAGTAATCCCTTAATGGACAAATTGAAAATGAAACTTGCTTTGTCATCCGCTCAGTCCTCCAAAACATTTGGATAAGGTTTAAGCATTTAAACATTTGGATAAGGTTTAAAGTGTGCTGTTTCACAACTGCCTTAAAGGAAAAGAAACAGTTTTCAGATATGAAAAAAAAGTAATCTGGAGAATACCTCTGGAGTATTCTGGAAATGCAGAGAAACACTGAAATGAAAAAAAAAACCAAACAACAATTGCAAAACCAAACACAAACAAACAAAAAAACCCAAATATTTTCAGAAGCTTTTAGCTTGGATATAAGACAATATTTGGAGCGACCTCAGCACAACATAGTAAGACCTGTAACAACATTAGTTTTTAAATTTCAGGTGTGTTCGGTTTTTTCCAGTTTGTTTTGGGTTTGTTTGGTTTTTTTTTTTTTTTTTGGGGGGGTAGCATGTCTTAGATATTTTGATTCAAACAGAACCTTTCCTCCTAAATGACCGACCTTTTTTTTCCCCTGTGTCTGCTTCCATTGTGAGATGCAGGGCTGGGGTGAGATGCTCCTCTCAGAAAGAAATATCTACAGACCTGAGAAAAGCTTGCAGCCAGTAGTTAATTTGCTCCTGTTAGTGCTAGCTGCCCTGAAATATTTGATCAAGGATTTATATGATCAAATTGGCATCCTCCGCTCCTCTGTTGCAGACTGATTCTCTTCACCTAATGTTTATTGTTCGTAATTAGCTGTTCGTTGATGTTAATTAGACGCACATTTTCTTGCTCTGTAATCTATGTGTGCATGAAAATTTGTTTCAGTTTCCAAAAAGGGGAAATAGATGCGTAAGCATTTGCTATCAATGTGAATATATGGGGTAAACCACAGCTATAAATTGAAATAAATTGAAACATATACTTGAATGTTTTCGGACTTTACACATAGATTTTGTTGGTTCCGGATATGTAATACGCACTTAAAGTTGGTCTTCCCTTAATTAATTGGGTTATGGAAGCAGAGTAAGAAATGGATTACAGGTAGAGACAATTATAGGACGCCAGTAAAGAAATGTGAGAGGGAAGTAAGCAGGTTGGGTCAGTGTGACACCAGTGGCCCCCTGAGTGGCACCTGCACAGTGTGCATCCCTCCTGTGTGTACAGACTGCAGGGCTGGGATCCTCCCCACTGCACAGACACCCCGGAGCCCTGCAGGAAGGTTGAGATGCGTGGATCAGTGGCACACTGTAGACGAGAAATGGAGCAAGGCTGCCTGGGTTTGATGAGAACATTAGGCTGGAGTGATAGATTGAGCTGATATTACTGAGGTAGGGAAGGCTTTATATCATAACAGAATGGGTAGACAAGGAGATAAAACAATACTATGCTTTGTGTCAACAAGAAATGTGAAATGTGTGAGGAAATGTGTGGAATTATAAAAAAGAATGAATTAATTTCCTTGCCAGCACAGTAGTCTTTGTATAAAATCTGTTGTCTACTGCTTGTTTCAAGACTTAGAATATATTTTCTTAAGCTTTTAATCTATGCTTTATTTGGGCATATGGAGACTGATTGAAACCTCAGCTCTTGAAACACTTAGTGCATTGTATCATGATAATGATGCCTGCAGTGGGAATACCAGCAACATTATGAGCAATAGGCTTGAGGAGTAAGAGATTCCCAGACTTCCCTGCACTTTCACTTAAAAAGTTCATGCATCTTTAATAGTGAGGATCACATTGCAATTAAATACCTTACCAGTACCAGAATGACTGTGCCGAGAAGCAGTGCTCGCTCTGCAGTCTGCACAGAATTTTATTTTATGATTGATAAGATGCATCAAGTTACAGCTGTCCCTGGGTACTCATCACAGGAGATTAGACCTGGCAACAGTCTCAAGAGATCCTCCAGTTCATTCTTTTAGCCCAAGATCAATTACTAAAATTGTCCCTGAATAATATTTGCCTAATTTTAAGCTCTGTTTAAAAGAAAAAACAAACAAACAAACCCACAAAATAATAAAAAAGAACTCCTATTAACTCAATTATATATATATGTCAATGTTTATTTAGGGGACAAGAAGAGATAGGTTACATTGTTTTTTAATATGAAACTAACCTGAAATTTATCCTTTCCTCTTTCCTCTCTCTGATTTTACCAGCTGTTTTGGAAATCAAATTTACATGCTTTTGTATGTATATCCATCCTCCTGTGATGTTCTGATATCTTCCACACCAATATTGTGTGGAGGATACCAGAACAGTGAAATATTCAGCACTTTGCTAAGTCAGATTTTGTTACTTTTCAGATTTTTTGATACTTCGGTGTTTTTCTTAAGCTGAATTTTCAAACTGGACTTATGTATTATTTTTACTTCAAATCTCCATTAAGCCATTTAAATATTGAGAAATATGGATTTAAATATCCACTTTAGTGTATTTTTTGTAACATGATGAATGAGACAAGAAGAAAATATATTGGTTTACTCAACTAAAAGATGATCTGACACCTCATAATACAATATACAGATATTCCAAGAAGTAGATAGGAGGAAGAGTAGCTGTTGTATCCAGAGTCATATTTTTGAATATTTAATATGAAACTCTGAAGATTAAATCCACTTTTAAGCTGTCTGTTAAGCTTGGTTTTCTCAGATTTCATTTGTGCACTAAACTCTGTAGAAGTTCTATTCACAGTGGGTAAGATCCAGCCCTGGAACTAAACAAGGCTTTTCCTGCAACTGAAAACTTTTGATTGTGTAGGTTTTGTCAGGAGAGAGTTAGAGCACATGAGCAGGGAGACCCTCCCTCCTGTATCCTCCACAGCCCCCAAGCAGAGCAGAGGAAATAACTGAATTCTCCTGTTCTTCAGTTATCAGTAAATATCTGAAACCCACTGTGGAAGTTCTGGATCTTTTTTCAGAACTGTCCACAAGGAAGTTTAAAGCACTTGCACCCAGGCAACACTTGTAAGAAAGTATATGGCATTAAAGAAGATGGTATGTAATTGGAGAATTTAAGGGGATTTTTTTTGGAGGAAAAAAAAGAAAATGCATTCTGGGTTAAAGCAGAAGGGGCTGATCTGTCCCAGTACTCTGTGACAGGTATCTAACTACAGGGGATGCTTAGGGAAAATCAGGACAGGAGAATGTTGGGATGGTCATTGAAAACTTTCCAGTGCTCCAGAAGTTGGTGGCCTCATG
Organism: Corvus brachyrhynchos; assembly: GCF_000691975.1. Classification (NCBI taxonomy): domain Eukaryota; kingdom Metazoa; phylum Chordata; class Aves; order Passeriformes; family Corvidae; genus Corvus; species Corvus brachyrhynchos. The sequence goes on along the minus strand of NW_008239780.1, from coordinate 1,736,885 downwards.
ACTTCCGTAGAAACTCTTTCAATCCCATCTCATTTATTTCTGAATAGGATTGAGTGAATGAGGCAGGGTGTTTCAGGAAAAAAAAATATGTCCTCGTGCTTGGTGACCTGGAGAATTGGTTTTCTGCATGCTCCTGACACACAGTAATACTATGCTGGTTACTAAACCCACACTTGATAAGGGCTTACCTGAGCTGCGAATATCCTGGACATGTGATTTGGGAATGCAATATACACCAGCTGCAACTGAAGTAAATTCTTCTGCCTTGGATGTATAAAGTACAATATAGCACTAAATCAGATTTTGGGTTTCTGGCATTGCATCTGGTGTCTCTGGAATAGGAATATCAATATGCACTTATCTCAGATAGTTGTTATGAATGTGTAGTGAAGGAACTAAATACTGCACTGATGAATGTCATAGAAAGGTTCTGAAGAAATTAATCATTTTGTCCAGTCAGGGGTTTGAATAGTGTACAATAAACAAGGCATAACACCATACAGTAAACAGTGGGGATAAAACTGATAATATTGAATAAGTGTCAGCAAGTGATTTATTTGCATCTCGTGCCCTGATTAATGGTAGTTTTTTTCCAAAATAATGTGGGGCTTTATCACATGAAGACTATGACCTGAATTGGGTATGTGAAAGTAGTCTATCTGAATCAAGAGGTTTCCTAATTTTCAGTGCCCATTTCTGACATTTTAGTGATTTGTGCAGGTTGTGTCTTTGTGGAACACATAATCATTTCATATGCCCTTAAACACCTCTGGTCCTTATTATCTGAGCTGTTTCTATCATCTTGTATACAAGCACATTTTTTGACTTTAGAGAGCAATTTTACTGGATAATGATGTGGACATGCCAGTCCTATAAGGCCTTACTAGTCAGTACAGCAATTTCAACATCATCATCGGCATCAGATTTTATTCTCGGTTATGGAAAAAGAAAAAAACAAAAAGAAAAAAACCCAAACCAAAACCCTAAAATTAGAAACACATGAACTTGGAGCAGAAAGATAAAAGTTACTCTCTGTTATGACTCTATTGCAGTCAAGCAGTAACAACAGAGGAAAGTGTGATACTCAATCTGTACATAGAAAAGTGACTTTCTCTTGTGAGTCATGTCTGGAAAGAGAACTCAACAACTTACTGGTATTATCAGTAAAGCAGCATTTTATTGAATGAGTCTGTTGGCTTTTTCACACAAGTAGAAGTGTGAATTTCCCAAAGGCCTAGTGGTTTGGACAGTGCTATTTAGATTTATTCTTATCATTATGTTAGACTTAGTCTGCATCAAGCAGCCAGGTCCCAGGTAAATGGGAGCTCTCTGGGGGGAAGACAGGAGCCTGATGAGTTTCAAAGGCTAATCTGCCAAAATACTCTGGTGAATAGGCATCTAGAGCTGCAGTATTTATTTTGGTAAAGTCAAAAAAAAAAACCCTCAACCAAAGACCCGAGAAAACAAGAAAAGAAATAGCATTTATGTTAAAGTCCCTGGAAGGAACTATCCACTGGCTTTACCTTCATTGGCACTGCAGCACAGCACCCTGTGGGGATCTGTGTGCATTTCTACCTTTTCAGGCCAAGTTTAGTGACAAGAGATGTGGGGTTTTTTCACAATAACATGGATTTTTTCAGAAACAGTATAGAAATTATATATTCACCAGACAGAAGTTTCAACAGTTGTAGGCATTTCATTTTGATCATGTCTGCAGCAAGCACATAAGTTTGTTTCTATGTTGTGTTGGCTAACATTTCTTACTAACACAATCACCAAGAACCTGTAGTGAGTGTTCTAAAGCATACTCAGCTCATTGGAGTCATACTAATGTTAATAAACTCAAAGAAAATATTACCACCCTTTCCAAAATGACCAGTACAAATTAGGAAAAAGGAAATAATTACATCACTTTATTTGAGAGGCTGCACTTTTAATAATAGAGTTTTATTGCATTTATTTAATGGAATGTGATGTGGCATTTAAAAAAAATAAGTTATTGAGGCCTGGTTGAAAACCTGATGAAGTGAACAACAATTTCTATGTTGACCTCTTTAGGCTTTGGTCCTTGAGAACTCTTCAAAATTATATGAAATGCAAAATAAAATCCATGACTTCCTCTTAAATTCTTCTGAACCCTTCCAAGTGAAAGTGCATCATCTCCAAAGTTCTCTTTCCAGAGCTCAAAGTGGGAAAAGCTTCAATCATTATGGCCTAAAAAAAGCCAATTCTTATTTGCCTCCTTAACAAGTAATGAGGATCTAGGCTGATTTTTTGCTTACTTTGAGAATCACGTAATTTTCATATAAAACTCTGGAGTGAATCAGAGCAGCTTGGAGGCAACACCATCTGATGCTGACCATCAGTATCGTAGTGAGTGGTTCTCAGCAGAAGCAGCTCCTCTGCCGAGCAGCCAAGGAAGGGATGCAAAGAAGGTGGCTGTGTACCCATGACAGCAGCCACACCACATCCCTCCCCATGAGGGTGGGCAGCAATCTGCCTCTGGGTTCAGTATTGGACACCATGATCTTGGTGTGAAAATGTTGTGTTCCTGTGTTCAAAGCTATGCAGTGAATATATTGGACAACATGGAAAAAAATATTGATAAATTTCAATGAGATCTCAATCTTTTGTTACTTTGCTTGTCATCTGACTCATAGTTTAATCACTATTGTCTGGTCTGAGATTTTTATAGGTAAAATGCTGTTAAGAGTTTAGAGTGAAAATTGATTTGAAAAATTTGAATCTCCACGGATTCATAATTTTAAACAAATTTTGAATAGTAATACTGACAAGCACACACACACGTATATATAACTCGCAGTATGCATTAACCCAGCCTAATTATGCCCCCCTCCTTCCTTTATCCACTGATACTGCTACCTAGTGAGTATATTCCACAGTTAAAATGAAATAGTTCAGATGTCTAATAGTAATTGTGAGTCATTCCTCCTCTCCATAATGTGGAGTATGGAGAATAAATATAGTTTTCAGGTTTGGTAGTAAACATATCATGTGGCTCTAGTTAGAAGACCATGCTCTGTGGTTTTATGGCCAGTATAAACTCTATTGATTAAGCGCAGTAATGTTGTTGGAGTACCTGGAAAGGCATTCAGTCAGTACCCACAGAAGTGTCTACATCTGGCATTGCATTTGTCTCAAAGAAATTCTGCAGCACTCTGCAATATGTGAAACCCTTGGAGTTATTTTAGAACTGTGGTAAGCCCTTTCTGCTGTCAAGGAACCTGTATACAGCCATTTCAGTGATTGCTGCAGCGAAAGTTGTGTGTTACTGAATGCGACAAGGCCAGTAAATAATTTAAAGTAATTAAACTAAAAAGTGGTTTCTTTACAAAATATTAGTGTAGAAAATACTATTTTGTTATACAGTAAAATTTCAGTAGCAAAGTCTTACTCTAGCATCTTTTTCTTAAGAAGAAAGAGAAGATGGAATTATTAGTTTGTCATAAATTAGGAAGATGTGCTAAAAATGAAGATTTTCTGTCATCCATCTCAAGTTCTTCCCATACAGAAATTATCTGCTAGAGATGAATAACTTGAACATTTAAAAACAGAATGCCTACAGATAAAAACTGTTGGAAGAAAACAATTAGAAAAAATAACATTAGAATATTGGCAAATCTCACACATTGCAGCACACATTGCAGGCCTTCTGCACCACTCTGGGCAGGAAAGACTTCCCTGGGGGCAAAGATTTGCCCTCCTACCAAAAAAGCAGGAGGTAGAGCTCTTGCCAGCTTTGAAAGAAAATTATTTTTAAAAATAGTACAGAACTGCTGGAGCCTATGAGCAGAATATCTTCCTGTAATAAGCTTCTTGGACATAGCCAATAATTTTGTTGTTTCCTCTACTTTCTTGGGTTTATTTCCCCCTAGATACCACTTCGTTCACATTCCTATTAAAAAAAAGAAAAAAATTGAATAACTGAGAAAAGAGGATATTTTTCTTCTTTTCCTCTTTCTTCAACTATCCAGTAGATTTTTCTTTCTGTTGAAGAGAATAATTTGTGAAGATAGACAATTATCTTCAGTTTCATTAGTATCTGCATGAATCTGTGCAAGCTCCAAGGATGTCACTCATGCTCCAGTGACAAAAAAAAATGCATAATTTGGTTTTGGCGGGACATATTAAATCTCAAATTAGGCTGACAAAGAAAGGAAAAGTAAATAGCACAATGTGGCTGAAAGGTTCCTCTAGGGGGGCTGTGTGGTGTGAACAGAGGGAGTATTGACAGAAGCAGCATGTTTTGCAGCACAGCTCAAGATTTGCTTAGCCTGGAGGTGAAAGGCAGATTCCATTCCCTTTTCTGCCAAAGAATATTCAAGTTTTCAGCAGTAACCTCACAGTGGCATCTGAATATAGACTATTCCTTGACAATACACAGTGATTCACATCAAGGTGCTTTCATTCTCCACTGTTCTACTATTCTATGTTGTACACAATATTTAAATATTTAATAAAACAGAGACTGGGATCATATCCAGTTGCTACTAAGTAAAGCAAGTCCCAGGGTGACCATTTTTAATTTCTTGTTATAAATTTTAATTTACATTTATTTGAACTGATTCTGCTTTTGTTAAACAGAGTCAGAAATATTTCATTTAATTTGAATTTTCTTCATTTTTTTTTATTTTAGTGGAAGGAAAAAGCATCTCAATTTGGTTCAAAATGCCCCTATTTTCATAACAACAGGATAACTCTTTATTACCTCTGAGTTAGAGCCTGTTTTTTCCACTATCCAATCTGCCAGTCTAATCCTCATTTTCAGAATTGCTGATTTCAGGTTATTGTCATTAACAATTAGTAGTCCTGCTCAGAATAGGAAAGTACATAAGATGCTCCTTCTGAACTTTGTCATCTGAGTCACCATCCCTATGACAAAAAGCCCAGAGAATCAGAATTGTTTAGCCTGCAGAAGAGAAGGCTCCAGTGAGATCTTAGAGCACCTTCCAGTACCAAAAAGGGCTACAAGACAGATGGAGAGGGACTTTTTTGGAGAGGGTATCTTTTCTTTTACATACAGATTTCTTTAATTTTATGTATTACTACTTCAATTAAAAATGCTCAATGATTTCTCAGTATTTTTAATCACCAGATCTAAGATTTCTACAGTCTTTAAAAATCTTTGAAGTCAGTATACATACATATACATTTGCAAATATTACCATAAGCGTTTCGTTTCAAGTGCCATGTAAATATTCTTCAGTTATCTTTATTTACTTCATATCTTTAACGACTAGTTATAAGTTTGCCTAACATCCAAAAGTGTAGAATATATATAGCAGATCTTAGAAAAGCATTGGGAAGAATAGACACTCTTCACTAAATAAAACAATTTGCCAGTACCTGGAAATTATTTGCTTGTGTTCAACACCTTGCCTCATACTTTGATTTCATTTTCTCAAGATATACTGTGTCCTGAATGCATTTTGGGATTCTACATTGAAAAATAAACTAGTGCTCCTAAACAATATTTAAAATGACATTTTTATTATGTTGGCATGAAGCACGTTGCTGAATTGCTTTTAATATGATAATGTTTTGCAGTTTACTATGCCATAAGTGCAGTTTGGCAGTTGAGTTTACATGAATATTTCATCCAGAAAAGGCCATGAATTTATAATTATAAATAGACCTGTTCAACAGAAAGAGATGGATGATTCTATAGCTACTAATTTTCCAAGGAAATGATATGTAGTTGAAGACCAAAGGCAAAGACTTCCAGCTGCAGAGGGCCATCTGCAGATCACTTTAAGCAGTATTACAGAGGTCTAGCTATCTTTCCTAGTGGATTAGTTGCAGTTGTTTATGATGCTCAGATTTTTATGTCTTGGCTTCTTCAGCTGTGTATTTGCAAAAGCACTGGCTGATCAAGGAGGTAAAGCTAGGCTGTCTTCCTCTCTCCTTCACCCTTATTTTGTTCACCAGTAGCTCGCTCTGGTTTACTGCATCCCACATGACATGTTCATTGTAGTGAATAGCTATTGTGTAAATTCTCTGAAATCCCAGTAGTGCACTAAGAAAGCAACACTAAAACACTCCATCTTTAGTGCATTTTTGTATATTCTTAATATGATTTAATTTCATCCAGTTTTACTCAATTGTCAGCATTGCTCCTCTACAACTGCAAAAATATATTCAAATTCCTGTCTGATTCTATTGTAATATCCTCTTTTGTTCTAATGTTTTTAGTTTTGTTTTCCTCTGCTAGTGTGTTGAAAGCATCTTCAGTACCAGATCTTCCAAATAGGCACTGCAATGACTATACTGATGAGAATTCAGCCCACTCTAGTCAGTGCTGCACATCAGCAATATGAGCCCTGATGCCTTTGGCACATTCCTAAGACATTGGTATCTTCATGAATCTGTGCAAGCTCCAAGGATGTCACTCATGCTCCAGCGACAAAAAAAAATGCATAATTTGGTTTTGGCGGGACATATTAAATCTCAAATTAGGCTGACAAAGAAAGGAAAAGTAAATAGCACAGTATATGTGGCTGAAAGGTTCCTCTAGGGGGTTCCTCTAGGTGGTGTGAACAGAGGGAGTATTGGCAGATTCCTAAGACTAAAGGACCTGGTAAGAGTTTATGTATGTAAGATACACTGACAGAGAGAAGCAACATGAACATGAAGTAGCACAGCAGCTACTGTGATTATTGATTGGGGGAAATGATTTATCCAGGTCAATTCTATCTGACAGCTGTCATATTAATTGCTAGGGATACAGACAATGAGAGATAGGGATGTTCTACTGCAATGTTGTCTCTTATTATGCTGTATTTAGTATAAACTACTCTACTGTGTTTTCCAGCTCTGTTAAAGCCTAAAATTTTGCCCTTTGTTGTACCTGTGCAAGTCCCTAGAAGTAAATAGAGCTGTCTTGCATTAGCAGAGAAGTTTCTCTGTGTCCATATATGCCCACAGAGCAATGAACAGCTGTGGCACAAACATGTTTCGGTGTTTTGGATACATATTTTGAAATATTAAAAAAAATAAATTGGAAAGAATGTATAATATGGAGAAAGAAACTAGGAGAGTATTTGGAAGGAAAATGGGGGGAATACATATAAATAAGGAATAGACAGTTAAGAATTGAATTCTTGAAAGAACTAAACAGTGTAGAGGTTAGAGGCTAATTCTCCCTCCATCAAAGTTAATGGCAAGGCATCCATTAACTTTTATAGGACCTAGATTAGCCTCAAAAGTACTTATAGCAGGATAAAAGAATGAAATGGTGATGATGGTGATGATGATGATGCAGAAAACACAGTGGAGATGGGTATAAATATGTTGTTATGGAAAGAATGGGGAAAGGACTACACTGTATTTTCAATTATCAGTCCTGGGCTTAAAATGGAAAAGAGGAGAAGGGAAGAAAAGACAGGAGAAGAATGAGGAGATTGAGGTTTATGCTGAAGGATGATACATAGGATTTATACTGAAGGTTGATACAGGACAGGCAGAGTGAGATTCAACAGTCTCAGGTTGATGTCTAGTAGAAAATGTCTTTGCAAATACCTCTATGGGACACTTGCATTAAAGGCCAAGAGAAAATTGGTGGACTCACCCCAAGAACAAAAATATGAAATTAATTTAAAACATACAAATAATAATTTTAAAAGAGTGGAGCAAACCCACACACAAGAAACCCCACCAAACCAAGGACTCAAGAATACAAAAATTTTCAGCTTAGGCTTACTTTCAAAATACTGTGGGATCTTTAGCAAACATAACCTCTCCTTATCTTCGATCCCTAACATTTATCCATTTTATGCATTAAATATTAATGTTGTTCAATGGTTTGAAAAGCTTCTAGAAATGTTTGAAAGCTTCTAGAGTGCTGGAATAATACTTGTTTATTTTTTGATCATATTCCCAAACCGTGAAGAAAGTGGGACTCTTCAATCAGACAAAGAATTCTGCTGAAATATGAAATGGAAACAAACAGCATTGTTCTGTTCAAATAACTGTTCCCTTTTAGTTGTGTTTGTAAATCACATGAGTTAATACTGATACAAAACAAAACTACAGAGAATTATTTTCCTATTTTCTATCCGAAATAAAAACATTGTGTCTTGAGTTAAAATTTTGTCCCATCCCAAGAGATGTTTCAGTATCTATATCTATTCAATTACCTAGTATCTATTTATATACTTGTTAATTTTTCTTGAATACTTTTTTTCCCTACATCTCTTTTCCATTTCAGTCACATTTATGGCAAATGCTTGATTTCAAAGGCAAGGAGACGTTGCATCCTGTCCCTTTCTCTTACCTTCTTAATTAATTTCTCAATGTATTTATAGGCAGATTTTCTTTATCCATAATGAATATACACTTGATATAATCTTCTTAGAGTGTCTGTGCTATCATAAATATGCCTCTTCATAAATGAAAGGGTTTGTCTTAAAGATTTTACTCTAAATTTTCTCAAAAATGTATTGTGAAAGCAGCCTGTCACAAATGCTGTGGAAAGGTTTCTTTTTTGCTGTATCTACATGTTCTTCTCCAATAAATATTTGCATTAATAAAACTGGGAAAATAATATCTTAACTTTGACAGACTGGCTCCATGAAAAAAAACAAAA
>NW_008239780.1:1713600-1728226 GCF_000691975.1 Corvus brachyrhynchos | reverse complement strand
CAAAACACTAATTTTTATTTCATTAAAGAGTAGGAAACTGTCAGGGCAAATTCAAAAAGATTTTGAAATGGAAGGGCTGACTCCACTTTGATTTGCATTTTACAAAGCAGAGGCTTTAAATTAGGCAGGAGGAGGGAATTCTTTGTGTCAGAAATACATGTTTTGGCATTTCTGTGAAAATCCATCCATACTTGGTGAAATAGTAAGTCCTTGAAAAGCTTCTTCACATGCTTTGAAGAGATTTGCTAAATGTGAAAAGGAAACGTGGCTCAGAAGCTTCTTTTTGGGTTGTCACAGGCAACTTTTGCTGCCCTACTGTCAGCTGCTGTGGCCACTGACTGTTCCTTGTCCCTGAGCTGTTGCTTCCAAGTGCAACATGATGCTGAACTGGTCATACTTTCCTGACAGCTGCTCAGAAAGTCAGAGAAAGGCAGTTCCTACGTGTGTTTTGTGATATTGGTTTGGTGATTCCCGCCTCAGAGCCAGGAATCTGTGGTGCCAAGAGAACGGTGCACCGAGGGAGCGCGCCCCACAGTGTGGCGGGGAGAGGAGATGGTTCTCCAGCTGGCTCCTTCACAGATGAACTCAGTAGGCTGTGGACAAGAGGGGTTGAAGTCCTTTTAGCCAGGAAAATTAAATAATATAATCTTGAAGCTTTCTTAGCACTTTCTAGTGATTTTTTTGTGGCAAAGTCAGTGTGAGCAAAGGTGACACACTCTTTAAATAATAATAGTGCATTTTTTAAAATAATATCCATAACTGAAGAAAATTTCAAAGTTTGTAAGAAAAGTAATGAACCACCTCCTCCTTCAAAATACAATGTGCTTTTCCTGGAGGAACTCTGCAAAACATTTTATGTTGCTTCTTTTCTAATGTCTTTTCATTGTTCTGTGGTCCAAAAGGTGAAACTGTGGTCAGTGCATTAGGCTGGGACTTGGCAGGACTGAGTTCAGGTCACTACCATGCTGATGGTTTTCTGTGGGAACCTGGACTCTAATTAGTGTTAGTTTGGCTTACTGTCCATGCAAGAGAGTTAATTGCTTGTTACCTGGTGGACTAATACGAGATTAAATACCTTAGATATATTTATATTCTCACAAAAAAGTATCAGACAGGTCTTTAGATGAAAAACAGAGCTAATCAACCCTTTCATAATCACATGAAAGACATTCTGCAATAAAACAGACATAATTTTTACAATCAACTGGTTTAAGAACATATTCTAGTTCTACCATGAAAAGAACACAGAATATGTCATGGAAAGTGATTATACCACTGAGCTGAGATCGCTACTCCGACTTCTCAAGAAGTGTCTGCCAACATGGAAGGAAAGAACAAAGTTGCTGGTGAATTATCACTGATGTTGGTATGAACATACTGTGTTTTAGTGGAGTAGATAATGCTCTCCCAACTCCAACAGCACAGGAAAGGCTTCCACAGTGTGGGTTTATGGTTTGCTCAGCCCTGCTATTACACCTGTCAAGCCAAGACAGCACCACTGTCAAGCATCATTTCACATTGTGAAATGTCAGAGCCCAGAGCCAGGGAGGCATAACTCAGTGGAAGTTCACCTGTATGTAAGTTCACGGACATAATTATGAGATCTTATAAAAACATATCATGTACTTTGAGTTTGTGAGAATTCCTAGTTCACATTCCAGAGTCTGATTTTAAATCTCTGACTTGCCATGCTCTCATGTCATTTGTTAAAGCGATCCAATAGTTCATAGATACAAACCAATTTTTGGTGGGTTTTTTTTTGTTTTGTTTTGGGGTTTTTTGTTTGGATTTGGGTTTTTTTATTATTATTCCTTTAAACCAATAACCTATTTTGTGCTTCTCTCTCCTTGTATCAAAGGGCAGGGCAATATGTTGTTTCAGTTTCCTATAGAGAAACCAGCCTTCCTGTTATCTGTCCTCATCACAGTCGCTGTTCTAGACATGCAGCAGTGGATGTGTCACTGACTTCTCCTGAACTGCAATGGGCCCAATCATGTGTAACAGATTCCCTCAGCTCCTTGGCTTTCACTCAAATCTAGTAGCTAAACCTGAAATACATTTTAGTGTGCTGCTTGCCCTCCTGTGTACAAAGAACTGACTGCCAGCATCTGAAATACTACATTTATTCTGCTGCCAATCTAAACTCATGCTGGCAACAGCTGATGGAAATTTCCTTATGTGTAGAGTTTAATTGAATAAACTTTGGTTTTGATTTTTAGAATGCTTATGAAGTTTGGTTAATTGTTAAAACCAGAGAAAAACTCTCCAGGGACTGCTAATATTGCTACTAAAAATAAGCTTAACACTAATTTCTTTACAGGCTCCTACTCTGTATAAACTAGGCTTTCAAATGACACTCAAGGCAGAATAGAGTACACTTAATTTTTTTTATGCTATTATAATTATGTATCCTGAGAAAACGGGCATCCTTGCAGCATCAAAGTCTAGAAATCAGTATTAAAAACACACCACATCCCACCCCCCGCCCCCACCAAAGTCTAATAATAAAGCTAAGGGACAGGTTCTCTCTGTTATCTGATACATTCATTTTCATTACATCTCTTCTCTTGCCTTTCCCTGCTATTGAACACTTTTGTGATTTAGCTGAATGGGGTGCTGGGCGACCTTGCCTAGGCCATGCTTTTGCCAGGAAAGGATGGAACAAATAATCCCTGAGGTCCCTTCCAACCTGGGAATCTGATCCTGTGATATTGAGAGATTTCTGTTTGGTTCATTCTACCAGATAGGGGGAATACAGAGGGAAATACAAGGCAAGTGTTTATTCCTTGGGGTTTTGGCCAGCCTTGGGTTGGATTAGGTGGGGTGTACAATTTACCTTCTGGCCAAAACACTCCTCTTGAAGCTGTTGGCTGCCAGTGGGCATAGGCTGGGTCACAGGCACTTCAGTTCTGCCTTCTCATATTCTCCTCATCAGCCAAGAAAAGGTCTGAGATAACATTAATCCCCACAGGCAGTTTATATCCACTGTAAATGTGTTACAATAGGGAGGGGGGTGTTGCGTGCAGAGTTCTGTACTCGTAGCTCATGCATGTACAGAGACATCTAAAACTGTAAACTGGCACTCAACCACACTGATGTTCAACTCAAAAAATGTGTTTAGAAGTCTGTAATGTGTCACTTGATGGTGATTTTTATACAGGATGATGTGTGTATGCCAATTCTATTGATGTGTGATGGATTTATTAAACTAAAATAGTTCCGTTCACTAGGATTTTTTTTCAGTGAAATTATTTTGCTGTCTTGTCAAATAGGAAATTTTGTTTGAAACGAGAGATCCTGCTTCTTAGTATTCCACAGCTACCCAAACAATCTAAGTCTATTATAGCTTATGTATCCAACAAACTGATAGAAAAATAAAATATTACAACATCATAGAAGTCAATCCCAAGCTCACAAATATTACTTTGTGTTTGGGGAAGTGTTCTGTGGCAGAGCTTTCAGACTTCCTGGAGAGCTCAGCTGTGCTGAAGGACTTCACACCATCATTAAGTGAGGAGAAGTGCCTGAGCAAAGTCAGCTGAGGTTCCTTTACATTTATCTGTATTCATTGTAGGAGAAGCAGCTCCATGTTCTGCACACCAGAACTCTCTTGCTGGCTCCATGTAGCAGCAGAAGGAAAAGAAGCTGGTCCTGAATCCCTGTGAGTGAAACAAATTTTAGCTTGAGAAGCCTCACAAAGTTGTGGTTTCTACATTCAGAAATAGGTACTTTTAGTGTGTTCTGCAGGCAGTTTTCTTTACTAATAGCTGGACTTCCACTTTATATAAGGAAATTCTACGTTGAATTATTCACATTATACTTACAGAGCTGTAATATGAAAGTTGGAGCAGGGTAGAGGTAATAACATCTTTAAGAGGTTAGTGTGAGGTGTAAGATTAATTTTTATTGCATTCTTTAGCTGAATTTTAACGTCTCATGGGGAACCTAGAGATTCTGAGCTACTTGTTTACCTGTGTGGATATGGAAAACTGTCAAAATTAGCAAATGTGAAAATCAGGAGATGGGGGCAATGTCATATATTCAAATTCAAGAGCTGCATTTATTAATGAAATGCTTTAGAAAAAGGTTTCATTTGAATGCTTTCCTTGTCAGGCTTCACCTTATGATAGTGTAAAATCACTTTTTTTTTTTTTCTGATCTCTGTTGTAGAACAGTTACTGTGAAAATTATATACAAATGAATGAAAATTCTCTTCCTGATTGAACATATCACTGGCTTTTACTTTAGCCCTTTCTACTTTTGTATTTACTGATTTCAATTGTTCAAGCATTTTTCTTGGAAAAGTTGTTGGAAGAGTCTTATGTGTTTTGTGTTTATGTAAATTACAGAACAGCCAGGAGATCCTGCAGCCCCAAAGCTGGAGCCAGGCTTTGCTGGGCAGATGCTGAGTCTTTTCTGAGGGATATTTTTTGATTAGACACTCTTTAATATTTTGTGATAAAGTTTCCTTGTAACATGAAACAATATTACATGGTTTACTAATGCGTGTTCAGTATGTTCTTTATTGCAGTAAAAATGGAGAGAAAAAAACATATTAATTGCTTTATGTTATTCCATTCCAGAAATGGGCAAGTCGAGTACCTTAATGGAATGATAGACCAGTATACTTGTGGTTTTTAACAACCCTTCCATTTTCATTTTTTCTTGCTAAATCTTAGGCTAAATAGGAAGTTTTCAGAGGGAGAGGACCATAATGAGCTACATTTTCACACAATAGGGCCTGAAACGAGTTTGTGGTCTTACAATATTTTCTTAATATAAATGTAAATGGAAAATAATTAAAAGTGTTGAGATTTTAAGATATGGATGTACTATCCTATAGAGGATTTAATTCTTTTTTATTATGTGGATTCACTTCTGAAGATTCCTTTAAAAACATTTAGTATTTTGTGATGCTTAGAACAGATCTTTTACCTCCTCTCTAAAATAGAGTTGGGTCTCTTAATTATGATTTTCTTTTATAATTTCACCATATTAAGGCCTCATATCTGGGCGTGGCTTTTCAATAATTTTTTCCCAAAAACTTGTAATAAATGAGTTTATCATTTAACAAAGGAAATAAAGATTTAAACCTCTATTTTTCTTTCTCCCATGTATGTATCATGCTTTAAGTATCAACAATTTTCTAATGAGAGCTCCTCACTACCACATTGATAGTATGGGCAGTGTTACTAATTAGTTTGAAGAAAGACATAATAAGGGAGAGAAAAAAAGAATATTTAACTGCCTTTGACTTGGTCTCTGACTTGATGAAATTTCTCTGAGTGCAGGAGCAGTAACAGAGACTTATTGCTTTGATTTTAGTTTTCTGAGAGTACTGCTTCAGGATATTGGGGAGAAAATTAATGAGAATGGAGGGGACAGGGAGAGAGAACGATCCCAAATTCAACTTTGAAGGCCATTTTTTCCTTGTCTTTCATGGTAGATTTCAAACTTCATGGGTTTAAAAGTAGACTTAATGAGGCTTGTGGGTCTCTTCCAACTGAGGAGATTTGATGGCAATGATGAAACAATCTGAAACGAGACAAATTTTGCTGAACATTGTAAAGGGTGTAACACATAAGATTTGAAATTCAGGTGTAACCTGATGCCAAGTGTAACACTGATATGTGCTTATATCAAAGACATCTTGTATTAAATTCAAAATCCAAGTAACAATTTTTAAGAGTAGAACTTGATATTAAAATGTTGGCAGAGTTTCAGTTATTTATGGTGCTGAATTACTCAGGTTATTCTGTAATCTGTACAATACACTTAAAAAAAATAGGGAATATGCAGTCCATTAAGATCCTCTGAAGAAGTAATGAAGAATGAGAATCACTGAAGGCATTAATCTTATTTTGAGAGGTAGGTACAATCTGGTCATCCTTATTCAAGAAAAATGAACTTAAATGAGAACAGATGGAAAGAAGTGCAATTATGATGATTAAGTGAACAGTGAATCTATCATATGAGAAGAAATTAAAGTGTGTTATATAATAGGACTTATTTATTTAGCCTGGTAAAATGAAGACAGAAGCACATGATTCGTCTTTGTAAATAAAACCAAGGGTTAAACACAAGGAAGGGAGTAGAGGTTATTGCCAGCATTTAATAAAGTGCTTAAAACCTGGCATGAATGAATGCAAACTGGATGTGTCAGAAGTCCTTCAGTAGCATTTCTTAGATGCTGGAAGAATACTCTGATACTGAAAAGAACCTGCTACAGGTGTTCTCAGTTCTTCCCCCTATTTCCAGGCAGAAGGCACGGCCAGGGTTCCTCTAGCCTAGTGCAGCCTGTGCGAGGAACTTGTCATGTTACAGAGACTGACACAGATTTTTTAATAATGATATGATACTTGTTTTAATAAATGTTGTCTTTACCCTGCTTTCTTATGTCATGGGAGAAGTTGCAGGAAGGGGTTTGGGGGGATTTGAATATTTTTTAAAACCTTACCAATATAGAAAATATTACATCAAATACTTGAAGAAGCGCTGGTAAGCAAGTGTTAGGGCACGTGAAAATTACTTGAAACACAAAAACATACTATGTATATCTTAATATGTGACAGTGAAAATAAATTGCTGATGCCATTATTATTTTTTAATGCATATTTAATACAAAAGTCTCCAGGAGACTGAAAGCTGTGAATTTAGTTACTGTTTTTAAAATGACAGCATACATGAAAGGTTGAAAATTAGACTCCTGTTAAGCAAAATATTTTCACTCTGTTGGTAGAGAATTCTAATTCATGGTTGCCAAAAGGACATATGTAGGAAATTATAATATAAGGACATGAGTAAGCGAGGATTTCTGAAAGGCGAGTCATGTTAAACAACTAAGACTACCTCTTTATAAGTGAATGGCAGAAGAGAAAATGCAAGATTTAGTATTTCTCCATGTCAAAAAAGCTTTTTCTTTTTACCAAAGTTTTATGCAACAGATTTTTGTATAGACTGTCTGAATAGGGATTGGATGCTTGAGGTTTTTAATACTGATAAGTAACCAGAGTAGCAGGGAATGAGAAGTGCATTTTGGTGGATTGTTGAAGAGTAGAATTCTTTTGCTTTCTTTGTTGGGATCATTTCTCTTCAATAATTTAATTACTGATTCAGTTTAAAACATGTAAGGCAATAAATATTTCAGGTGGTACTAAAGTAAAAAGATAGTTTAAATGGCAGATGGTTGCAGTTGCTTTACAGGATAATTTCTGATAAATTGAATGGACAGACCAGGGGGTGGAAAATTAAATGCAATAGATTTAAGTGTTAAGTGATGCTCCTGGGTCTGTCTATTACACAAGTTAAGTGTAGTTGAACTTGATATTGAATTAGGTAATAGTCAGGAAGAAGTGTTCAATGCATGCTATTGACAGATTTAGTGTTAACTGCTTACTTCATTGTGTAGCAGCAATGTAGGCTAATGTGTCCAAATGGACTTCTAATACAAAATTGATCTTGTGTTATAAACCACTTCATAAAGAATAACCATTAGGCTGAATTTTCCTATTTTGGTAATGAACTTGTAAACACAGAATTATCAAGGAATAAAAGGAGCACATTCAGTGAAGTTGATAAATCTGGAATATATGGTCTAGAGAGGTGGAAATAAAGTAAAATGCAGAGAGGTTGAGAGCCCCTGTTAATAGCATCAAACCTGGAGGAAAAACTGCAAATCCTGCTTTGATGATAGAGTCTTCGAGGCAGGACTGGAGGGTTTTTTCCTACTTTCTCTTCAATCATGTTACGTTATTTGACATTTCAAAACTTGACACCAAGTCTTTGGCACCTTCCAGAAGTCCTCAGAAATGAATCCCAAGGAAAAGACATTGCTGCCATTTCTAATCCCCATAATATAGATGCGGTTAATTTAACGCATGAGTTACCTCACTAAGATTGCTGCAACACCCTGTATATCTTAAGTTAATAGCATGCATATGTGTTTGCAGGATCAGGCTTCACTGATCAGCTTTATATTTAGATAGAGCTAATAACCCCTTCTTGAGTTGGGTGGAATTTTCCCTGTCTCCTGTAAAATTTGATGTGCATTAGGAAGTCAGGGGTTGCTGCTCTGTGATCACTCTTTCTTCTGCAGATAAAAATGTAGACTCTTTTTAAAGTGGGCATCTTTCTCATCAATCTATTCCATTTGCCAGCCTTTGTATCCCATAAGATGTATGGCTTTGACAGATTCTGACACTTGACATGGCTTTGACTGAGGTGCTGGTCCAGCCTCCCATGCAGGTGGGGAGGTGGCCACTGGCCCTGTGGTCAGTGGGAGGTGTGCAAATCAAACCTGGCCATTACCAAGAAATTACAAATACATATCACAAGATATTTGCTGCAGCTATAGGCACCATTATTCCAATTAATGCATGTATTCTCTTTTAAACATTGTTTGCATACCTGTATCCCTTGTATGCTATATATTATTCAGTTCTATACAGCAGGAATGTATGATGAGATAAGATCTTGAGGGTAGGATTGTCAAAATAATAAGTGTGTGCATATGTAGCTGAAGATAAAAGAGGATGTGGCTGCACTCTATCTGAAAATCAGATCCCTAATTATTTCTTTATCCACATGAGATACAAAGGTGTTTTGAGCTGAGCTGTTGGCACTATCAATGGGAATTCTTTGTAGGTCTTTTCTGTCTTATTTAAGCTTTATTGAAGACTGTCCATAATCAAGAAATTCTTGTGTCTTACTTTTTTGTCTGTAATCTGTTCTTCACTGTTTTCTCGGGGATTACTGATCATTGCAGAGTAACAGTAAAACAATGTCGTGAACAAAAGCTGCTGGCATATCTAAACATGTAGCTTAAACACACTGTTAATTTTAAAATTTTTTTGCAGTTGGTTCTGCATTCATTATTGAATGCATTTCTCCTATTTAGATTAGGACAATTTTTATAACACTTTAAGAATGAATTATTAGAATTTTTTTTAAAGATGGCTAGTACATTCAGTGGCAAGGGTAAATATTGTAAGCATGTAAACTTGTGATTTAGCCTTGATTTTTTCAGCCACATTTTACTGTCCACTGGCAGAAAAACAAGCAAAATGCATCACGGCATGGCTTTATTGTACCACTGCTCAGCAATTTTTATATATTGTTTCCTTTTATAATTTGAGACATGATAATGATTTTTGCAATAAATTTTTTCATAAGTATTCTTACTGATGGATGATGCATTTATTTAAGCATCAGTGGACAAATAAAGTTATCCACGGATAACTAACAACCTTGAATAAATACCATTTCACTCAGCAGCTATCCATAGTACCTTAGCAATGCAATTACATGCCAGGACCTATTATCCCAATTAATGGACTGTTTTATATTCACTGTGCATTATACTTGAAACTCTTCAGAGGCCTGGCCTTCACTTAGCCAGAGGCAAAAAAGAAATGTATAACAAATCACCAGGAAAAGGCTTTCATTTACTTTCCAAGATATGTAGCGTGTAATTATACTTAAAGCATAACAAGGATGGTCTCAGAAATGCCCTTTGATTTAAGTTACAGTAAAACTATATATTAAACCCATGATTATTAAATATAGCTATCTTGTTTTCCAAGATTATTGTTGCTAACAGCAAATGTAGATATTTTGCTATCCTCTTCCTGCATCATCTTTTCTACAATTATTTTGCCAAAGGCTAAGTCTGAGGGTTATTTGCAAGATTCATATTGCTTCTCTTTCTAAGCACAAGAAATAAGAGCATCAATTCCTGGGGATGCTGCTTTTGCTGGATGGGTGAGCAAATAAAAGTCTGCTAAGAAGTAGGCAGTGCACTGTTGTGTTGCTGCTTTGTAAAATGCCAGCCCTGGGCTGTCTTTCTCAGGGCTGGAATTTGACCACCGGAGTTTCCCTCTACTCCCTCTGGTGGTTCCCAAAGCTGCATTTCTAAAGCTATAAAATAAAACACCGTTGTATTTCTTTTCCTCATTGTAAGGAGCATTGATTGCTTCTCATTGTATATTATAGCAAAGGGGCAGTCCATTACATGAATTTATTGCATTTTCTTCGTGATAATTACTGGAAGTTATTGAACAAGGCAGGGAGTTATCACCAGTAAGTTCCTGCTATAGCTGAGGAAGCAAATCCACAGATATTTAGTGGATCTAAAGCTGTAAACAACACATCCTGTTTACAGTGTAGTAGGATTTTACAACTTACAGTGCATCTGAGGATTTTTTAGGAATAGTGCTCCAACTACTACAAATTCAGGCTTGAAATATGAACTGCAGTAAAAAATTGTCTTATGTTGTATTGTGTAGATACCTTTTGTTGAGCCATTAGACAGCAGTTAAAACGACCACTAGATTCACCATTTCCCTTATTCAAGAATGACATTACTATTTCATGAGCAGCTGGTTAGGGAGTCTCATGAAATCTGCATTCATACATTAATGCAGGATTGCTCTCTTTACATTCGGAAGAGGAATCTATCAATGGGAAAAATCAATAATGTAAGTGTCCCAATAGGTCTGCGGATTCCTGTAAAATACAATCACTGAGTCATCTTTCTGTAATTTCTTTCCACAAATAATTTTTCCAGTCCCAGTTCAGTAGTAGCCAGAGGATCACTAGGAAAGAGGATAGCTGTCACAGCCAGAACCACAGAGTGCTCTTCCCAAATATCCTGAGTGGGCCTTATTGCTTCCAACTCTTGCCCCTCATAGAGCTGGATGTGTCCTTGTCACACCACATAAAGTAAGACACAGGGAATGCAGAGAGATGGCCCAGGGCTGCTACAGCTGCCCTTGGATGCCTGGCTCCTGAGAGCCTCAAGAAAAAGAGGGTGAGCAAGTGTCTGCTGCCCACTGGATACAGCTGGAACCTACAGTGGCAGCTGAGCATGATGTTAGAAGATAAATGCCAACAAATGCAAGTGTGTGAGCTCCTATGTTTCTAATAGCTTCTTCTGTCCCTGAAAGAAAAGGGGGCCTCATGTGTGAGGTGGTTTCAGGTCCTGCTGCTCTCCCCTCCTTTCTGTCACAGATTCTGAGACATCAGTGAGTACAGTGCTTGGGATAGCCAAGATATTTAGATTTATTTCCAAGTTCAAACAACCCTCAGATTCATGCCTGGATCCATTCCATTCCAACCATCAATGGAATCACCTCTCAAACCACCTCCCTAATATGGTTATCATATAATTCTTCCATAAACATAAAGCAATTCTTTATAAAAATATGCAGAAAAGGTGTTTTTACTGACTTTAAATGCCAAAATTCCTAGATTTTTACTTATAACGCTTCTAAGACATGAGAGGGGGTTTGTTAACATACAGATCTGCTGTGGGAAGTACTAATGCATTTAAAGAGCAGCCCAGCTGTCCCACCAAAGGAATGGTACAGGTGTAATCCAAATGCACATTTATTTAAAGATGGAAGATAAAAGCCAAAAAGAGTTAAGATAAAAACCAAAAAAAGTTAAAATCCAGTAAGTTTAGCACTTTAAATATATGAACAAACTAGTACAGAAGAAGTAAAAAGGTAGCATGTATATTAACTCCAATTAAATGTTGATGACTTTGATAAATGCTACAGTCTCAATAAATATAAGTGATCTTCACATTACTCTTCATTTATTGACACCCTCGTACTATTTTGAAGAAGATTCATCTTCCGTCAAAGACTTTTATTGCTATAATATTTCACAACTGACTAGCCAATTTCTTCCATTATCTTAATATTCGCAGTTAAAATAAAGAACTAACATTATCCCTGATGACTACCTATGTCATATACAAAGAGAGTGAGGAGAAAAACCATAACTTCAGAAAGAAAATTATTGGCCACTATTCATTGTTTCTTACTTCAGTTTCAAATATCACACTGAAATAGGCTCAGAAATACTTTTTTCTTCTGACCTATTTTTATGGTTTTCTTATCAGTCTTTTTGCTTTTTGAAGGCAGAAGCTGTAGATGGCCTTTTTAGAGTGTTTAAAGTAGTTTAAAATCTTTTACTCCCTAGGTAGAAAAATTTAATCACTTTAATTTCTACCATTTCATTGAGAAAAGAACATTTTACAAAACTAAAGAAATTATTTTTTCGTAGTTCGTTGTGGAGCTGAAACAAAGATTTAGGAAGTAATCTGTGGCAACCATGACAGAATTGGACTGGAGAGTTGGTCTCTCTGTTTAGCCACCAGCTAGTGAAGAAAGGAAAAGGAGAATAATGTGATAGGCTTTTGATTCTGCTTCTGTGTTTAAATAGTGCCCTTCTGCCAGGGGAAATGGGAGGAGTCAAGCCCTTAGCAACTGGCTCCAGCACTGCTGTGGGGACAAGTGCCCTTGATATGTACTCTGATTGTGGCTGAAGATCTGCAGGATCATAAATGTCATCCCTTCTTCCTGTCTTGCAGCAATTCATTGCTTTCCAAGTGTCTTAGTTACGACTGTCCAGGCAGCAAATATATTTTGGTTGTCTGTAAGTATTAATTACAGAGCACCACAAATGATAAGAATATTTAGTATCTCTAATGTTGGTAATTGTCCAGTAGAAAAAAATCAGTAATAATGGCAGAAATATAAAATCGGGGGGGAGGAAGAGGGGGGGAGAGGAAGGGGAATGGACCTTTAAATAAATCTGATTTACTTTCTCCCTTCCACAGAATTAACAGTATTATTGATACAGAAGGAATGGCAGTCTCCTGTCCAGAATTTGCTGGAGACTTACAGAGCAATGAACCTCCTTCTAGGCCCCTACAGTCTTGTGATGTTGATAAACATATAGATAAAGAATGCATCCGGTAGCTATTACATATTATTACATTACAGAATTAATATATTCAATAATTCAGTGTGAATTTCTCTGCTATACCTCAGAATAGCAGGAAGGTTGGGTATTTGGTTGGGTTTGCTTGAAGTTGTGTAAAAATATTCATACTATGTGGATGAACACAGTTTTTCTAGAACAAAATGAACTTTGGTGCCATTTCATTATCACAATAGGACATTTCCAAGAGGGTGGTATTGTAAGATAGTCCTTTTATGGATCATTTTAAGGCCAGAGGGGCATGTGTTATCTCACTTTAACACACACCTTGTGTGTTTTTTTTTTATTTAAGTAAATGATGTTTCCAGTCCAACAGCTTTTTTGTGTACTGAACAAACTAAAGAAGGTGAATAATGTGACCATGGGAATCTTTTAATTTAAAAAGAAATGTTTCTTAATTAGAGATAATGGTAGAAGCTTGGCAGGGATGCTCACCATATCAGCAAACCTCAGCAGCTCTACTGTGCTTGTATAGAGAAAGGGCTGTAAGTAACACTCTGCTCCTACTTAGCTCATTGACTTTTCCTAGTGACTTCTTCTAGCTACCTTTTCCAAACCTTCTAATTTTTTTTTTTTTTTAACATCTATGTTCATTAAGGTTTGGGTGTGGGATCTGGGGCTTCTTAAGTATGGTAAATTGAAGAAGCTGTCTCCTCATGAGGGGACTGAAGCTGTATAGCCTGCCTGTATGTATTTATTTAAAGCAAAAAAAGCAAGGCAGCAAGTGCTGTGCTGCTGGGAAATTAGCCTTGCCTCAGGGTTCCCACAAAGACAGGGGCAGCAGTGAGGAAGAGCTGAGTTTTAGTCCTGAGTTGCTCTGAGAGCCTGGGTACAGCTTTGTCTTCGCTTGCTCTGATGTAATTCTGCTCTAGAACTGCTCAGAGAATTTTTGTTTCTCCATTCACCTTCTACTTAATAGTAGAACAAGTGCTGTTGCAAATAACGTGTTCAGGAATGGCCTCTGATTTTCCTTCTTGCAGCTGCACCATTCTTGTTTAACATGACAGAACTGCAGCTTTTCCACAACTCTGCTGCAGAGCTCATTCATTATCCCAGCCCTGACTCTATCACTCCTCAACACGTGTTGTGGTTTTTTGGATCTTCCTCATCAGATATAAAACTTTATCTTCCTTTCTATCCCCTCTCTTAATCAGCTACAAGAATGTCAACTTTTGCCTCCGATCAGCCTGCCCAGCCCCGTGCTTGCCTTTCTGCTGGCAGTTGAACCTGGGAGGAGCTCTGTCTGCAAACATCTGTCCAGCCACGTTGTTATTCTGCCTCAGCTCCACAGTGCTCTCTTTCATGCTGTCCCAAAAGCCTTGTCCGTGCTTTGCTCCTGGTATTCTAAACCCATCACCTACTTTTTTGGTCTCATTTTTCCTATGACTCTTTGGTATATTTTATCTCATATTCAGATATTCTTCCCCCCCCCAGTGGAAATAAAAATAGCATAGTTTTTATGTGTTTCCTATTGGGAATTGCTAACTTTGTGTGAGGTTTATAAAATGTAATCATTATCAGTGGAACTTGTAAGTCATGTAAAAAAACAGGTATGTACAATCACATTTGGATTACCATTATAAATGACATCTTTCTTTGCAACACTTGAATTATCCTTTCTCCACTTTATTTTAGTACTTCCTTATTATATTCTGTCAGAGATTCAAAGCAGAAAAATGTGAACTACTGTAAAAGGAAATTCAGGCTGTGAGTGGAGTCCTCCCTTGTTAGTGGTTCTTTTAACTATTCTGATTTGTTCTGAGTATAAATGACTTTGAAATTATTCCTTCCACTTGGCCATTCCATAGTAGTGAATTGCACATCAGCTTCAAATTAT
>NW_008239780.1:1704192-1713577 GCF_000691975.1 Corvus brachyrhynchos | reverse complement strand
TTTATTAATATATATATTTTTAGATACAGCTACAGTGCTAGTCAAAACCTCTTACTATCAAACTTCTCACTTCAGATAGAAAAATTAACAGAAATGACTGCACATAAAAAATGTATTGCATAAGATAAATTCATCAATGGATAGAGCAGCTGAACCCAGTATTAATAAAGATTGCTATTCATTTTTTGAATTTATATGATCGACCACTTAAAGAAATTACTAGTGCTATAGAAAGTCTTGTGACTAAAAGGGAAAAGTCATTTAGTTCAGGGAGGTCTTGTCAGCCTCATAAAATAACTGTTGATTATAATTATACAGTAATCTCTGAAATATTCTCTTGGGAAGTAGAGAGAAAATGAACAGGGAAAAAAATTACCTCCAAGTGATACACATTACTGATACCAAGAATACACTTTTGCAGTTTGTTGCATGCTGTGAGAAGCTTTCCAAAGCTTGTTTCTTTTGCTAACCTGTCATTTCATCTGTCTAGTTACTTACACTATGTAAGGCAGAAAACGTGGGTTTTCAGTGTCACTTATATAAACTAGCCAAACTACTTTTGTTTCCTCAATTGTCATGCTCTAAAAAACCCTCCAGTTTTATGTGAGTGTTTAGCCCTAAGATAAGGAACATAAGAACAGATCTGAACTTCTCCAGCATCAGACAGTAATTTTTTCTGTGACTTACAGTGTCAATTTTCCACTCTCAACATTACTATAGTGAGGGAAATACTACTGGTATAATAATTGCTCTTGATTTTTAGCATGTTACAAATTTGCTGCTTTGCTCTGCTGCTTTACAGAACAATAACCAGAAGGGCAAACTTATTTTTGTTCTAGTTTAACAGAGAAGCAATTTTTCCAGTTTTGACCTGGAAAATTTGCAGTCATGTTGAAAATCCTACTAGGAAATGGTCACCTCCTCCTGGTCTGTGTTAGCTGTATTGGCATGTGGAAGGCATGTGCTTAATTTCTCACTAATTAGAAAGTGTTTTGAAAGAAATGAAGGCAGTGAACACTGATAGATACCACTGTCTGGTGAGTTGTTGGAATTTCAGGGTAATATAAGGCACATCTGGAACAGTATAAAAATCTTGTGTGTTTCTTGCAGAATTAAATCTATAGTGGAGAACCATGGACACATTTAAGATATTTCACATTGTTATAGGTGTTTTTATCCTACGAGGCTGTAGAATTCCCCAAACTTATAAATACATAGCCCATTTAAAGCAATGAAACTTCCCATTCATTCTTTAGCCTGAAGGATTGTGTAAGCACAGCAAAATGCATATCCATGTTGATATTTAAATTATTTTTAGTATCTGCTTTAAGAGTTATTGAAATGAATGGCATTCCAGGAGGACATCAATGTATCTCTCAGAGCAGTCAGGTGCGTCAGGTCTCTGGCAACTAGGAACCTGTTTTTTTAAAGAAATTGAAACTATCTGGAGAGCTGTTGCCCAATCCTTTTAAGCATGGTGCTCTGTGTGGGGAATCCCACAAATGATACCTCTTAAAGGCAATAATAAGAAGCTCTAAGCTTGATCAAAGTCTCTGGTATTTATCCTAAGTGAAATCCCAATGGAGTTCACCTGGAGCAACTTCATACTTCAATGAAAACTTCAGTTTTGACACCACTGACCTCAGGACAGCAATTGTGAGGATGAATCTGGCCACTTTGTCAGACCCATTGTGATTTCCAAAGGGAACAAAGAGCTCCAGAAAATTAAGTCTTCTATTAGAAAATTTTCTAAAATTAAATATCTCTGCTGATTTATAAACATCTTGTACATGTTTATGTTGTGAATCATGATTACCTGTATCTATAGAAGATCTATATGAAACTACTGGAACTATCTGTGCATTTTATCTATGGTGAAAGCCTGCATCAAAATCTGATATTACAGAGTAAACAAGAAGTGTATGTCTAAAAAGTTACAAGTCTAGAAATGTTTTAGTCCTTTTTACAGGTCAAGAGTGATTGGCCACAAACCAAAAAATAGCTAGAAACAAACTAAGATTCACCAGCACCAGACTGATATGCTAGGGGTGAATTTGCATGTGTTACATGTGTCCAGATGTTATTTTCAGCTCATTACTGGCAAACAGCCCAATTTGTCTAAATCACATTTAATATACAGCAGTTTGTGGCAGCAGTTTGTGGACAAAATATATATATATATATATATATATATATCTTGCAAACCTACCATGATATTCTCTATATAATTAAAATTGGTTTTGTACATGACCTGAATAGTATTTTAAAAGGGTAGGAGAGAAAAACATAACTTGATAGTGAGCAATTACTAACAAATTAAAAAGCTATTGCATGTAAACTTCCTGTTTTCAACTCTGAAAGATACTGGCCACACAGATTAAAGGAGGCATTTCTATGGATATTATGAAGCCACTTTTTTGACATGCCCCTTTGTGGTTAGCCTGAATTCTCAGTGTGGATAACTTCTTGACCTTAATAATCATTGCCAACAATTTAAATAGAGTTTGTAGGATGAAGAGTGAGTTTGGGCAGCAATCTGAGAGTATTCTTTTCCTGGCATAACTGTCTTGTGACAGTATCAGCAAAAGCACTCCATTGGAAGAGCACTGACAGCTGGAGAGGACTCAAATGCTCATTGCCTGTGCAGAGACTGCTCGACCACAGCAGCTCTTACCAGAGCTCTGCAGTGGGAACATCATGTGCTTTAAGAGATCTCTGGCTTTATCAAAGCTGTTGTTTCCAGTGTGCACAATCCACAGTATCTGTTTCCTTGGAAGGCAAGTTCTGTTGTCTCTTATCCAGTTATTCTTCAGTGGTGTCCGTGGAAGGTAATGGACAGAACACTGCACCAGGTCTCAAGGGACTTCTTTGTGCCTTGGCTGGGGATACTGATACTTATCTCTTTGAGATATGGAAATGTAAACCTCCAGACACTGGCTAGTTGCTACCATGTTGCTACCATCATTCAGTGAGGGGATGAAGTTCCTGAAACTGAATTCACAAATATTTAGCAAATTTTACTCCAATTTAAGAATATAATTTTCTATTTACTTTAGAAATCCTCTACAATGTCTCATGCAATATAACACAGTGTATATTAAAAGTATGGAGGTAGCTATTGTTAATATCTCAGTGAATGTATGAATACATTGTGAGATAGTTTTTAATCAACTTAACATTTTTTGATCATTTTGTGAACTCACCTTATGCTATAAAGGGAGATGAATTATATGTGATATTTGTGAGAGGTAAGAGATTGAAACGGAGGCTCAGGCTGATGGTCTAAACACATCTTTAGTCAGCATTGTGTTACTCCTTACAACTGACATTCTCTTGATGGCTTTGAGACAGATACCCAGTACTGAACTAGACAGAAGTGCAATTAATATTGAACAAATATAGGGGTTACACTTTGTCTGTATGTTGATTAAACCTGTTTTTCTAGAACAAATTATTTGAGTTTTTACTGCATTAGCAACAGCAAACTGTTTGGAAAGAGATTTTGAGGTCAGACATGCCACCTGGCAAATGATGAAGTTTGTTGGGAAAATACATCAAAATTGCAGAGAATTCTTTTAATGAGGACAGGATATCACACAGAATCATAGAATTTAAAAGCACTCTTGTTTTGTTTATTTAGTATTATAGTGGTGTTAATTTCCTATAATGCTTAAATAAGAATAGTTAACATTCATTTCAAAAGAAAAAATACCTTTTTCCTGTAATTTTCAGTGCAATAAGCTTAATATTAGAGCCTAAGTGCAGTTGTACTGAAATCTGTAAAGAGCTCCTAGGTAAAAGAGCTTTTCTCTGATGGCCAGTGAGCCATCCTATCCCATTTTGTGTACAAGATATGAAGATATTGTCTCTAGAGCTGTCCAGAAAATGAAACCTTTGGCAGGGAAGCAGATATTCTGCTCTGAGTTTATTGCTCTGGAGCTCTGAACTTCCCAGCCCTGCAGAGCTACTGCAGAGAAAGTTACACTATGAGTAGAGGCTGCATATATCATTCACTGTCTGGACTTCTACAGGAATATTGAATATACTTTTTCTGTGAGAATGTCTGGATATGTATTGATTTATGCCCTTTTTCACCTACAGCCCAGTTAATTTTCTCTGAATTCTGACTTAGGAGTATTTTTGTATCTGCACAGAGTGAAATACATAAATATATTTTTTGTTATGCAGTTTTAATGACATTTTTCTACAGAAAAGAAGAATATATGCTGTTTATGAGCATCTGTTACTTCTGGAATCAGCGTGGTGAAGGACATTTTGTGTTTAGTAATCCAGCAATTCCTGTAGTTAAACTTTCAGAAAAACATAGTTATTTTTTCCATGCAAATAAAGCAGTGAAGGGGTTTTTTTTTGTCAAAACATAGTTGTTTGTTATTCCTTTTACAAGATATATAGTCTTGTTTTGGTCATGATTGCTCATGCAACCATATGGGAGTTTGTTCATATTCTAGTTGAGCTAAAATCTGTTGCCATGTGTTTGACTACTCATAGTAATTTTTTTAAGGCTTGTCTATTTTTCACAGCTAAACTTAAGCTAAATTTGTTGGTTTTCTTTTTAGAAAGGATAAATTATGAAGTCAGATGTTTACTGTTTAGGACAGTAAACAACAGAGAATTTAGTTATTTTGAGGTTTTGCTTCTCTCAAATGAAGTTCTTAAATAACAAGTTCCTAAAATTATTTTTTAAGCAGGAATAATAATAATAATAATTATTATTATTGTTGTTATTATTATTATTAATGAAAGCCACTGGTAATGTAGGCAGCTAATGATGAATCTGGCAGGGCCAGAGATATTCAGGCTTAAATATCCCACGGTCATTGAATTTCCCAGTCTTGAAATAAACAGCTGATTTCTCACATGCCCTTCAACCTGTCTGAGCTTTATGGAGAGGCATGTAGGGGTCCATGGAGAAATGTGGAAGGCTTTAAGGGGATAGGGTATTTACAGCTATGCAACAGTCAGACTTGCTGATGGTTCCATGCTGTGGAAGAGGAGGTATATACCAGGATCATGATGAAACTCAGCTCTTTTTCTGTCTTTTTTCTTTTTTCTTTCTCTCCTTTGTGTGTGTATGAATGTCCTATTAATATTGCTCTATTGGGTAAATCAGTCAATTCAGCAGTGAGAAAAAACTGTTCAATTCTTGGTATTTTTTGTTTGCTTCCTAGGAGCTGCCTAACAATGCCCTGTAGCAGACACGCCAATTTTAGATGTACATTGACTTCATTTACCAAACATTCTCTAAGAATAAATCTCAACTTTTACAATTTAGTTTTGTTTACTTGTATTCTTACTTACATGTATATGAAAGAAGAGCTTTGTTTTAAGTAATGTATTGTTGTTCTGATACATCGCTGTTGCTCAACAAATCTGGTAGAGTTGTGTGAGGGCTTTGTGTGGCACGTAGGCACCCAGTTGGAAGAGCCTGTCTGTGTGGGAGTGTTGTAGTGCTCATACTCATTAGTTTCCTTTGCAATTCAGTGAGCTCAGTTAGACTGAAAATAAGTCTGTCAAACAAAACATGAAACTGGTGACTGACTGAGAAACAGTTTGAAGGAAGGAAGGCAGAATAAATGATGTAAATTCCCAATAAGCTACCAAGCTGACTATATTACCCCATATCTGCCACATAACAATGTAGTATCACAGTTCTCTGTTCTTTCATAGGCCTAGGATGAGACAAAAGTACTCCAAGCAAACCAAAATTATAGATAGTGAACACAACTTTGAAAATTTGAAAATGGAACAGAAGGATAAAAATAAACACTAAAACAAACAAAAACTAAGGACCAGATCTTTAGCTGTCAGGAGTCTTGGGATCTAGTAAGTCCTGCTTCTGAGAGCAGAGGGTGTTTTGAAGTTTAAATTTATTCAGGTTTTATAGAAATGTTTGTCAAGAGATTATACAGATATTCCTGTATTAAGCAGCACTGCCGTAGATGCTGGTTCTTCCAATCCCTGATGGACCCCAAACCAGTTGGAGACCTACACCTAACTGTCAGTGCCATACTTTATGAATAACAAAATTCACTTATTCCAACCAATCCTGCTTGGGATTTTGGAAGAGTCAGTTTTTCCAGTTAGGAGACAATAATTTTGAAGAGACATGAGGGGAATTTGTTCCTAACGTTGTTTCTATTTAGCTATTGGAGAAATTTAGCCCAAAATTAAGTATCAGGAAGTCAAGTCTGTACATGCAAAAGGTGTTGTTGTTGGAATGCTTTCAGCTGAATTTTCTGTCTTCTTTTATTTCAATTAATCCTTCTGTTCTCAACACCTTTGGAAGCACAGGGAGCTCAAAGCACTGGTAACAATAAGAAATCACAAGTTAATGACTAAACTATCCCTGCTAGTCATTGCAGCTCCACTACACAATCCCTTGACTTTTCTGCCACAAACTTGTCATGAAAAGCACTGGAGGGCAATTGACCATTGTGATTTTTTACAGCATGTCACAACTGCAGAAACATCTGTGCACATAGAGCTATTAAAAATTGGCTGACAAGACCATAAATCATTGAAGTGCTAAACCCTGAAATATCAGTTTTGCAGTCAGTCATTAAACAAAACTCATAATCTATGAAATTATACATTCCAGTCCAAAATGCAATATTTCACCTCACATATATAAAGCTAGGTACTCACCATTCCTTCTCTTTTGCAAAACACAAGGCTCATCAACAAAGATATTTCTGTCAGGGTGAATAAAGGGGCTCTATCCATCATTCTCTTGTCAGAAACAGATACGTTCCTAGTTAAACCTTATTTTTCTTATACAGATTGTCAAATCTAAGGGACAGAGTCTTTGTTCTGCTTATGAGTCCCAAGAACATCAGTAATAAGTCTGTACAAGGATGGTGTGCAAAATATTTTCACAGGAACATATTCACAAGCTACATTTTTCAGAGTGATGGAGGACCAAGTTTGAGCCTGTGCTCAAGGCCACATTCATCCCACTGCTCACATCCTTTACCTGTCATTGACATCCTCTAGTCTACAGAACAACTCTCCTAGTACACTTCTGGAGAAAACTTGGGTACAACCTCTGGTTTAGAAAATCAGAGTCCATACTTCCAAGCTGATCATCTTGTACCTGGCTTTGCTGACCTCTGGTACCTTTTCTGCTCTTGGGTCAATGACATAGGAGTGCTCAAAAGGAAAGGTCTGGAGGAACTCTTTCCAAGAAATGTATTGTGATGTTATCTGCCACAGGAACAGGTCACATCAGTATCCCACTGTCAATTGGATCACTCTCTCTACAAGGGCAGCATGATTTTAAGGAACAAAGTCTCTCTAATGCTTGTGAGATGGACATGAAATATGTCATCCATGTGTATAATGTATACAATACATTCATTGTACATTTTTGTACACAAGACAATCTGTGCCTATTAATATATATATGTATTTTCATGAAGTACAAAATTATCAAACAAATACTTTTGCTAAAGCTTTTATTTTTTCCAAATGTGTTTTCTAATTCAAGCCTAGTTATCTACTCAGAGGTAATAAGTCATAGTCTGACTGTGCCACACAAACTGGAAAATTATTTAATTTAATTAGTAAAAAGCTGTAACTGCTTCTTGCAACTCATCTCACATGTCACAGCTGAGGCCATTTTAAACAGAAATTACCTATTTGCATATTTTAACTGGAACTTCACCCTCTGTAAAACAGGTTTGAGTTTTGGATTGGGTGTCAGACGGTGTCATTCTGAAACAAGAAATGTAGAGAGTATATCTGAGTAACTCTGCAGACTTTCCATCCTGGCCTGAACATCTCATGTGATTTCACAGTGTAACTGTGGGTCAGTTTGGTATTTGGTTGAAGAGAAACTCATTTGAAGCTGTGGACGAGGTTTGGGGCTGTAACAACAGGAGGTGAACTCACAAGGGAGTTGGCTCAGCCTTCACCTGTGCTTCTCAAGCATTGCTGTGAGGCCAGGGATAAACTGTTACTTGGGCGAGTTCCTGAATTTCATGAAACTAAGAAATTATTTCTGTTACTGCAAGGATCTTGAGAGAAGATAATTCGTTTACATGTAGGCAACCTTCTCCTCTTCTTCCCTCTGTTAAATGTTCCCCTTTCCCCACTTCAGATAGACAGGCTGCAAAGTGTAATTTTACATGAATAGACTAGAGGAGAGAAAGTTTCTGTAAGACATTTGTCTTGCCTCCAGGGCAGAGGGTTTGGGCAGTGTAAAAGCTGGGATTCTCAACAGATGCAGTCAGCAAGTTTTCACTACCAAAGCTATGTTAAGCTAAATATGTTCTTCAAATTCCAATGTGCACTACTTAGTTTTTGGTGTTGTTTCTATTAAATGCAGTCTTGTGCTGTTATGGACCCCATACTTTCCTTTCATCTTGTATATAGTAGTACTGAAGGAAGTGGAGGGAAAATTATTTCAGTGTCTTTGTAAATTTAGCCTTTTTGATGGGATATCTAAGTTTAGATACAGTCTGTCAATGGGAATGAGGCATATTTTAAGAAGGGAAATTTTTCAGTCTTAGTCAGCAATCTCACTGTTGCATTCATTATGTAATGTCTCAAATTGTTCCCTAAGTAAGAATAACTGATGACGATGAATCTAATATACTAATAAATCAAATAAAGACTGGTAGAGAAGAAAATGCATATTCTCAAATGCTTTCTTCTTCATAAACTGAAAGGAAAGATATAGTATAAACTTAAATGAGATTGAATTAGTGCTTGTGTAAGATTCATTGGAGGAAATTCTACATTCTTACATATTTTTTAAAAATCCTTATAATCTCTGGTCATAATCCTGGTTACAAACCTGATTATTGCTGCATACCAGTTTTGTATCACAGATTCTTTGTGCTCTGGTTCTTTGGTTTAACCTCAACTTGTAGATTTACACATAAAATAAGTAGTGGAGTATTTCTGAATCCCTTGCATACTGGCATAGATTTTAATGTTCTGAATCAATAGGAGAGAGGTGTCTGACATGATAAAACAAGAAAATAAATCACTGCAGTGCATTCAGATTAGCTGCATGTTTCTGTGAGGCAGAACAAAATTAACAGGTATCTATCATGAAAGTAAACTGTGTCTTTGTTGATCTGTCAACTAGGTTAAAATACAGCAAAAATGAATATACATGGCACTCATGGAGTGCGTTTCATCTTGACGGACTTTATAATCATAAAGTGAAGAGACTCCTAGAAATAGCAGGGTGATCAAAGCTGTTCAAGAGGGTGTTCAGGCAATATCTGAGTTCTATTAAACCTTGATAACTGAGTCTACTTATCACTCATCTTAATTATTCTTTGTTGTATGAGTAGTTCCTGTTTTGAAACCAGTTTGAACATGGAGACAAAAAGTGAAAGGATGGTAGGTAGGA
>NW_008239780.1:1699274-1704140 GCF_000691975.1 Corvus brachyrhynchos | reverse complement strand
TGCAGCCAGGCAGCTCAGGGAGTTTTATTGTGGAGTCTTGAAAACCTCCAAGGACAGAAACTGCACAAGCTCTTTGGGCCCCCATTCCCCTCCTCGACTGTCAATCCCATGCCCTGAATCTGTCAACTGATCTTACCTTTCCTACTTTCCACTGATGGAAAATTCAGACTGAGAGTGATGTGATGAACCTTGTTCTCCTTTGTTTTGTGAGTAGGTTTATATACTATGCAGAATAAATGCATGAGCTTTCATTAATTAGAGTACTCCACAGAGAACTGGGGAGTTGTTTGTTTCCAAAAAGATAGATAAAAGCTGAAAATCTGTAGCTAGAGCCTTTGACAGCTGGCTGGAGCCTAGAGACAGCTAGCTCTGGAAAGGAGATTTTGGATGTTGGAAAAGGTGTCCCTTCCTTTAATTTCTTTAAGGTAGAGGTTTTAGTGGTCGAGTTGTCTGAATTTTAAATACATATTAAACAAAGCTTATGTTGTCCCAGCACGTTTTTCTAGATAGCATTTTCTGCTCTTCCTCACTCTAGTATTTGTCACTCTTTCAGACTGCAGACAACTTCAGTAGTCAGAGGTCTCTGTGAAAATGCTCTGAAGTACAATTATTGACAATATTGATGTCTTAATTGTTGTCATTAAGTTCTTAAGACTTTGTTGCATTAAGAAAGTGTGGAAAGCTCCAAGGCATTTTTTTTTACTTTTCAGACTTAAAAAGACCAGTCTATTAACACCTGGTTCCAAACGGAATGTTTCCCTCATAATAAGAAAGGTCATTTAAATCTATATGTACTTTCATGTGCATATACATATACACACACAATATTTAAAACTAAATAGATAAAAAAGGTTCAGGGTTTTGTCAGTCCCTTGAAGAAGGCTGTGCTATGTGTTAAGAGTTGTTTGAAAGCAGTTTTGATTTTTTGCAAGTCACAGCTATTTGTTCTGGTTCACTTCAGTCTAAGGAGCAGCTCTCAGCATATCCAGGGTTGTTCTCTTCTTCACTTCTATCACAAGTGTTGTCTCCTTGTGGTTCAGTTGCAAATTTGGGTATTCTTACATTTTAAAAAAAGTTCCTGTAGATATTTTATATATTATTATATTCAGTTTAAGTGATTTGAACACAGACAGGTAGCACACTTGGTTGGAGAAGCTCCCACTATTTTTAATAAGTACCTCCACAAATAGCCCTCCTGTGTTGCAATTCTACAGCAAATTAGCTGTGTTGGGAAGTTCTAGGTTATGTTCTTAACCATATTTCCTGACAGCATGATTCTGCTCTCAGTGCCACCATCATGAATTAGTTTTCCTAGGCAAAATTCAAATAGTAAACACCATTCTATGCAGCATATTGTAGTCAAAACACATAAACCCCATGAATGGTAAGTGTACTTGTGTGGTACTTAATTTCACTCAACACCAAGAGCTATAGTCATTTTGTGATGGACAAAAACAAATCCATAAATTTAGAGTGTATTGCAGTGTTGCCTTCCCTTGGTTTGTGATTATCATCTGCAAATAACATTTCTGCTAAGCACCCAGTTTATTTCCCCTACATTACTTACAGATTATCAAGGTTTAAAGAGAAAATGGACAATACAGTGATGAAAATTATGCTGTGCTGGAAAAGATGGATCAGGTGACCTAAAAGAATCTTTTACATTTCTAACTACACTGATCCTGTGAATTATATATTTAAATCTAAGCAAACATATGAAAGCAGTAACTGAAGAAGTTAATGTAACATTCTTTTTCAGTGAACAGCTACCTCATTTGTTAATCTTTTCCCTGGAACTGAATAGAAAAGCATATTTTGAAGGCTAAACTTTGAAAATCTTTTCAGCAGAGAACTGCAGCTAGGCTGGTGCTCTTGGAAAGAGGTATCAGGGCCCTCCTGGAGAAGTCAGAGCATTTGTATGTCCTACCATGCTTAGACATTAGTGCTGAAGCCTTGGTTACCATCTAGACCTAACACGAGATGTAACTGCAGAATACATGGCAATCCATGCAGAAAGCTGGTGCTTCTGTCTCCTTTCTTACATGACAGTGCAGGCTGCTCAGCTGGAATGGTGGTGTTTGAGCAGCTGTCTCCCTGGCTTTGCCCTGGCTCATCCTGAGCCCACTGAGCCACCCTGCCTCCTCCCTGACTGGAATCCAGCAGTTCTTGATCCAAGAGTGAAACCTAAAAGCTTCTGCTCCTCAGCATGGATTCCCTAAACTCTCCAGTTTGGATCTGGCTTTCATGTTTTCCTATGGACTTGGTGATCTTAAGGGTCTTTTCCAACCTAAATGATTCCATGATTCTGTGACTCAAGTGGTGAGGAGAAAAAATGATTAATTTCCCACCAGTCTGAAACCACATTAGATTTTGCTTCATGTCATGCTGGAATTAATGACTCTTGCTGAATGGTTTTACAGGCACAGGGCTATTCCCCACCCAGGCATGCACAAAAAAGTCCTGTCTCTTAGAGCTGAGCAATTAACTCCTGTCTACAGCTTACCTAGAGATGAAGGAGTGATTACTCATCTATATCCTAAAATATTCCCCATGCATTCATGCCTTTAAGAAGGGACTTTTTTCACTGACTTGCCATTTTGCCACCTTAATGGAATGGAGTTGAAACTTTAAAAACAAATGTCCTGGTTTTGAACAACAGTAGTGGAATAGCCCATTGGGGTGACTTTGCCCCAGAGAGTCTGTGTTCAAAGAAAAGCGACAGCAGCAAGCTCAGGCAGCAGAACAATGCTATCAGCAGAACATTCAAATTATTTTATAATGAAATAAAATTTGCAACTTATATAGAAGCAGCAGATGCTTTAAGACCTCCAAATTCACTGTCCCTGAATATATGCAGAATTACAATGACAAAAGGTGGCAAATGTTGAAATTTTACAGACACCCACTGCACTTGTAATCATGTAAATTCCATTACTACTGAAAAAAAGTTCATGTGACTGTTCTATGCAGTTATGATTTTTAGTATCATATTTTTATGCTATTTTTCTATTTTTATTCTATTCTATTTCACTTTAATTATATCTTTATGGTATTAACAGGTATTCTAGTAAAATCGAGAACTGATAAATGGTATTAATTCATTCTCACAGTATTTCAGCTGAGGCATGTGGAGGAGCACACAGAATTGTTTGTTTGGATTTTGCCATGCAAATAAATACATATTAGAGCATTTTAATTCATTGACCAAACTATATGACTTTATAACCTTTTAAACTTTACATTCCAGATCATATAAAAAGACCAGGAAGGTTTCAGATCAGTTTGTCAATATTCACTTGACTTTAGCACTGTGTTTTAGGATAAATGTAAACAATAGGTGTTCACCTTTTTTCATCAAATTTCTGTTCATATGAAAATAAGAATTAACATCTACTGTTGCTATAGTAAAGTATAAGAGTCTTTTGTAAGCTGTATCTGAAGACTTCTGTAACTAAGTAATGTTTGAGGAAACCAGAGTAATGACCTTATGTTTTGTAAAGGTACAGAGGCTGTCTCATCAGGAAAGTGAGCGGTCTATCCCTTAAAGTTTACAGTTTACATACTTAATTAAAAAGAACATTAACATAGAATTGTTCCCTCACTCTATTGCTCTGCTGAGTGCATGTGTGTGTGCAAGAAATGCAGCATTTCCAGGCTTGCTAAGCAAGCACAGGCTCAATTTTTGCTGCTGCAATTAGGGCTGAGCACAAGAATGCAAAATATGGAGGTGATCCTCTGTTATTTTCTGTCTATTAATCAGCCACAAGCTAAATGTGCTATTTTTAAGTTTACTTACCAAGAGAACAATTAAAACATACTAGTTTCATTATATGTGTAGATTTAAAAGCAAAGTGCTTTTGGCTATAAAACTATTACTTTTATTAATGTTGAAGTATGTTTGCAAGGATTTTTTTTTTTTTTTTAATATTACTTTGAACATCAGGAATTTTTTTAATGCCACGGGAAAAAAAAAGGATTTTAGTAAAAAATACTAGTAACTCCTCTTCTACATTAATTATGTTTCCTTTTTGGAAAAGAAAAAAACCCCACCCCTCCCTTATCATCCTTGAGTGCCCTTTAAATCAGGATACCGTTGACACTTTGTTTCCAATTAACAGTAAAAACCTTCTTTGATCCTTTGACTTTTTTATGAGATGAATTTATATTTTCTAGACTAACATGCATGACAACATAATTCTTCACACTCATTAATATTCAACTTCTTTGCTTTAATGAGGGAAACGAAGAGGAATGGAATGTCATCTGCTTATCTAAAGCAGCAAGGGCTTTGCTAATATTCACACACAAAACATCCCACATTTAAATAACTTTAAAGTTGCGACACATTTGGCAAAAACCAGGTCATTCAGAGTTAAGCCTGACACACTCAGAGGTGAATTAAATCTCTTATCTTCCAATTTTAAAAGTTGGGAAATCTGTGTTTCCACTCGATTTTCTTTCATATTCTTTTTGAGATATGATTTGTGGAAAGATTAGTAGGTTTATTCCTATGAAATAATGAATCTCTGGCATCTGCTGATTCCAATGCGATTCACTGTTGTGTCTCCCAGATAAACCTTAGTGGGATCCTTAGAACTAAGAACAGGCATGACACCTTAATCCAGCTGTGGTTTTGACCCTATATATCTCTGTGGCAGAACTCCAAGGAGAATCCACATTTTGGTTTTGACTTCATTAAAACTTCATTGATACTAATATAATCCAAATTTTAGTAAGTTTTACTGCTACAACTGGGTTCAAACAAAACATATGTATATCCTGTATTCATTCTCAAGTGGCATAAAAGTTTGCATTCATAATTTTGCCTCTAGTTTAAATGCCAGATGACTTTTGCCAAATTCAATG
>NW_008239780.1:1694687-1699255 GCF_000691975.1 Corvus brachyrhynchos | reverse complement strand
TTTCTCACTATTATTAAGAGATTTTATAGTACAAGAATATTAACTTTATGTGATATGAGTACTTAAAGCTCCAGCTTAGAAGGCTGGGTATCTAAAAATATCCCCTAGTTATTTCTTAAAATAGCTACTCACAGCCTATTTAAAGTCTTGCAGTAATACTTCAATAATATTTTAATAAGATTTCTAATAACTTTTGCACTTCTAGAAGGACTTTCTCTTTTGCTGTAGGAACGTGGTTGTGTAATTTTTCCATGACTTTGAGATTTTTTTGGCACAGATTATTATGGATCTTTACAAAGAAATAGAGATCTATACCTGCAATACTTTTTAGTGCATGATGGAAACTCTTAAGTCAATAGCATTACCACTAAAATGGAAAATGCTGTACAGAATGTCCAGAAAAACTCTCCATTAGCAGCAAGCTTGAAAACCTGAAAAAAGATGTGACACTATTAGTATACAGATGGAGTTTAGAGGAATACACAAAGCTTGCAGTCAGCTAAGAATAAAATAAAATAGTGCTGAGGTATAGTTGAACAAAAAAGAAATAAATAAAAGTTAAGTCTCAATAGCCTATCTGAGATATTGTTAGTGAGCTG
Source organism: Corvus brachyrhynchos (assembly GCF_000691975.1). Lineage (NCBI taxonomy): Eukaryota > Metazoa > Chordata > Aves > Passeriformes > Corvidae > Corvus > Corvus brachyrhynchos. The sequence goes on along the minus strand of NW_008239780.1, from coordinate 1,698,656 downwards.
GACTTGAAATAAGTTTCTTTAAAAAAGCATTCTGTATTTGAACAATGTATAAAAAAAAGAAACTATTTTTTTTCCTTTGCAATATATCCTTTAGATCAGTCCCTTTTGAAGCAATTTTACCTGATACTGGATGCTCTTCATCTTATGATCCTGATATCAGCTTCTGATATCAGCAATATCTGAATGCTTCTGGAAAAAAAATATATACAGATTAAGGCTAAGTGGAATCACAGTTTTTCAGATACTTTGAAATCTAGTCAAGTCACTCATTTTCTCTCTTTAAGCTTTTCTGTACAGCTGACATTTTTAGTATTGTAATGTTGGAGTCTTACGAACAGTTGCAACCAAATCCTGCATCTTTCACAATGGTTGAAGTGAATGGAAGCATATTAGCCATTGACTGATACACTGAAATACAGTCCCTGAAATACCATCTGATGGATAGAAAGACATGGCTGAGAGTGATGCGGGAGAGGCCAAAGCACATGCTGCAGACGTAGTCTGATGTGTTTTGCAGATGGGGTTTCTTTGTATATGAGAACATCTTCATCTTGCTTCCATATTAGTGACTTGTAGAATGTTTTGTGCTACACCTGGGATGCTGGGATAGGGGAGAGGTGAGAAAGTACATGAGAGAGCCTGGAGTTGGAGGGGGAGGAGATTCCAGAAGATTCCACTGTATGTGTACTCTGCTGGATCTTGTCAGTCACGGGATTTTCATGTCTATCTATAGAGATCCATTTCTCTTAAATAATAAATATGAAGCAAGACATCAAATGCTAAGTTAGTTGTGCATCTCATATCTGTATGTGTGGTTTGTTTTAGATTGTCTTAAGTCCCAAGACACTTTTCTACTGTGCTCGGCACACAGGAAAATTTTGGGGTGACTCAAGAGGCCAACCACAGATAATGCTGTGCACATATATTGCTGCAAAACAACTATTCAGTAAGTTCATCTTTTAACTCAGGGTGGCAGTCTCATATTTTCCACGAGGTTGACAAATTTGGGTGGGGGTAGAAATAGATGTAACAAATAGATTTTAAAATTGGACTTACCAAAATGCTGTGAATACTGGAATACATCCATTCAGTAAGGGTAAAGGCATACAGATCAGAATTCTTAGATTAAAAAAAGGAATAAACTGAGTGTAGTAATGGAAAGATATTTACTTCTCAGCATTCATTGGTGCTATATCAAGCTAAAGGACTTATTTATATTTATAGATTGAAACACATCTCAGATGATATAGTAATCTAAAATTTTAGTGCTGTGAGAAAAGTCTCACATTCATAGCACCAAAAGATCTGCTTGCTTGGGGAGCAGACACGGCACTGGAGTTTTCTCAGTGCTACCACGCCATGACCTTCAAGTGTCATTATTTAAAAAAACAGGATAAAGTTTCTCACTGTCCCCTTTTATATCCTTGCCTCGTTCTCAGAGCTGCTAATGAAGCCTTCTCTTAATAGTAGCTACTATGCTATTAATGATGTGGATATATTCATTACCAAGCATAGCTGTGATACAATTGGTTGTGGCCAGCTGGGGCACTTGCAGTGAAAATTATGTGTATTTGACTATAGCTGAACTCCAGCGACAAGACTTACTAATTTTCTTTACACAGTACAATCTAAACTATTTTATTTAATAGTCAGTTATTTGTCTACCACACAGTAGAAAAGGAATGTAAAGGCAGTCCATTTCACCCCGGAGAAAGCAGCTTTTATGGACAGGCCTGTTGTTATGGGAGCTGGTGGCATGCCATGGCTAGTGGTAGTGGGGAGACACATTGTTTCTGCCAGCTGCGTGGTTTCAGCCGCACTTATGTCTGATGTCAGCATGGGGCTGCTTCTCTGTATTTGAAATGTCCTCTGGATAAAAATTTCCATCACAGCTGCCTTAACCAATTGACAGAACATTCTGTCTGAAGGTGCAGATGTGTGGCTCCCAGAGCAGAGATGGATAGCTTCTATCAGTAGCAGAAGAAAATGAGCCTGTCTCCCAACCATAAACTGAAACATGTTCTCACGATCAAAGGAGAATCAGCGTTCACCCTTAGGAAGAAGGAGACTCCTTTTTTTTCATACTGATTTCTTATTCTGATGTAGTCTAAATACCTAAACACACACTATTGAGAGTCTCATGCTACATGGAAATGGGTTTTAATAGCTCGTATTGTAAGGACATCTTTTTTCAATGGCTCTCAGAGAATAGTGGGAAATCTTGTAATAAGCAGATTAATGTCTGTAGAACATTAAAGAATAAAACAGCATATACTTTCCAACAGACAGCTGCCAGTATAAACCTTTCCCTGCTTGTTATGCCTTTTCTTTTGTCTATCATCTCAGTCAGAGAAACCCCTTGAAAACACAGAGTAAATATTACTCAGACTAGCAGAGAACTTGACAGAGCTACTGAAGGTCTTTGGTGGCAGCAGAACTACTTACAGCACGAGCAATACACCGGTTAAATGTATCTGTTCTGAGGATACTGCAGATCAGCATTATTTTTCAAGAGGATTGCAGACTGCAAGGCAAACCTCTGTTCAAAAGTTAAAGGGAAACTGTGATACATGCAAGAAAGTCACTTAAAAAGTCACCATTGTTTTGGTGAGCTGTACAGTTTATTATGCACCATTTATCAATCTAGGAGCATATCCAGGTCATTACAAATTTGATGTTTGCTTACTGTCTTGGTTTGAAAGACAGGTGTCTGCTAAGGAAGGCAGGAGCCTCCCTTGGAATGGCAGATGCGACCCCCCTTCCCTCCGAATTATTATAATTTTGAAACCAATGGGCTTTTAGGCAAAGACGTGGGAAATAGGAATAACAGTTCTTTACTATTAGATATCTGTATGTGTATAACCAGTCAAACAAACAACAATAACTATGGCAGTAACAGCGAACAATCACAAACCCAGCCCCAGCCTCTCTCGGCTGTCGGGCCCTTTCCCCTCGGGTGCAGTTCCGCTCGCAGCCGGCAGGGGCGCTGGCGGCTCCCGGTGAGCAGGGCAGGTGCGATGGTTCCCCCGCGGCTGCAGGGGGCGCTCCGGAGCGAGCTCGGGGAGCACGCGGCACCGGTGCCCTGGGATCCCGGGAAGGGATGGAACAAAGGCTTCACAAACCCCTGGGCAGCTGATCCCAGTGTCCGGCCAGACCCTCGGGAACAGCAGGCTGGAACGGCAGGGACGAGCACAAATCCCGGGTGGATGATGTGATGTATCCAAACAGGGAACCCCCCGGAGGTCTGGGCAGGCAGGGCGAGCACGGCTAGAACGCAGCGAAGGCTCAAAGCAGCGGCGGGGCAGGGCGGCCACAGCCCAGCTCCCAGCGGGGCAGGGAAAGGCGGGCTTGGAATCCCGGGGCTTCTCCAGCAGAACGAAAAGCAGCCCAAGAAGGCAGCCTCTCTCTCTGTCCAAATGCCGGGGACCGACTGTCCGCACACCCAGGTGAAACAAAAGAGCAGCCAGATGCACCCCACCCGCAGTGGCTAAGTCTTTTGTTTTTCTGAAGTACCCAGAAATTTGTCCCCCTAGCAACATATATGGGGAAAATTCCTTTAACAGAAAAAAACCCCAGGAGAGCTCCTAAAAGCCCAACACTTACTCAGTCATACTGCTCCCTGTGCATATTTCAGTGATAAAAATAATTTTCCTGCCATGTTTCTCCCAGTTAGACCAACAGAAACGGAAGAAATGGAACTGAATTTTATTTTGGATACTGGATCAGAAATGCAATTGCAATATTTGATGAATTCTTTCCAATTACAATTTCCAATTAATTAAGTTAATTCACAGCTGAATAGCAACACAAAGGCCAGAATTCTAAGCAAAATACAGAAACTCAGAGAATGAAAATTCAAGACTTAAAGATGTTTGTATAATCTCTTCTCAAACTTAGGCCTTCATTTGCAGTTCTGCAGCCTCCTGCCAAAGTAAAAGCCTTAGTAACGGTCATATCCAGATGCTATCT
>NW_008239780.1:1690293-1694672 GCF_000691975.1 Corvus brachyrhynchos | reverse complement strand
CCTTAAGAAAAAATAAAACTGGTGATATAATTTTAAAACACTGGGATTATAAAAACCAATAGATTATGTAATTTTCTTACTTGAAAATCTTTGATTAGATTATGAGGTTTGATGTTGGTCTTAAGTTAATTTTGACCCTGATAAATACGCAACATTTTTTTAATTTTTGCAGTGAAGTAGGGTAATCTGGAATCACAGTGGCAAGATATAAAATGCCCCAGTGTTACTTAGGGAACCATTTTTCAGTGTCTTACTTTCTCAGATACACAAATGGAAGCAACTCCTGTAAAGCATAAACCAGCCCAAGCAAACAATGTAAGATGAGGTTTCAGAGATTTACCTGCTCTCTATTGGCCTTTATCTAGTCACCTGCAAACAAGGCTCCTCAGTGCTTATGGATGTGTTGCTATCTAATTTGTAGGCTCTAGATTAGTGAAATGAGAGGATATTGTTTTCTGTCATTCAATCAAGTTATTCCATTGACTTAACAGAATTTGTATGATTGCAATTCCTCTCGTGTTTCATGAAAGCAGAATAATTTACACTGTAGTAATATATTCAGCCATGGTTGACAATAGCATTAAATAAAGTGTTGCTGCCTTTAACTGAGGTATCAAAAAGAACCAGAAAGAAAGGGCAAAAGAAAAGGGAAAAGTAAATAAAATTATACTTCATGGAAAGAAAAAGCCCTTGATGAAAAGAAAATAAATTTTCACATTGTGACAACTATCTGAATAGGAAAGCACACTAGAATCAGATGAATCAGAATACCCTGGGCAAAACATCCACAGTGTGTACTCCTTGAAGAAGAAAACTCTGCTGAAATAAAGAAGCAGATAAAGAGCTGTAAGAATCAAAGCACATGTTAACTATGTTGAAACCAACTTACAGAACATAAATCCTAATTCAAAACAAGTGCATTTGCCATTTATCAAACTGCTCGAAAAACAGGACATTTTTAGTTAAAACATTAATGCTCCAAGATATACTGCAGAAAGATAAATATGTGGCTATTCCTCATCAGAATTTCATTTGGCTTCTAAAGAAAGAAACAACTGGAAAACTGACGGGATACAGAGCTAAACTTCCCCCCCCCTAGAATTAGCACACAGTAAAATACAGATTTTCCTTTGTCTTCTACTTCCATAGAAGTTGTGTGAAAAAATGAAGGTAACACATAAGCTCCTCAGGACCTTAATACCTGTACATTAAGTTATTAATAAAGTACAATAAAATCTGTTTTTCCCTGCCATGCTATTTATAACATAATTGCTTCCTAGCTCAGCCTCTGTTACTAATTCTAAATGAATGTTGTCAAATTGCAAAGTGCATATTGTTGTCAGTATAACCTGTTATTACACGCTAATACTGTGTGTTAATGAAGTGTTAAATATCCAGAGCTGTCAACACCTTGATCCAAGGGAATATGAACACTATGAAATAGATGTGATACATGGCTAAAATGATAAAAATTATTGATCATTGCTTGAATGCATTTTTAATATAAATTAAACATATCTTTCTAAATTAAGATATCTAAGTAATCTAAAGGGACAGATATTGGCCTTATGTAGTATCTTGGCTTCCATCTCTGTATGTTAATTTCTGTGAACTGTTAATCCTCTTTGTTTGGGGTTCAATCCCTAAAGCACTGCAGCTACATTGAAAAGGCTGCACACTCTTGCTTTGTACCTTGATAATAATAGTGTTCAACACTTTGCAAGCTCATGTCTTGAATAATCAAACTTATTGATATCGGTAGCCTTATTCAATATTTAAAATTGCAGTTTAGGAATGTATTCATTTTTCATGTGAAGAAAGGAATATGATGAAAGTCTACAGGGCAGTGATGTGCCTCAGAAATCATTCTACTGAAATGAATTACTTTTTTGACTGAGTAACTTCAGAAGGCATTCACATCAATATGGTTTATAACACGTGGAAAGGAAAATTGACAAGAATTCTTTGGAAAATAGAAGCAGTACTTTCTCACCACTTCATAAACACTGAAATACACATTCTTTTATGTAAAGACGAGTGGAGGGGTTGAGATGTTCCTTGCCATCCAGCCTTTTTAAAGGAATCAATCTTACCGAAAACCACAAAGATGCAAAGGTATCAAATGTAAAAGGAAATTACATTGTTGAGTTTGGACTGTACTGTCACAGAAACGGGGGAGCACATTAGGACAAGCAATACTACTTTTATTAGTAGCTGTCCTTTCTAGGAGATTGCTTAACTCAGCCTATTTAACAACCTGTTCCTTGCCTTTACTTTTGAAAATGCACTGACATTTGCCCTTCTTATTTCTGGAAGCAGCCACACAAATCCAATAGACTGGGTCCAAGTATGGAAAACAGCAGTGTCATAAAGCTTAATTTCAATAACAAGCTTCAGCAGCTCAGAAAATGCATACTCTTCATTCCTCTTACAATGGAAAGAAGTATCATTTAGCCTTTAACAAGGAAAGAGGTAATGAGATAAAGATTTAGTGCTTGTGTTTATAGGAGGCCTGTGTGCGATTATTAACTGGAGCAAAGTCTGGTTTTGTTTGATTGGCTTTTGAAGGGGTTTTTTTGGTCACATTTGAAAGTAAAAATTTAAATTTCTTGAAATTAGATTACTGACAATTTTTTTTCCAAAAAGAATAGTGTATTGGTTCAAAAGAATCTATGCAGTAACCGTTATGTTCATGTCTTCATGCAGCTAAATCTCAAAAGTTATTTTCTACACTTGTAAAGTTATTACATTTTTCTCTTCTGTTCTTCCACACAACAGCAGTAGAGATTTTCCACACTCCCGTAACATACTTTTCATTAATAGAGACTAATATTCTTTGTGTCAGTGTTATTCTAAGAGATGAAAAAATAAGGTCTGGAATATGGTCCAGTTGCCAAACTGGGAGCAGGACCTAATTTTCACGGATCTAACTTGGTGCTTGATTCCTAAGTTAGTGATTCCCAAACAGTGACACACAAGTCTTTACTTATTTTTTGCATTACTCCCACATCATCAGTCAGGAAGGAAGCAGGAGCTGCAAGGTAGGTCAGACTTTTTTCTATTTCCCCTTAGCCAAGATTGATTCTAGCACCACTGGCTGCAGTAACTCCTTTGACCCTTGCAGTTTGCATTCCATCAGTTCTGGTCCTTCTGCTTTTTAACTCCAACAAGGAAGAATGTCAGCAGTGAATCCAAAAGGCTGAAAGCCATCGCATTTATTTGCAGTTACTGAGAGGCTTGGCTAGTTGTCACTTTTACTAGTTTTGAGAAAAAATAAATGTCTGTAATTCTTTGCTCTCCACAACCACTGAGAGTTTTATGGAATAGAAGCTCTTTCTGCATTTGATAGGTTATCCAGCAAAAGGATAATTACCTCTGATGAAGTCTCTGAAAAAAAAGAAATTACTTTTTTGTGACAACTTATTTAAAATTATCAAACAATTGAGAAGTGTGGCATTTATAGTAATGCAAGATCTTTGAAAGAGAAAAAATAGTAATGCCTTTAAATCTGCAAAATATTATCTTCAGCTGTAAAAGTTTGGTCAGATAGATACTATTTAGCTATGTTGCATGGCAAAGCACAGTTTTAAGAAGTATTACTGCGCTTTACAATTTATCTTTCAACTCTGCCTATATTTCATTATTATTTCTACTCATGACTCATAGTGTTTCTATATTTTTCTGCTAAGATTGACATATCTCATTTATTTTCACACCGGAAACCTTTCCTATGCATTTCCACAGCCAGATATTAGGGGTTTTTCTTTAAAATAGTATAGGTGTAATGCCCCATTTTCCCAAATTCTACAGCTCAAAGCTCTGGGAGCTGCTGTACTATATGTACAGCCCATCAGTAGACCACAGGATATGCAATAATATTTCTATCCTATGTTAAGGCTCCCTATGATATGTGTGTGTACATATACATATGTCTAAACACATATGAGGGCTTATCAGTTTGCAAACAGCTGAACTGCACATAATTCACTCATTTATAAACAGACCTCTCATCCACTCATTAGTTTTTATACCAAATATTACGTTAGATTGTTTGAAACTGATTCTCCTCTTCCCATCTAATACACAAACAACATAAAGAAGCCTTAGGAGAAAGAAGAATGAGGGAACTCTCTGGTGCTTTTGTTCTCATTCCCATGAGAATTATTGTGTTTCTGATCCATTGCTGCACACTGAAAATTCAAATTAAAGATTTTGCACTTAGGATGAGTAACAGAAACATTAAAATTTACTTCAAGTATAGAAAAACTGTAAGTTTAACATACTGTCCCATATCCCCATATGTTATTCAGTCAGGTTTACATACTCAATACATTTTCCCAAAGGCTATTCCAGATTTACAATACATTCTGCTTTCCTGA
>NW_008239780.1:1680293-1685293 GCF_000691975.1 Corvus brachyrhynchos | reverse complement strand
TGCATGTTTCTTTCATGTGACTTTAGGTTTTTTCTTCATTTTTTCTTAATCTCTGAAAAGATACAGATGCTCTTACATCTTTTTTCCTTTTCATTCATGACCTAGAATTCATTTTTATTTGGGTCTTGCAAGGAAGCTGGGAAACACAACTGGTCTGTTTGGAGGGTTCTGGAGTTCAAACCAAAATAATGAAGAAAACAGTTTTCTATATCAGTTGGAAATTGATTTTTTTTTTTCAGTTTATCAAAACAAAAATATGAGTTTAATTAAGGCAAATGAAATACATGGTACCAGCTACACATCGGCGACCACCACCCAAGTCAGGCTTCCTGGAAAGTGGAGAATCAGCCCCGGTGCCAGGAGCATCAGCACCACCTTGTGTTCATGGGATAGGAAAATCAGTCAGGAACACGCCTCCCCAGCCATCGAAACCGCAGCGCTTCCCTCTTCTCCCCATGGCACGTTAACGATGGAGCCATATTTGTGGAAAAGATTCATAATTTCTGCTCCTGTAAATTTAGAATAATCGATATATCCAGGTACTTAGGAATTTATCAGGAAACTTGCTTGCATTTTTGGTCAATGTGTTAGACAGCAGTCGCAGCACATGAACAGCCCAACTGTTCATAATTGCCAGGTTTTTGGGCAGGCATCTTGGAACAAGATAGCTTAGAGGTGAATTTTGCAAGAAGATTTGCAGTTATTTACAGGAGTTCTTTCTGAATGTGAGACACGACACTGGAAAACCTATTCTTTTCTTTGAAAATTTAAAAAGGGAGCAAAGGAGACGGTGTCATGTGGTGATGGAGCACCTTGACAGAGAGTCAGTATAATGTTTGGATTCCTTTTTCATAGCCTGTAAACATCCTACAAGGCAGTGCTGTTTCCTTCAGTCTTTTGCACAGTAGAAACTGTTCTGTAAACAAATCTATTTCTGGTACATCTTTCACCAACTTGACTGTGAAAATACATCCGTTTTCATTTCTTTTTCAAAAAATCAACTTCCCTCTATCCATTTGGTTCTGGGAGTGCAGTTTCTGGAAAGAGATATCCCATCAGAAATTGCAGTTACTTCTGTTTTAGCTCTACTATATGATGTACACTTTCTAGCAGAAAGTCTGGGGCAAAACCTGTTCTTTCCAGGAACTGCTAATAATATGGGAGTGCAATTTAATAGACAGTTTTCTATACCTAGGTGTATTTAGCCTAGCTTCACAAAATTCAGGTGTTCTCTCTGAGAGGGAAATAGAATAGCAACTTTCCCTATTTTTTGCCCCCTTCTTTTGGTCCAGAAATTAAAAACTTCTGACTGTGTTTCATAGCTCACTTTCCCCTTTCTAATCTTTTAAAAATTTGAATATTCCCAGACTAAGTGCAAGACTGTGTGTCTGTATGTCACTTTAGTGCAATGTATCAGTTTTCTTTCCAGTACACACATAACTAGAAAAGCATATAATGACATGGTATACTCATAAGTATTTAAAAAATGATCCTGATTCTCTTCTACCCTTCAGTTTGTGCATCATTACAGAGAATTTGCATTGGGGACAGTTAGATTTCTGTTTTGATCATTTTTTACATCCATACCTCATATGTGCCTCTATCAGACTGATGTAAGGTATCATTTTAAAAAATGGCAATTTTCCAAAACCACTGTGCAAACTCTGAATGATGGATCAGTCTCATTAGTTTTATCAAGTATAAACCTGGGTTTTAAAAAAAAAGTTCAACCTTGTGGAGTATGGTTGGGATCCCATGTTGGTGTACACTACAGGATCTTGCTCAACCGTGTCCTTTTAGAGGTTGACAATGTCTCTAATGTCCTTATAATTTTTCTCCCTGTTCCAAAAGGGGCAGGGCACCGTTATTAGTGCTACTCAGTCCCTTCTGTCGCTTTCTGTCAGACAGCTGGGATCTCAATGCCCTTTATATTTGGGTAGTTTACTACCAGTATTAAGGGACTCACTGTAAATATTTCATCACCCTTTTGAAATAGTTTTCTCTTTTTCTGTTGAAAAGACTGAAAGAAACAAGTCTTTCCAGTACCTTACAGGGCAATAAGAGAGCTGTAGAGAGACTTTTTACAAGGACACGGAGTCATAGGACAAGGGGGAATGGCTTCAAGCTGCCAGAAGGCAGGTTTAGGTGAGGTATTAGGAAGAACTTTACTCTGAAGGTGATGAGGCACAGGCACAGGTTGCCCAGGGAGACTGTAAATGCCCCATCCCTGGAGTGTTCGAGGTCAGACAGGATGGAGTTCTGAACAACCTGTGAAAGGTCTAGTGAAAGGTGACCCTGCACATGGCAGGGGGTTGGAATGAAATGGTCTTTAAAGGTCCCTTCCAACACAAACTATTCTGATTCTATGAAGTTGAACCTTGTATTTTGTGTATTTAGCACTAGGATCTGGCTGACCTCTTGCCTCTGTGTTTTGAAGCCTGTTAACTGTATGAAGGAGTAATTTCCACAAATGGCAAATCAAACAACTGCTTCAATTATTTAGCGAAGTGTCTTGTATCTTACAGTTGTCAGGAAAGCAGTCTAGTATAAAATAGGAAAATTCCCCAAAATTTCAGAGACGTTTTTGAGGACTTCATTGGATTGAAACAATAGAGGCAAAAAGAGGAACTTTCAGCATCATTTTCGGAAGCATAGGCTGACAGAACTTTGGTGAGTGGTGATATCCTACCCCAGATGGGTTGAAAAGTTCCTATTCAGCAGTGAGACCAGCAGCTGTGTCTTGGGTCTCAACAGAGATTGTTGCAATGCAGGCAATGATCTCTATTCCCACAGGAGGCATGAGAATAATTTAAAAACAGTGCTTCAGCATAACTCACTTACCAGGTAAAGACAATGACTCACTCAGGAGGCTCATCTGAACTTGAGCGAGCCAGAAGGTGCCAAGCCAGTCCTCACCATCAGTGCTGCAATAAGGAGTGTTGCACCGGTGCACTCGAGATACCATCCTTTGCTACTTACAGAGAAAATCTCTAGTGCAGAGAGCTGCAATACTATACAAACCTACATGTGTAAGAAAACTTCATTTGGCACCAGCACATCTAGCAATATTTTTCTTGTTGCTTTCTTTTAAACTAGTTTAGCAGGCTGGCTGTGAAATTTGAGGGTCAGAATTCTTCTTGCTAAATGCATTTAGGCTTGATGTGCTCAAGGACTCTTGTTGCCAGGTATAAAAATATTCATCCTGATTCTTGGAAAGCTCTCTGTCTGTGTCTGTTCCTTCTACTGGAGCAGCTCCCCTTAACGAAGCACTCATTATCCAATGGCTCTTGTCTTGCACTGGGATCTGCTCCTATTTCTGTTGGAGCTTGCATGTAACACACCTGAAATTCCACACCTTCTGCATCTTTCTCATGGAATAATATGTAGTATCTGTGTGGTATTCCAAGCAGACTTTTTGAGTTTCCCTAACCCCAACTCACTAGGGAGCATCCATGGGTATCTGAAAGTACCATATATATACACCAGACACTTCACTTGATACCTGGCACAAATTTTCCACTGCTGGGTTTATCCACTGTTTCATTTACTTCAGCAGTGGCTGAAGAGACAGAGGTAGGATTGACTGTCCACCTCTACTGGTTATCTTTTTATGACTTGATGAGGCTACCATCTTTTTATGACTGCTATATGTTAATGACTACAACAGGCAATTCCATAGAATTGCAAGAAAAATAATTATTATAATTGTGTGTTCTTTGTCTGCCCATAGCAGAGCAATATTTACTAGACTTTGGTACTATCTTAAAACCTGGAATCTAGATGGGTCAGCTATCTTGGTTTATGTTTCTGTGACTAACATGGTGACTTCATTCTAGACCTTTTTATTTCTTTGGCTTTGAGTTATTTCCACGTTCAATCCATGGTATCTATTTTTTGTGTTAATGAAAAACAAATGTTAAAGCCTATTCAGAGAGAGAAGAAACCAAAACAACCATGTCTACTGGGAAGGAAAAATTAGCTTTTGTTTAGGCTCAGAAGAGCTCAGACTGATCTATACTGCTAAAGAATTACTCCACCTACCAGGACGAAGTCACAGAAATTCCTGAGGACTGTTTTGGCTTAAAATAATAAACTCTTAGAAACAGTTAATGATGAGGTTTGTTGAATGGCTTCAAGATTAATGAGAAATAGATTTGGTTACTTCTGGCTTTTCTGGGCTTCCTATGAAAGTAATGTATAGAATATCAGAAGGCTTTACCTAATTTATTTTTTTTTACTTATGCATTGCAAGATATTATATAGATATCTTCAAGATGTCATTTTCCCCAAATACTAATGTAAATAGCATAAACTAACTGTCTGAACAAAGTATGTTCTAGGCACAGTACAGAGTAAATAAAAGGACTCCACTTTGGGTGGTTTATGCAGAAACTTATGAAGAAGTAACAGCAATAGTGAATTGCACTTTTTTCCCAGTGTTTTCCTGGGACAGAATGCACAAGATAAATGACAAATAACTAATATGGTAAATAACTGCAGTGATTTTTAGAAATTGATAGATACGTGTATGCAGCATCCATGTGAACAGAGACCAGGATGGAGACAGACTGATGAGCCAGGTCCAGCCTTGGAGGCACACCTTTTCCAGTTCCTTGGATTTCTTCAGCACAATAAAATTTTTACGAATAAGTGCTGATGCAGAATTAGCTGTTAAGAGAAGAGCAGGTGGTAATCACCTTTACGCCTCTGTATGTCCTCTTGAGGATACCCAGTGTAGAAGTGATGAAATTACAGAGATCATCACTAGCTGATGAAGTTCCCCTCCACTAAGACCCGGGCCTGTTAATGGAGGTCGCCCCCACCACAACAAGCTCAGATCGCGAAAGGAAAGCTGCTGAAGCACCTTGTATAAATAAGCATCCCTCTCCCAAGCCTTGATTCCACTATCGGTCTGATTTCGTCAGCAAGGTAAATTATTTAGAAGGTGTTCTGCGCTACATCCCGAGGCAGAGCCTCGCCGGTGGGGCTTTCTTTCCTCC
>NW_008239780.1:1610213-1678799 GCF_000691975.1 Corvus brachyrhynchos | reverse complement strand
GGAGCAGCCTGATTTCTCACCGCTCCTCAGGCATAATCTGCTAAACGTGTGTTCGGTGTATTCTCCTGCCACTGGTTGTGGGATCTGGTAATCTCTTTTAGTCAAGGCGTGTATACAGTCTTTATACTGCTCTGCTGCTTCTAGCTGGCTTTTTTCCCTAAAATACCTTACAGCTGTAGCCCGTGACTGACGGTTTAAGCTTGATGAATGATTAGACCAGTTATGGATATGATTGTGGTACACAGTGAGGAACCTGCCTGTGTACTATTAACTGTGTGCTCTTACCGTGTTGAATGTCAACACGTTTACCTTAGCAGAGCTGGGCTTTACGTGTTTTAATATTGAAATCAATGGCAAGAACTCCCCGCCTCCCCCTTTATTTGGCTTAAATATATGCTACCTTTTTAGGCTGTATAGTAACTGTCTTTGTGATAGTCTTTTATTGAGTGCTTTCCCAATATCCAAAGGTTGTAGATACCCATCTTGATTGTGCTGATGCTTCCCTGATAATTAACGAGTCAGATACACTGTACTATGGAAATAAATACCAACTGTCCGTGTGGTGGGGCAAGCATCTCAGACATCTACTGTGTCTCCAAATGGTTTTGCAGTAACAAACCCCCACCACTCCTAGTGCCTGGATTTTAGCTGTTAATTGTGAAGCTTAACGTAAAACAATTTGATATTTAAAGTATGGAATTCCTGGTGTTGTCGAGAGCACTTTGTGAATCACAAATAGCAAGATAAACTGTAGTGTGGGAAGAGCTATACATCAGAAGGTGAGACACAGCCCAATAGCTTGCTTTCTCTCTTGTCCATAGTTTCTTTTCAAAGCTTATTTTATACGTGACCCTTAATGCTATGGGCTAATCTCAGAACACTTCTTCACAGACGAAATGCAGTCTTCTTAATAACCTAACTGCTACCCCTATAGATATCCTATTGATATTATAAATTCATCAGAAGTTGATAATGTAGTTACATACAACTTGATAATGTAAGTTGTATGTAGTTGATAATGTAACTGTATGTCTTGGGGATTTTGGCTTGTTGGTTTGTTTTAAGAACCCACATCTCTAAATTGCTGTGGAATTTAGGAACCTCTATGGGTCTTGCCTTTTTTTTTTCTTTTTTTGTTACATCACAGTTTTGTTTCAAAGAATGATTGAAAGTTTTCTGAATAACACATATCCAATAGGATTTTTCTCTGAATATCTGATCTTTAAAAAAACCCCAAACAATCAAAACCATATAAGACCCCCAGTAAATTAAATTTCAAATACTGAATTAAAAATCCTTTATTTTAAACAGAACAGTTCCTTTCAGTTGCCAAATTTTAAGTATTTAAATGATGCGTATAAAGAGCAAATGAGAAAATTCTTATTAAAAGCAGCTTTTAAGAATGTGGGAATGCAAATTACTACTCTCAACACTTCAAGTAGTCAGATGTGGAAATAAATGAACATATTGTATTGATGGCTTATGTGTAAAAAAGCATTGAAATGTATTCAGAGTTCTATAAAAGCAGTGTCATCTGAGAAAAATTGTAGCAAAGGAAATCTATTACTCATCTGATGCGGCATCATAATTAAAATGGTAGTTTTGAAAACCGAAGGAATTACCCGTTTGGTCACACGTGTGCTTGTAGTCACGTATGGAGGTGTGCAACGTTATGCTCTGCAGTAATGGCTTAGGAATAGGTAAATGTATACTTCCTTCTTTCCATTGAGATAGGAAATTCTGAGGATTGGTGTTGATGTTAAGTGGAGCAGGCAGGACATTTCATGAGGTCTAAATGGTATGCGTTTAATTTTTAAATTATCTTAATCTGAGAGATGTAAGAAGAATAATGCTGCTTAATTTATCACTATCTCAGGGCTTTGAGTATGGGAAAACAGTCCTCTACATTTGGTTAGAAATATTTTTTTGTTCCCATTTTACAGACTGAGAGAACGATGTGTCCTGTCTTTGCTTCAGTCACAATGACTGTAGTGGAACTAGATTTTAAAATGATTTAGAGACCAGATATAAATTGGTGATGGAACTCCGTCTGAAATTCATGAGTTTCTGTTTTCTTGTCTGCTGTTTCTTCATCTAGATGCCCGTTGATTATGTTCACAGTTCAGCACAGCTGAGTTAATGATAAATTTCATGAGATCAAACAGACTTAATATAGTTTTGCTTTTTCTCTAAAGGCCCAGTCCTGAGTCTGCTGATTTGAGGTGCAAAATTTTATGCCTTTAAAGTTAGTGAAAAGAGGGTCAAGTCAAACTGTAGTTTGGTAACTGTTGGTGTAAGCAATTTTACACATTGTAGTCACTAATCTGTTTAGCTTCTTTAGTATTTTAAAGTGGTAGATTCTGGAAGTATTGTAATACTTTTGCAGCCTTTATATGAGTTAAGGAAATACAGTGTTTGCTTTGTCACCTTTCCTTTGCTCACCTTTGAAGTTCGGTTATAATCCCAGTGTACAAACTTTAGATTTCCCCAGATTTTTGTGCATCGCATACACAAGTTAATGACACCTTATGCTCTAAAACCTGTGCAGAAGTTGCCAATAAATGTCACAATATTAAAACAGTAAGGAGAATTTCATGGGGTCATAGAATAGTTTTGATTGGAAGGGGCCCTTAAAGGTCATCCAGTCCAACTCCCCTGCAATCAGCATGAACATCTTGAAGAGATCAGGTTGCTCAGAGCCCTGTCCAACCTAACCTTGAATGTTTCCATGGATGGGGCATCTACCACCTCTCTGGGTAACCTGTGCCAGTGTCTCATCACCTATACTGTAAAAACTTCTTCCTTATATTTAATCTAAATTGACTCACTTTCAGCTGAAAGCATTACCCCTTATCCTATTTAAGCCATTGTTGTTGATATTGGTGTTTGATACAGTCCTCTCTAATGAATAAATAAAAATAATTCTTGTCTCACAAATTAGAATGCTTACTGTGCTTGGGGAGAACACATTGAAGCTAAGACTTGTGAAGGTTTTGGTTCAGAAAAAAATACTATGTTTAGAAAAAATTTCTGATTTTTATGATGTAAGGTTGTGTGCAATCCTACGAGGACACATGTTAAAGTGATGGCGTTGCTCTCCTATAGAGGTTGATTTAGTCATACACTCTTCTAATACAGAAAAGTTACAATTGGTTAACCAACCTTCTATTCATTACCAGTGCTACGTTTCTGTGAGTATGATGCTGGTTTGTAACCGGTATGACTAAATTAAAATCCCTCTAGAGAACAAAAAGCTCTGAATCTAACTTTAGTCTAGGTAGCGTGCGGATCTGTAGTGTGTGGTGACAGACAGATCAACCAGCTATCAACTTTTCTGATAGTTCTGCCAGACCAGCACTGCATCATTGAGCACTTTTGCATCATCCCAGTTTCTCACTGATGCTCACCAAGAGCTCCATCATTGTTTTACTAGGTAGATACTTATTTTAAAAGACTGAGCATTTTGCTGCAGTACTGATAAGTGGCATATTCAAAATTTATTGAAATCAGTTAGAGGCAGACTCTCTACCCAGTTAGAGGTAGTCCCTCCCTCACTTGCCATTTTACTAACTTACTTTTTATTGTTTCTTGACCAAGGACACAGCACAGTAATATTTGGCTAAGCACAGAATTATTCTATAGTACAGCTGTAGCTATAGGTTTTAGACTATGATAGAATTGTCACTGGTAGCTGCCTCCTTCAAAATGAATATCCAACATGTTGTATCTTACTATTGTTCTGCTTTCCATGAATCAAACAATTAATTAAGAAAGAGACATAAATGTGCTAAGTGTCAGTTGATCTCTATGAATGAAGTAAGAGGGAAATAATGTTAAATGGTAATTCTGTTGGATGGAAAGTAAGATTTTGATGCTGCTTAAGTAAAAAGGAGATATTAGTTACATTCTTATCTTGGCACTTTGATAAGCCTGTTCTTGAGACTCCTCTGTTGCATTTCATGATGAGGAGACTATGCTTAAATGAGCAGATTTCAGTCCTCATCCATCTTTGTCTATGGCTGAAACCAGATAAATATTAATTCCTTAAAAAAAAATCTTTACTGGTAGGCTTAAAAATCAGTTCGCGTGGATGAACCTAAAGTCTGCCATTGCCATCTAACTTCAAAAAACCTCTTATCTTTTTTATTTGTTGATGTTTAGGTGGTTTCTGCTTATTTGCTTGAAAGCCTTCATACATCTTGAAATTTGATATACTATAGCATGAAAATCTTTGTGTATAAATTATAGCTGTAGTTAGCATTATGCAACACAGTAATGTCACTAGTATTTATACTTGACAGGAGAAGTAATTTAGATGCTTCTCTACTTTTTTTTAATAGCTTGTGGGTGTTACCTGTTCATTTAATTCACTGTATTAAATGCCATTGGTTTTACCTTAATGTACCTTTAATAAATTTAAAAACCTGTTTGAGAATCGAAAAAGCACCAGAAATACAACTTTAGTAGAAATTGAAATATTAATATCAGTGATACAGGGTTAATTGAATGTCAGGAAAAAATACCAGCCAGAGGATGAAAAGTCCTTTACTTGTAACTTCTACATTGAGAGTAATTTCAAGGTGTTTTAAAAGTTGAAATGAGTCCTAAAATGGTGGGGGAAATGCATCCTAAAACTGCAGTTTCTAACTTAACTGTTGCTGTTATATTTGAACACAAAATCTAAAGCAGTTTCTCGAATAATAATGAAACGAGGCATAAAAATTAATCTCCATAAAAAGTCCCTAAGGGGAAAAAAAGATAGATGACTTTGTGAAGAGCATTCTGGTATGCAAGGAGATGAGGCATTTCTCATATTCGTGTTGCTGAGTAATCTTTATTTACTTATATGGAGTATGTTTTGGTACTTCTTTCCCTTATTTTCTCGAGCCAAGGATGTTTGACTCTACTTCCCCTTTCCACAGAATTGGAATTGGGCACATGAGTTGAGTGCTCTTGTCGCCAGTCTAGCTGGATTCTGATTGTGTGTCGGTAAGTAACTGGTATTTTCAAAGTTTCCCTGTTAAAGTTCCAGTTAGTCTGAAAAAAAGGAAACTCTTTTCCTTTCAAGCTTTCAGAAGCAGTTCACTTCCTGACAGCCCTAAAGCTTTGTCTCTTCTGTGGCTTGATGTTGAAGGTTCTGTATTGAGCTCAGCTTGTTTCCATTTTCTCTTGAACTGAAGAAGAGTCAAAACTTATTATAACAGATTCATCAGCTGGTAATGAGGATGGGATTTATTTTGGAGAACTGAGATGTTGAAGACTTGTGTATTCTCCTCTGCTGAATATGGAACTTACATGTTGGATTTCTTGAGTTCATTTGATTGGGTATTGGATGGAGCAGCTTCTGGAGTCCTGTTAGGTATTGCCATGTAACCTTTTGTGCTTTCAGGCTTGTAACTGTATCTAGAAATGGCAGATGTATGGAAATTGAGTGATGCTGGTAGTCATCTTGTATATATATATATATACACACATGCTGTTACACTGAATGTAGACCATATGCTCAAATTAATAAAAATAATCAAGATCCAAAAATTAAATAAAAAGCTAATTTTATTTCATAAGTCTTAGAAGATGATTGCTGGATTGTAGATGTCTATGTTGCTTATGATTTAAAAACCTGTCTTAAGTTTTCCATGTTCAGAACTTTTCACAGACGTACAATTATATTGTATTTTATTATTGCTTGCTACTAAATCATCAAGCTAACACAAACAGGGCCTTTGAAGTGTTGTTCACTCCCATTCTTAATGAGTAACCTTTGACATTTCAGTAAACATCAGCATGTTGGGTGCTAAGTGTACTGTCTACATTGTTACCAGATGAGACAAGTCTTTGTTTTCAAAAGAAATTACTCCAAGTCAAATGCAGGAATGACACAAGAGAAATGTGTATTGCTTGCTCCTTCTCCACATGCGCTTTTGTTTGTAGATAAGTAAAGGGTATGAAATCTTTCTAGTGTGTACCAGTTCTTAAAGAACAAACAGAAGCTGTGAGCAAGTGTTTGCAAGCTCTTACTTAATCATAACAGTTGTGGTCAGTGTGCAAGGTGTTTACAGGATGAGCCAATGTCTGAGGGTAAGGACCAAGAGCTCAGCTGTGCCAGGAAAGTCCAGCACCTTCATTAGAGCTTGAAAATCTGGAACCATTTCTGCGCAACTAATGTATACGTATGTAACGACAAAGTGATAGTGGGTGAAGCATAAACAATTTAGCACAATTTGATGGTGGATTTCATACCAGAACATGAGAAGCAGTAGTAAATCAAATCATGACTCTTCATATTTTAGTAATGTTTTACCTTATTGATTGGAAGTGCAGAGTAAATGAGTCACACATTTTAGGTTCGCAGATCTTTTTCTTTGCTCATCATCTTGCTGATCAATGGTCTGATCTAAAAATAATAAAATATGACTCTGACATCTGTTTGAAATAGATTGCTTAAATACTGTGTTCAGCTTTTTTGTTTTGCTCTGCCTTTTTAACAGTGGGGATTACCACACCTAAGGGATAAGTGGAGGGCTGCAGATTAAATCACACATGCGATGTAAATCCATCAAAACATTCTGCAAGCATAAGCACCGTATCCATTAAAAATATTTCACTGGAAGAATATTAAAGATCTGGCATGTACTCCTAAATAAAATAAAGCTATTGAGAGGCAAATATTTTGTATGAAAGGGCATGGTTATAGTACCAGGGTACTCTTAGTAGTTGTCTTTATCTCCAAATAAAACTGAATGTTATCTAGATTTTTGGGGTTTTTTTTAAATTGTATTCTATTTTAGCACTTTTCTACATATGAAAATAAATACACTTTTCTGGAGGAGATCTATCTCTAAAAAGTAACCCAAATTGTCTACATCCTTAAAAGGAAAAACCTCAACCAAGTATCACTCTTCTATTGCATGTTATAATACAGTACAAAAAATCTACTGTCACCCTTTCTCCTCAGAATTTATAAGCTACTTTTAAAATGTCAATGGAAGTAAGAGATGGGAGTAAAAATCTTGGAATGAAATCAAAAGGAAAAGGCTCTTAATGGAGTCCTACTGTTTGGTGTCACTCCACAGAGGGACCTCCACCTGTTTATTTCGTGTGATAGTATGATACCAGAGAAAAGTTGAGCATTCAAGAGTTTAGGTTGTGCATCCTTTAGGGAAGATCTGGGAAGAAAGGATAGGTGAGAAATAAATTGGAAGGGAAAGAAACCAGCTGCACTCCTAGGCCAAAGCAAAACTGAATATGCTTAAGATGATTTGAAATGTGTAGAACAAGGAGTTGAGGTGAGGTGGAGCAGGAGAACGAAGCTGTGTTTATGGAGCAGTAAAAAGGCCAAGGGTGTTTCCTATTTGCTGCTGTGTTTCAGGTAGCCTGCTGCAGGCACACTCCTGCCACTGATATCTCTTGTTAGCAAAGTGCTTTTGGCAGATCTGAACTATTCTAAATTTGCCTTGACTGATGTAATCAAACACTGAACTTTTTGTTTAAATATTTGTAGTGACGTGTACGTGCGCTTCCCCTACCTCTGAGCTTGTGTTAGACTACAGCGAGGTCCTGTATAATTAACTTCTGGTATATTTTCTGTTTATGTCAAATCTCACAGGAAGATTCATGGCAACAGAGTCAGTAAAAACCTTGACTTCACAACTTTTCTGGAAGTAGCATTGAATCCTGATATCCACTGGTAAATCAACAGTACACTGCTCCAGCTTGGAGTTGTGCTTCTCTGTTCTCTTCTTTAGACAGTGTTGCTTTGTCTTGGATTTTCCACTTGCATTTGGATGTCACTATTTTTTGTAGGTTTTAAACCAATTGTTTTGTTCTGAGAAATGCTAAGAAGCTTGAGGATGAAAGGGAAAGTGTAAGGTTTGGGGTTTTTTTTCTTCTTTCATTACTGGATTATCATTAGTATATATGTATGTCTACATCTTTTGTAAGTATTTTGTAAAAAAACCAAGCACCCTTCCTAATTACTTTAGATCTGGGAGGTAGTTAGAAAAATATTTCCAGTTTTCTCCCAAAAAGGAAAGCAGTCTTCTTGGGCTGAAAAGAAAGGGCACTGATGGCTCACCTGTGTGCTCTGTGGTTTAGGTTCTCTTCTGTAGAACACAGCTTGAGATTTCACAGGTCTCTCTGTTGTGTCCCATTTGAGTGAAAACTCAAAGGTATGTTGGACACCTTAATAGCATGGAGGTGTGCCCTGGAGCTGGCTCCCCAGGTCACAGCACCAAGTCTGCCAGAGTTCAAGAAGGGAACAGTTGGGACAGTGTTCTCAGACCCATGGTGTGATCACTGGGGTGTCCTGTGCAGGGCCACAAGTTGGGCTTCAATCATCCTTGTAGGTCTCTTCCAGCTCGGGATATCCTATGATTCTGTGATCCATCTTCACATTGTCCACTGAGATTGGTGTGATTGGTAAGGGGAAACTGTGTTTTGGTGTGTGCACAGGTTTTGTTTGTTTTCAATGAACTGTAACCTGCTGCACAGATTTCTTTTGAAGAGCATGAGAGCAGTGAGGCAGGGCAACAAATCTGTAACCAACTTTCTGCATTATTTTTTGGATAATGTATTAATGGGAACCTTACAAATGACGAAGTTTGAAATAAATTAGAAGTAGAAATGCATTTTTCAAAAATCCCTCCAGTAAATGTTTATCTACTATTAACTGATACGCAGAAACAACTTCAATGCTAATTTCCTACACTGAGGATGAGTGAGATCAGTTCAAGGCTATTATGCCCTGAATTTGCAGACAGCTTGTTGTAATTAAGAAATAAAACTCAGAGTTGTTGTTTTGATTTTTCCGTGATGCTTTGCCTGGGGGTCAGAAATATGTTCTTGATGCCTGCTGTCTATAGGCACTAAAAGACTTAAATAGCATTGTGCCTATTAACACAAGTTGTTTGCATTTGTGCAAAAATTCCCCTCCAAAGCTGATTTAGTGTTCCAACATAAAAGGGCTGTGGGATTACAAGGCTGTTAATAGATGAGAAAATGACTATATGTACCATGAAGGTGATTATGACCACAGGAAACTTGTATCAAAATTGCTTTAGGTCATAATGTTGTAGTATGGAAACTTTTAAAAGGTTATTTCCTTAAACCATTGACAAAACTGGTCTTCTGTTACGGTTTCAGCTCCTAAGGACAAAAACTTAAGTATGGTATCTGCTTTCTCTGCCGAATAAAACAGGAGCTCTTCTACTGATAGTTGTTCTGGGAGCTGAGCATCTTGTTGCATTTGAGTACAAAGGCACAGTTCATTACTGATGGGAAAACAAACTTTCTCTACCGTAGCAATTCAAATTGAGCTCTCTGCTAAGTAGTGCTCATTAAAATATCTATCATTTACAGGAATTACTATTTTAGCCCTTTTAAATGTTTCAGTGCTTTTTCTTACACTGGATGAGATTTGTATATTTAAAAAAGAAGGGCAGAAAAGGACACTGTTTCAGAAAGATTATTTTCTGGGGAAGCACACAGCTAAAACTGGACAGTAGATGAGCTGTATAGGCCTAAGGGCAAGGATAACAGAATTAGTAGAAATAAAGATTTGTTGTTTCCTGCTTGCTGAAATAACTCATCTGTTTTGGGGAACATGTAGATGATACTCCCTGAAGTGTAATTTATTATCTTCAATTTCTGAGGATTCCCAGATTATATCCAAATTCACTTTACCCTTCTGGTAGACAGTTAATGGGGAAATAAAGCAGCTCTGTTGTATCTGCTTCTGCTGCTTGGTCTTAGAAGTCTGTGAGATCTGTTCCATTCACCTCTGAAAGTGCACTGCCCTCTCTCCAGTGCAGGACTGTTCTTCCTTCTTGGGTGCCTGTTTCTCCTATCCAGTTCTTCCCTCCTTCCACATACCCATCAGTGATGTTTGGGAAGATCGCTTAGGTCCTCTTAGATGGATAGCCAGCACCGGCATAGTCAGATACCTCTAAATAGTCAGCTGTCAGATTGTTCTAGAAGAACAAGAACAGTTTCTGAGGCAGGACTGTAAAGTACCAAGTGCCTGTTGCACATTCATATGTAGGAAGCTGTGTCCTGCTTGGGATCTTATCCTTCTATGTTTTCAAAGCAGCAGTATTTACCTAAATCTGTGCTCAGTCCATGGTTTTTCTATTAGATGGAAACTTTCTTTATAAACAGAATTAAAAAAAAAAAACATAAATGCTCTGAAGCAATTTTAAACTCTTGGGTCAACTTGTAAACTTCTCCAAGAAGATTGTTGGTGGGTGGGGAATTATTTTTAGAACCAGAGGTCTGCAATGCCAAGTATGCATCCAGTTCTGCGTTTTCTGAGTTATGACTAAAGGACTAAAGATACCCCTTTTAATTCTTTCTCTTGACATTCGCTGAGCAGCTTAGATGAAGTTCTTTGCTATGGACAAGCAGTTTAAAAGTTTTACATGAGTAAGGGGATAGTATGGGGGTCAGATGTAGGGTTTTCTACACCAGATCAAAAAAATGGATATTCTAGTTCAGTGTAGTGCTTCTGGACTGCAGTTGTCTAACAAACTCATAAACAAGGAATGTTATTTTGACTTGGATGTTTTTCAGTTGATGGTAGAGATGGTGGCTAGACACAGGAAGGCTCACTTTAGTGTACAGGTGTACACTAGTGTTTTGTTAGTGTACCTCTGATCTGAACAAAGGCATAGTTTTAGAGTGCAATACATATATTTGGAGAATGTGCCTGTAAATAAATGAGCATTCATTCAAATTATGAATCTAAAGATGGATAGCATTAGCTAAAGAATATAACTCTCCTAGAAATGAGTGCTTTGTAATGAATGGCATTCAAGATGACAATTGTCTGTTTGAATTCTCGATACTGCGGACTTGCTGGAATTTTATTTCACTGAAAAAAGAAATTAATTAAAATCAGTTCATTCCTCCTTTGCAGCCATATATATGAAACAATTTCAAAGGATATCAGATAAAAATTGTTTCCATAGTAAAAGGTTCTAAGGTGTTTGCAGAATAATGAAAGGAACTTAGCAACGAGTTCTTCTGAATATTTCAAAAAACCTAAACTTGGAGTTTGGTTTTTGCACAACAATTTCACCTATTCTTCAACTTGCTTGATGGAACTGAAGCTATAATTTGCAATGATAAGGTGAATGACTGGGGTTTAAAGCTTTTTTCCTGAATGACTTTTGAAGGTAAGTAAGTCTTATCTGCATAGTTCTTGAGGGAATGGACTTCCGAGCTGTTATTCTTACATATAAAAATGTTGATATATTTTTCAGGTTTGGATAAGAGGGAAAAGTAAGTATTTGTAGCCTTCAGCCATGGACTGGTAGCTTTTCCGGGAGGTGAACTGAGAAACAGCAGGTCTTAATATTACATTTGTTTATTATGCACTGTGGCTCATATTGCTACTCACACTTCTCATATCTGATTTTTTTTTAAAAGGCATTTAATTAACTGTCTTTAGAAATATGCAGGAGAACAACTGCTTTGTGTTTTGAGGGTCACTGACACAACTCCCCTAATTTTTCTTCAGCACCTAATACTTTGTGTGCTATGAAGAAAATAGTTCCTGTGCCCAAACTTCAGCTTATGTTACTGTATTTCTTCAGCAGAGGAAGTATCCAACAGGAAATGCTGGTTGTGTATGTGTGCCATCCTCAACAGAATCTGCTGTTGTTTCCCAACTTACTTTTACTGTTCATGAAATCATTCATGTAGTTAACTTTAAAAGCGTGCCTTGTTTATTCCACAGAAATCTAGGAAAGTCTTCAAACATAACTCTTACCGTTTTCATCATGGGCTAACTTTCCTATTAATAGAAAGTTTTCACAGTGGAAGACCAGTGGAGTCTGTAAAACTTCTTTCTTGTTCTTTCTCATATGTAAAGAGGTATCTATATCAGTATTCAAACAGCATATCCAGAGACACTGAATATACTGCTATTAAATAGTGAAAATTAGTGATCATAAAGTGAAACTGTGTGTACTTGGATATACTTAACATGAGTCAAATAGCTGGCATTGGTACTGAATCAAGTGCAGTATTACTGTGAAATGATTGATATGTTGCTTTTATAACAACATAACAGCTGAAGTGATTTTTCAGCATCATTTGGAAATGGATAGAGACTTTATTTTCAGTTGTCATAATATTCCACTTTAGAATAAATGTACCACCCAACAATGATAAATGTAATTTGTACTCTCTTTTTGAATCAGGTTGATAATATTTTTGTATTGCTTGTGCTCTAAGCTCCGTCATAAAACTGAAGTTTTACTTGCCTTATACTTGGCTTTTTAATTTGGGCAATCTTTTGCATTGAGCAGTACAGTTTGCTGGTCACTAGGAATAGTGTGTAAGAGTAGCTAATGCCACATTATACTGGGTGCCTAAATTCTAATAGTACATTTTGTGTTTTATTGAGTTACAGTATTACTAAGAACCATTAGCTGTAAATCCGTAAACATTAAATGAAATCTAGAGACTTTAGTTTTGAACTCCCTCTGAAATGTTACCTCTGGTATCCTTCTCAAATGGGGCATAGACAAACCAGCACAAAAGATGGTTAAGATCAACACATCAACAATTTCTTCATTCAATCTACGTTGACAGTTTTTTAATGACACCTTTTTCAGATCTTTCTACACACTTCAAAGAAACCAATACAATTGCTGTTTTGGAATTCAGCTCTTCAACTTGAGCTTGTGAGCAGAGGGCAACTTCATATTTAGGAAAAAAAGCCAAGGTTGTCAAGTCTAGGATGCAGAGAACAGCACTGGAGTTCTTCTGGGTGGCCTGGTCTTCTGGGCAGCCTGGCAGGATGGAAGGCAGCTACCATGGACAGTGTATATCTTTAGAGAGTGTGCATACACTTCTCCATACCAAATAATCGAGAATTTAGGAATTGTCATTCTCCCCAAGGTTTCCTGTGACTTTCTTTTCCCCAGCTGTATTTGTTGTTTAAGTTATAGCGATTCAGTAGTAGATATTTGGATGATGTGGAAGTAAAGAGTTTTTACTTTTCCTGCTCCCAAATCTCCTATTTTGATTTTTAAGTGGAGATCATCTAGTCCATAGTCCATTTTGAGTCTCTCTTTTCAACTCTAAAGGCTGATGTTTTTGCAAAACAGAGTTATTCATATGAGCTTTCATTCCTATTTCCTGATTCCAGTGGGAAGAAAACGTAACATAACAGACTTCTTTTAGGCTGAAAAAAAAAAGTTTTATGTGCATCTTAAACATTTGTTTCTATTTGCATTTTAGAACTGAAATGTATGAACACAAATGCAAAGCGTTTGTCATCTTTTAAATTTGCTAAAATGTCAGTAAAGTAGTAAATATTTGGTTCTGTTTTCTGGCAGACTGGGGGCAGACAGTACGTGCCTTCTAATTAGTAAAAGCCCTCCTACAGAACTGTAAAAGGTATTCTCAGTCTTTATCAGCTTTTAATTTTACATTATGGAGGTGACAATGGCCCATGTCCTCATTAGCCTTCTGCTTGTTTGCTTATAAGCATCTCTCATCTCATATTCTTTTCAGTTTTGTCTGAGCAATAATATCCTTTTTTCTACAAAAACATTTATTGTAATTTATTTCACACTTGGTGGTCATTTCAATTTTTTGTTTCATAAATTCTCAAAACTTTGCAATAAGCCTTACTTTTTCTCCCAGCATTTGGTTTTGTTGGTTTTTTTTTCACCTACACTGCGAACATTGAGGAGTTTCATGTGGTGTTTCATGGACACAAGGGTTAGAATTCATACAATGATTCCTGTTTTCTTTGTGCACATGTTAGATATTAAGGTTTTGACTTACTGCTTAGTCTGCTACTATGTTGCAGTAGTAGACCTCAATGACAATTATAGTTTGCATTCTAGTCTTAGAGTCAGGCAAAATATTTGGTTACTTTGGTCTGAGTAAAAGCAAATTCTCCAAAATGCATTTGCCTAAGATACTGATTTCCTAACACTGCTGGTTAAGTGAAACATCCTAATACAAAAATTCAGTCTTGAATGGCTAAGCTAAGTTATATTGTATTTAACTTTATCTTTAAAAAAGAACTTACTGAGAAGTTGTAAATACGGTGCTGCATAAGACTCTAATACTCCGGTGGTTTTAGAAAGAGATTTAGAACTGTTTGCTTTTTGAGAGGAAAATATTGTGACAGCTGTGCTTAAACATGTTTTATGTGCTTAAAAATTCTTAAGGCAGAGTTAGAGGGGAAAAAATCAAGAGATGCCCAAAACCAGTAGTTGGACATTAGTTCAGAGGAAGCTGAGACAGCTCTTTGAAGCTATATAGATGTAAATCAAATACTGCCCTAGATCAAGACACTTTCATGTTTCCTGTAACTATTTGCAAATTCTAAATTTAATAGCTTTGTTTTTCTAAGAGTAGACAGACCAGACTTGTATACTTGTGGTGCCTTCAAGCCCTTCAAGCATTTGTGTATCCAATGAATTGTACTCAAATGTCACTTTCCACCCCTCATCCCCCAACTCCCTCCTGACAAAACACAGTGCCCTATAAATACCTTGTCCTTTGTCA
Source organism: Corvus brachyrhynchos (assembly GCF_000691975.1). NCBI lineage: Eukaryota > Metazoa > Chordata > Aves > Passeriformes > Corvidae > Corvus > Corvus brachyrhynchos. The sequence continues at coordinate 1,664,270 of NW_008239780.1, read as the reverse complement.
ATATTTGCAGTTGTCCTTAAAGTGACAACGTAAGAGTCATTGATGATCATTTTTCTCTGGTGAATTCCTCTTTTTCTCATGGGGTGGGAATATAGCATTAATAGAAAAAAACAAAAAAATGTTATTACTTGCCATAAAATGTTCAGTATTTCAGGACTGTGTACTAAAAACTCTGTGTCTGCTTTCTCTGCATTACTTTTCAGCTTTTGTTTTAGTTTCTAACTCAGTCTTGAAAAGCAGTATCACAGCCAATGTTTATGCAGAAAAGAGACTCATGAAACCTGTATAACCCCTCAATAATTGGTGTGAAGACCTGGTAATTGCTTTATTTTGTAGATAACTTCCCACACAGGGAATCTAAATCCTTTCTTCCATTGAGTGTGAGAAGCTGCTTTGTCCATTAAGGTTTTTCATTTAAGTTTGTAATGCCACTTTGTATTCAAAGACCAGTGGTATGTCTTGAGCACTCTCTGGATAGTTGAAATGAAAGGAAAATGAATTACAGAAGTTGCAAATCTTGCAAAATAAAAATAAAATCTTGCAGAAATAATTTTCTCCATCCTTTCATTGAAAAACATAATCATCCAGTGTTCATGTTATCATAAAAATCCTAATATCTAGCCTTCTTTTTTTGTAATTCAATCATATATTACCTAACCAATTCACAAGTGATCTGGTTTGAATGTAATACCCGGGCATCAGGAGTGAAGAAGGTGCCTTTACTTCACTGCTGATTATCAGAAGCGCAGAATGGACAATAGAGGGCATGTTTGAAACCCACATGCCTTCAGATGGCAAAATAATTAATCTCTGTTCTGACTCTTTGTCTTGGTTTGAAAGACAGGTGTCTGCTAAGGAAGGCAGGAACCTCCCTTGAAATGGAAAATGTTACCCCCCTTCCCTCTGAATTATTTTAGTTTTGAAATTAAGGGGCTTTCGGGCAATTATATGAGAAACAGGAATAACAGTTCTTTACTAGTCTCTATTACAAGGCAGTAATACAGAAACGCTGGCTTAACCTGACAGGATACAACCTGACACCCTGTCAGGCACGGTGGTGGTAGCAGTCCGATTAAATGGTGGCTGCAGTCCTGTTGAAGTGGTTATCCTGTAGAAGGGTCTGGTCCTTGTCTGAAGGTCCAGTGGTGGTTCCGTAGCTCTTGTCCTCTGCGAATCCAGTAGGTAAGGGCAGCCTGTGGTGTTCCAAACCTCAGATTATACCCAGGTAGGAACGCTTGGTTCCTCCCCCTGGGTGGAGCATCTCACAGAGGGATGATGTAATTTTATGAGTCCGGCAGTGAGCCTTGATAACCGATTAACAGGAGATATCTCTGTTACCAGGGGTGTGTCACGGAAGAGATAAAGAATCCTGCCCCACCTGGTTTCAACAGATGGTGATGGAATACATACTTTTGGTTACATCTTGCATTGTAACCTAACACACACTTCTTGTATAAGTCTTGGGCTGTTTTCCTCTTTTTGCGTGGTTCATCCGTAGGACCACTATCACATTTGTATCATAGATGGGGACATTGCCAAGTCAGTGTGTTGCTCAGTTGATAAATGGTTTCTTTGGCAGTTGTGTGACTTCTTGCTTGCAGCTATGTGGAAAGGTAGGACTGCTCATGGCATCTGTGGAAAACAGAGCGTATTGAAAATGCAGTTTCTTTATCGTTCCATGTAGTGGGTCACTGTGTGGCTTGTATGATAAAGTGAGCCTTGATTTCTGGCCTGAAGCTGTGGTACCTCTTAGATCTTCAGGCATCCAAAGTTCTGTGAAGAAGCAAGTTGCTTTTGATGCAACAGCATAATTTCTGCGAAATCTTGCTAGTTTTAGTATGAAATAGCTGAAATGCATCTGTAAGAACCGTTCTTAAATAGAAGACAATCCTGTTTTCTTACACAGTGTAGAATTTTTCTTCTACCTGTCACCTACAGCTGGACTGTGCAAACTAGACAAACTTTTCAGAATATTTGAAAATGTGGGTCAACAACTCAGAAGAACAGATTTAGGAAGACCATCACAGCAAATCTAAAATACACTGATTCAAGTAACTATACACCAGATGATTGTGAGGAATCTTAATTGAACTATTATCCAGGTAAACTAATTTGCTACTACATAATCATCAGATCTACTGGAATAAAGAATTTATTATTAATTCAGTGTTTCCAGCAAAAAAAAATATTTTCACAAGAAGATTTCAATTATTTCTTTTGGGCACTCTTCTGAAAAAGCTTGAACAGTGCCACTGCTTGGGGGTTTTTTTCTGTATTGTGATACATTAACATATGATGGTATGAACATAGAATATTATTTTTAATGTTCAAATCAGGAAAAGTACTTTTTTTTTTGCTTTTATTAAAGGCTGTGAAATTTTTTCCTTCAGACTAATCCACCTTGACATGGTTGTAAAAGTAAGAAACAAGTGGCCTAGAGCAACTAAGAGTCAGGGTAACATCCTGCCTGGATGGCCTTAAAGATATAGTAAGCATAATTGGTGATTCCATGGCAATTGTGTAGTAGTGTGTCAGATTTCATTTAACGACCAACTTTTACCTTCATGTTGAAGGGTATCATACAAAAGAAGTTTAAACCATTAATGTTTTGCATTTAGTTGATGATAATCTGTTTATTACAAATGTGGATAGATATATGTATGTGCGCATAAGCATATTGCACATGGAAACTTTGCTGTGTAATTTTTTTTTCCAGTATCCTTTAGAAATAGGTTGGCACTTCCTTCTTCTGAGGGTAAATGCTGTGTACTGTGCTAAGAGTAATGCTTGCTTAGCTTTTTGTAGGTTCAGGCCTAGATGCAGAAGGCTTAAATACAGGTTAAGCATTTTTATTTTTTGTTCTCTAAAGACAAAAGAAATAAAGGTGATTTCCTGAAGATTGTGTCTTATCCACTGTTACATCTGAGATGCCTGATCTTCTCTCTATGATCTTTTATTCATCATGAAAATACCCTGAAGCAGTCCGAGTTTATTCCTGTAGTCTCCAGGGTACCCTTGCTCTTTTGTTCTTTATGTGTCTTGGCCCTGACTTGCCAGATATGACAGCAGTTTTTGTGGCTGGTCTGAATGCATGTGCTCGACAAGCTGGCCAAAGAGAAGGGGTAGGTGTGAAATACTCAACTGTTTTCTCCCAGAACTCTAGCTAGCTTTATCTTGTATCTGGTTTTGGACATCTGATACAATAATTTCAGTTTGAAACCTTCGAATAATTTTAAGCAAGTTTCACTCTGTAAGCTTGGTAATCGTGGGACAGAGATAAGGGAGGACTGAGAGTGACAGAGTAAGGAACTCATGCTGGTCTCCAATTACTTGCATAAATTATTACCCTGATTTAATGTCCAGTAAGCACAGGAGGAATATCTGGTGGCCAATATGAATAACAAACCTCTGAATGCAAAATTTGAATGCTCATGGGAACAGACTGACTAAAATTTGTGTGGGGATGAGATGATGTGTTCATTTTCTGTCTGTTTTGCAGGCTAAGCTCTGCAGAGATTGTGTCATCATAAAAATAATATTTGCAGTTAATTCTAAGTACTAATGGCAATCTGTATAATTTCCATTGGTGAAGGTGTAAAATCTTCTTAATCAAGTAATGTTAAGAAGAAGTTTTCTTTTTAAGGAGCTTGCATAAGTGATTAACATAGTTTTACTGTGCGTCTTTAATTTTTAGTGGTTTCGGTTTTCAAGTTCTTTGTACCTGTTCAGTCTTCAAAAGACAATGATGTGACACTAGTGACACTCTGCTGTGTGCTTTTTGCTTTTTCCTTTGTCTGCGTAAGCTATTTCATCTTAAATTAATTTCTGGGGTTTATCTCTGAGAGTCTCTATATAATTAGCAATTAATATATGTAACTAGTTATTTGGCATATCTATAGCAGATGAGTATAATTCATACTAATTCCAGGTGAATTGATAGTTTTTATCTGCATTGTGGAAATGTGGTCTTTATCTTGAGTAATTTTTCCTTTGACTTGTATATAATGGTCAGGATTTGCGTGTATGTTTGAATAGAGCATAGACATACACATCCTCTTACTGCCTCAGAGTTGCATTGCATTGTCATGTTAAGGAAGGAGTTGAAGAAGCTACACGTCTTCAGTACTCTACTGTAGGAAGAGTTGGTAGGTACCTATGCCTGTAATAAATTTACGTAGTCCCAGTCAGTCTTCTGTCTTACTGTGTTTGAGATGATGTATTAAGTACTAAATTAATACCCCCCCCCCCTTCCTTCTCAAATTGCTACTTACCCCTAGATTATAATGAAAATGCTGGTATTAAAGATGAGAACGTTACAGTCCTGCTTGGCTGAGCCAACAGTGGTGTTGGGGAGGGAAGTGCTCCCAATTGAACGTTCTCCACCAGTGTCACAAAGTGGATGGTTCTCTCTGGGGGCTGGAGGCACTTGGGAGCCTGTTCTTGTCTTCCCTGCGCTGTGGGGAGGGAGGCCCAGCCTGAAGAGGAGAGCTCCCTGAACTCCAGAGCTTGTTTCTCACGGCTGAGCTGCACTGATCAGTCAGCAAGATGAGAGTCACAGACCGACATGACCAGAGAGCTGCAGTGATGGAGAGTAACTGGCAGCTAACTGGTAAAAGTTCAGTTTTTAATGGAAAACTGTATGAAGTTGGACATTTTGTGATGTTACACATTACTTCATAACAAGACATAGTGTAGTTTCATTCTTCAAAAAATGCCATTAGTCTAGATAGAAGATGGTAAAAAAAGTTCATAGGAGGGGAGATCACCATCTGAAGCCTTGAAGCTATACAGAGCTTGATCCCCTTTTCTGATTGTTTACTCAGTACTACAGCTCCCTAAATTTAGTGTATTAGGTTGAAGAGCTTCAGAGAAACTACCAAATGCTTTTGGAATGCACGAGCTCCAGGCTGCAGAGCCGGAACACACAGCTGCCAAGCAGATGATGTGCCAGTTCTGTGATGCTGTCCTTTGCTCTTGCTGCATTGTGGGGTAGGGCAGGATGCCCTTCTACTGTGGCATTTCTTACTTAGAAAATACCAGTCTGGGCATCTGCAATGTCAGGCTTCAGCTGGTTTGCTTTATTCTGATTTTTCTGGGAAGTCCTTACATGACTTGTGTGGCCAGCTGCATTTTGTAAATTGTACAAGCACTACTTTTCAAACAGAGCCTTTAATAAATATATTTAAAACAAAAAGCCAGGAAATGTGTTTTAAAGAAACACATCATATACCATCAGAGATATTTACTTATTTACATGTACATTGATACCTTATCTAAGGATATTTTAGATTTTGCAGGAATTTCACAGTGTTGTTTAGTTGCCAAATGTCAGTGTGCACACATATACGTTTGTCTTTCTGCTGAGAACTGATGAAAGGAAGATGGTATCAGACCCTGATTCATGATTGTGTTAAATAATTGTTTTGAAAAGGCTTTCATTTCATGTATTTTGTGACCACCTGCTTTCACAGCTGATAAGATAAAAGTGACAGAAACTTAGCCTTGCCCCATGTTTTTAGGTAGCCCTTTCCTTTTTTTATATGGACTGATTTTTCTCTGGAGTTGTTTGAGAGACGTTAAGCTGAACATGCCATCCTTTATGGGCACTGCTGAAACAGCTAGGTGGCAATGTTCTTCTTGTTTCTTATCCTTGTACTAGTCCATGATTAAGATGTTTATTAATAAAGAGTAGTACCTTGTAGATTTCATCAGAGAATGAAGTTAATTAAAGTAATTTTTCAGAAATAGTGATCACATAGAGATATGAGAAGGAATATGTCTATAAAACCATTTATACTTGTTACACATATGCTAGCTAAGATAAATCTAGGACTAACATAATAATTTCTCATTCCTTCAAGTAGGTGTGTTGTATCTGGAAGAGAAAATATTTATGTATTTTAATGTTTTGGTTAATATAAATAAATATATAAAAATAAATCCAGAAATCTATTCTACTAAAAATGTGTTTATTTTCTCCAGGTTAGTATTCTGATTGACTCATAGTTGTCAACTGAAAAATGTTGCTAATGCTTTATTATCTAGATGTAGCTTTACCATATGGCCAGGCAGATCAGTGGTAGTCTGGAATGCAGAAGACCAAGTCATTATTGCTTGTTACCTGTTCTATTTGTTCATCTTAAGTTTCCACAGGACCCTCACTGGTTTTGTTTGTGATAAAGTAAATGGCTGCAAATGAAGGTGGGAGTTGGGTTTGACTCCTCTGTGTGTGCTGGCTGGGCTCTGGTGTAAGTTTCTGTCTTCAGATGTCATCGGTTCAGGTTTTGGTAAAACCAACTTCTGCTGAAGGCAATGTACTGCAGCAGTTCTTTTACATTCTTATAGATGTCATATTTTACCAAATCTCCTATTCTGCAATGTGAGGACATGATCCAAATGTTGTGTTGGGTTTGAAGGAATATGATATGTAAAGCTTTCATGTATACTTACTGCAGCATAAGATAAATAAAACAATCCTTTTTGTGAAGTAAATTTCTTAAAACCCTGCTCTAAACAAACTTCTGTGGGTGAATTGTAAGTCTTTAGGAAAAGAATATTCATGTTAGTGTTTTTGTAGTGATTATAAGAGGATGTGTGTAATACTCTATTGCAGTGAGAGTAGAGAAAGATAGTTGTTCAAAGCAAAGTTATTTTCCTGTATTCTTCGATTAAAGAACTTCTTCTGTTAAAAAATATCAGCATGTTTTCTTTCTGTTCTTGTGCATCAGTTATTAAAACTGTTGGGATTATTAAAAAGAGTTGAGGCTTGTGTTAAGATTTGAAAGTAGTTAACATTGTACTTTTAATTTCCAGTTTCTAAACTTCCCATAATTTCTGAGTTACTACCTCTACTTATAAAAAGAGATATTAAACCAGAACTTTAAATATTGGTTGAAACATAGGGAGAAATCTTTGTGCAGTGACAGGACATAAAACAGTCGTAATTCTTGCAAGAGGAACTACCAGGCAGGATGCTGGAACTTTGCAGACAGTGCTGCTGCTGCTCCCTGCCTGGAGAGGAGTAGGTATTGCAGGGGTTCCATTGCTTCTAGATGTTTCCTTTCTTTTGAGCTGCACCATTTTGGTTGTTGGAAATTTTGAGATACAAACCCTTTCTTTTTTTTTTCTTTTTCAGCTAAGTTAAAAGTTTCCGAACTACCAGAGTTAAAATGGAATTCTTTCTGAATTCTTGAATTGAACTGACTTTATCTGCAACCCTTCATATTAAAAGTGTGATTTGTTGTACCGGTTTTTGGCTACTTTTCTTTAGAGTAGCTGGTTTGGGGCTATGTTTTGGATTTGTGATGCAGCAGTGTTGGTAGCACACAGATGCTTTTGCTGAGTGGTGCTTGCATGGTGCTAAACACCCTTCCTGCTCCTCACCCCACTCAAGCCCTGCTGCTGTGGGGATTCTGAACACCTGCCCACCATTGGGACATGGGGAGTGAATTCCTTGTTTTGCTTTGCTTGTGCACACAGCATTTGTTTTACTTATTAAACTGTCTTCATCTCAACCCATGCACTTAACACCCTTCCAATTCTCTTCCTCATTCCACAGGAGAAGAGCATGGGATCAGCTGTGCAGGGGCTACGCTGCCTATGGGAGTTAACCCACAGCATTTGTTTTGTCATGGACTATGGGAATCTCTTTCTTTTTATTCGTATTTATAGATTAAATTAAGTCATCAGTCAGCAAATTCAAGTCTTCTATTTTGAGACCAGATGATTAAAAGATGTGCAGGTTTAGTATTTTGTATTTCCATAGAAGTGGTGTTTCTGATTGCAAGGCAGTGCCCTGACTCCCACATGAAGTTTTAAGTATACTCCAAGACTTTGATACTAGGAACAGTCTTTTTTCTTTCATAGAGGCAGGTGCTGCAACTTCCTTTCCATCACCCATCCCCTCCCTTTAAGACAGAAAAGTTATGTGGCCAGGATTTAAATCTTTCTTCAATTACAGAATTCATGTGTAATTGAAACTGAGCCTGCATTGTCTGGCTTGTGAAAGCATGCATACTTAGTATGGCTTCTGCATTATTTTTCTCTTTTGCAATAAAATGGATGGAAAATTCTAATTTCTTTCTACTTTCAGATATAAAAAGATATCATTGTTTGAGTTTATCAGTATTATAAGTAAAGACAAAGAGGATGGTGTGTATTAATATTGTATATAATTTAAAAGTATTGGGTATGAGCTTGTGTAATGAATTATAACCTAACATTATAGAGTGCCTAGGGGAGTCAAAACATGAATATGCATTAGGAAGTTGCATATTGTGAAAATATACCCATTTCCTTTTAAAGAAATCTTAAATACTGCAAAGAGGAAACAAACAGCTGAGTCTCTCCTTATCTGCAGTAAGTTCTTAGTAAGTAGCTGCTTTAGAAGGAGTTAAGGCTGTGATGTGTTAGACTCGAGCATTCGGTCTTTGAGCGTGAGCAATGGTCATAATTGGGCACAAATGTTGAGGGCAGTTTTGTAAATCGTAAGACTTGTCCAAAAAAGTTTCTTTAAGACATTCACTTACTATAATTTTCACTTACTATAATCCTGTATATGAAAGCAATGGGATTCCGGTGCACGTAACACCATGCCTGTGCTAAGTGAGGCTTGTAATATTTAACTCTAATGAGAAATAGAAAAGCACTTTGTGAAGATTTAATTCATCTGTTCAAGTATTACTACTAAATGTCTTCATTTATGATTAGAGTTGTTTTCTGGGCTGGACAAAGAAATGACTGGAAAACATGAGTTTGACTGTGTGTGATATTTTTCTTTTGCGAATGCCTGTATATGTTTCTCCACAATCATCTCCAATGATTTTTCCTTTTTTTGTTTTCTTTTGTGACCATATTGATTAGTTTCAAATATTTTTTTATTGTTGTTTTGTACAGATCCAGCAGTTGAAACAGGTTTCAGTGACTGTATATTGATTAATTCAGTCATCTATTTGGGCTTTATGGGATTGAAAAATTAGTGTAACACATGTTGTCTCTAGTATACTTCTATTTCAGACAGTCTTACAAATATGCCATTTTGAAAAACAATGGGAGGGTTGTAGTTGTGGATGTTGGAATCTTTAAATGTGCCTTACATATTTGACACTACACCACTCAGTGAATATATGTGGGCTATCTCCTAATGCAGTAGATCATTACTGTGATGGTTTGGGTCTCTGTAGTAGCAGCAATTCTTTACAAATTGTGTGTTTCTTTTATATCATATTAAGTTACCTGAATACTTATAAACGTCCATTTATCAGAATATTGCATACATTAAATTTTGGAAGCAGTTGTTGACATTAAGGTATCTTGCAGAATATTAGGCTTAATGGGGACATATGTGTTTTGTTTTGGGATTTTTGTGGGTTTGGTCATTGGTTTGGGTTTTGTTTTGTTTTTAATCAACACCTGCTTAGAAGCTTGAAAATTCTTAGAATTATGTAGACTAAAATTCCATGTTGGATGGCCATGCCTGTTACTTTATTGTTCCTTCAAACTAATGGTACATCACAGTCCTGCTCCAAGTACATGTTAATACTGTTGTATTCAGCACATCAATAAATAATAGCCTTTGAAAATCACTGTATTATGCAGCTGAAGATTTAGGCTTTACTTTGATATTCTTGAAACTGTTTGGTGAGTGTGTTCTCTCCCAGATGAGGAATCCAAGGGAGGAAAATAAGCGCCTCTTTCTTTCTTCTTCCACATACTCGATTAGAGCAGTCAGTCCTAATAAGAAAGATCTGGTTAGTTTATTCTGCTTTTCAGTCTGACAATCAAAGGCTGTCATGGGGTTTTAAATTACCCAGGAACAAGCTTTAGAGCAAAGCTTTTTTTTTCCCCCCAAATACCATTCGTTATTCCAATAGACAAAAAAGAGTCTGTATTGAAACACAACTAATGAGCCTTTTAACAAAAAGCATAATTTATAATAAAGGTAAATTTTTTGTGTGACTTCTATGTGAATGCATTAAGAGTAAATAAGAAGGTGCACTGAAGTCCACCCTGTTTCTACTTACTCTTAGTAAGAAGAAAAGGAAGGCAGTGAGGATGTTTGCACTTTTATGTCATAACACTGTGCCCCTGAAACAAGAAAGGGTTTTTATGGAGAGCAGCAAGGCAAGGTTTTTGATAGAGGTCCTACTAAAACAAATCTAAAAATGAAGCACAAGTGAACTTGTGCTCCTGGGACCACAGGGAGAGAATCTGTGTGCTGTTGTACCGGCATCATTGCTGAAAATAACAGGTGTGGTGTGTGAAAAGTAATTTCTCAGTCACTTTCTGTACAAGCAGGGAGAGCTGTGAGCAAATGTGCTGTCACTATGTCATAGCAGAGTCATAGCACTTCCAAAAATGTTTGGTTGACTTATGTTAACAGATGATCCAATTGATAAACAGTGGCTGGACAAAAAATACTCGTGTGGTAGGAGGAGGCATGGGTGTACTCTCTATGTTGGCTTGGTTGTGTTTTTATAGCAAGATTATAAAATATTAAGCGCATAAAATGAGATTGTGCAAGGAGGTGAGATGAAATCAGTTTCTTGCTTTCTTTTGAGTGGTTTGCACTAAATCCAGTCTTGAAGTCAGTTCACTTCAAGCCAGTGAATTCTCAGTCTTCCAGGTAACTTCAGTTAAATTACAGGAAGTGAAATGTAAAGTTAGAGCAGGGAGTTTCCTGCTTTTTTTTTTTTTTTTTTTTTTTTTTTAATTGTCCATTACTGTGGAAAACCACAATGTATTTCGTTCCTTTCTGTAATTCTGTGGGGGCAAAAAAAAAAGATATTTAGACAAATGTGTGCTAGATCTGTTTTTACGATTTAGCTACGTTTGGTACCAGTTGAGGTTTCAGTAGTAAGTTTCAGAATAACTTTGAAAATGCCTCATCTGTATCAAACAGCTACGTATTTTTAAAATTTTGGACCCAGCACCTTCTGTATGTCAATACAAACTGATGAATTATCATTCTGTGCAGTAATTCTGTGCAAATATAGACGTTCTAGAGAGGAGAATGTTAACATGACAGATGTACTTTTTCAGTTTGGAATTATTTCTGGGTTGGTTTGTTTCTTTTTTAATTTCTAGGACAGAGACTGGAAAGTGCTAGGACTTGCTGTAAAATCTCTTCTCCAAAATACTTCTTGCATTGCAACGTTCTTTGAACCTTACAGTCCAATAACTTTGTAAGCCTTAAACTCAGCAACATATTTGATTGCATATTCTTCTAAACCACTAACTGGAGCATGATGTCTTTTTTCATTAAATGTATATTTTGTCTAATTGATTTTATTAATGCTTAGGAGTAAATAACCTCAGGGTGTGTCTTAGTTTTAGAAGTCTGTTACTTCTAGAAAGCTTGGAAGACAGGTCTCTGGGTATTTTAAGGAGATACTGTTTGATTTATTTATATATAATTGCTATTGTCTGTTTCTTGTTGACTGAATGTTTTTAATATATCTGAGTGTTTATGAAAATGAAGAGCTAATAGTATTAACAAGAGACTGGCATAGTGTATACAGGCCATCTTTACAAGCTTCTGGATTCTCTTCTGCCTGTGGTCTTCTGCCCAAGCCAACTTTCCATGTGCCAATTGTAAGCTTCTCTTTGAGCACATATTGCTAATCGTCCTGAACCAAGCCAAATTAAATGGTGTATTTTTAATGAGAAAAAGAGTTTGGATTCCTATCCATATGCTTCAACTGATGTCAAATCCTACTTCAAACAGATGCTGACCTCTATATTACAAAGGCATAAGGGCTAATTATTCTTGAACAAATTTTCAATTTTGGCCACCTATAAGGAATCTTTACGTTTCCAAGGGTGTCGTTCAGTATAACATGCCTGTTAAATTTGTCTTAGCATGTCTCAGGCTTGAAATTCCAATACTTGGAACACATGCTGTTGAAAAGAATATAAAATGAAAAGTTCTTAGAATATTTTCACTTCATTCATCTTTACTGTCTTGTATTTCTGCCGGAGATTAAACATCAGGAAAATAATTGTGCTTTCTGCTTAAAAAAAAAATTATGTGGTCTTTTTTTCTAGAAGCTTATCTTCCAGCTCTTAGCCAGCCATTGCCTATGCACCAGTCACAAATGGTTCAATCTGGCATTAGGAACTGGGAGAGCTGGTAGCACTAGCTGTTATCCGCAGAAGGCTTTCTATGCAGATGGCCATATCCTCTTTCCTCCACTTGTTTGAGTTAAAATGTGTAAATGTAAATCATGCATGGTTAGGATTATTCTTTGAAATGCCTGTAAGTAGCTCTTATGTATAAATCAGTTAAGAGCTTGAGACATTTATGTGGAAAGGATATATGGAAAAAATTCCGTATTCTCTGTCATTTTTTTCCTTTTTTTTTCCCTTTAAGTTAAAAATATTCTGTAAAACCATGTGTACCTGTACAAAGTATATCATAAAACAAGTGCAAAAGGCTAAATAGGTGACTGTGAATTATTCAGGGTGGTAGAACATCTGTCTTGTAACAAACAGTGGTTTAGTTCATAGAAATTTTGGGTGGAAGGTTCTTTTTTTTTAAAAAACCAAGTCCGCTTTTCTGAAAGCGCACATATGGCTAAGTCAGAGTTCACAGATAAAGATAGTACAACATTAGGGCTTTAGCTGGCTATGTTGATAGTAACAGTAATATGGGTAAAGCCTGTCATACAGATCCTCTAACACTCCTAATCTGAGAAAATGTAGAAATCAAACTTGTAGAACTGAATTAGAGATCTATGGGTATTAAAATCCTCTATTCCCTCCCATTTAAACACAGACCATCTGTTGTTTCCAGATGTACCGCTTCCTGCAGCAGCATACTGGGAATGCAGTTACAGCATCAACAAATCTTTTCTTTTTTTTTCTCTCCCTGGTTCTGTAGTGTCATTCCCAGAAGCTCCAAACCATCTACCATTGGTGTTTCTTCCTTGAATGACAGTGTACTGTGGCAAGGGATGTTACGTTACTCAATGGGTAATTTGTAGTGTGGGTGGCAAAAATACCTTATGATGTAGATAATATTTTGAATGCTCCGGTGATATGTTTCAAACAAAGTATAGTACAACACCTTAATCTGCTGCTGTCTGTAAAGCAGTGGGCTGTCACCTCCCTCAAGACCACTGTTTGCCTCATTAATATCAATGGAACAAATTATCACTTCACAGCCCAGAAATCTTCTGTAGTAGTTGCGGTGATTGATGTAACAAGGCTAAAAAATAATGATGAAATGCATGTTCCAGAAGACAGACTCAAATGGCAGGATCTTCATAGGCAATTAAATTCAACAAAGGAGGAGTCTTCCTGGAATAATGTACTTCTAAGTAAATGGCAAGATAACTATGATATTTTGTTGTTATTCTACATAAACTAGTTTTGTATGCAGTAATTATCTGGGAAAACTAAGCATAAAGGCATAAAATAAAAAATTAAGTTTTAGTATGTTTTAAATATGTGTTCTGAAGAAAGTGAAGTGAGAAATAACGCCATTGAATATATCTAGTTTTCCTCTGAATTCACAGAATCATAGAGTGGCCTGGGTTGGAAGGGATCTTAAAGATCAGCTAGCTTCAACCCACCCCTGCCATGGACAGGGACACCTTTGGTGACCAGACCAGGTTGCTCAAGGCCCCATCCAGCCTGGCCTTGAACACTTCCAGGGACATCCACCACTTCTTTGGGCAGTCTGTTTCAGTGCCTCACCACCCTCTCAGTAAAGAATTTCTTCCTAAAATCGAATGTAAACCATCTCTCAGATTGAAGCCATTCCCCCATGTCTTATGACTACATGCCCTTGTCCAAAGTCCCTCTCCACCTTTCTTGTAGGCTCTCTTCAAGTACTGGAAGGGCACAATTAGGTCACCCTAAAGCCTTTTTTCCAGGCTGAACAATAGCAATGACAAACTTTATTATATGTAGGTACTTAAGAATTTATTTAAGTAAATTGTGTTGGTGCTTTTGAGCCTCTATTTTATAACAATCTATGTAGAGCTGATAACAATTCAGCTGTCTAATATATGGATGAATTGTTATCAAATAATTAGGTGATTTCATTGGCTTAAACTAATTTACTGCCTTCTGAATTGACATACAGTTCTAAGTAGTAAACCTTGTGGACCAAAGAGTTCTGATATTTCTCCAAATGAGGTCAAAACTTAAATGCACTTATGTAAGTAACTCTATGTACAGGAATTCACAGATTAGTCTGGTAACTGTGAGATGGAGCCTGTAGTTTTGCCTCCTGTGATGTCACAGATTTCAGGGGAGCTGCTCACGTAAATAAGAACTGCAGGACTGGGCACTTTTCCTTCCTGCTACTTGAGGATTTTTTTCTTACAAGAAACATGAGTTCTAACTCTTCTCCAGTGTGCCAGAGTACCTTTAATATCAGACTCACTTTCAGCTCAGTTTGAGGCAGGCAGGAGTTACTCAACTGGGATTGCTTATTGCAGTAATATTGTCTTGAAAATCAAGTGTCTCATTGCTGTCCCACTCGTAGCAATGCAGTGAAATCCAGGGTGCCTGTGAATCTACAGTGTGTGTGTCCAGTGGGGTAGCCTTTGTATGTAGGACATCTCCATGCTTCTGCCTTCTAAGAGCCCCTGGGAAGGAAATAACTACATATGGAGAGTCTGGTAGTGTTCTATGCAAATTGTTTTTCTATTTAATAGTCAAGCAGATAATTCTGAGTAACTGCTTTAATGAAGGTTTCTCAAATTTTATTCTTTTATTGTGTGTGTTTTGTAAAACTGAGAGAAAACTCACTCTTCTTGATAGCAGTGCTAAAAGTATATCAGTAGTTTTATTTTAAGATACATTTTACACCATGCTTTTCAGAATAATGAGATTTGTGCTAGAAAAATTGGGGGGTGCAGGGGAAGAGGAAGAACATTTAATTGACCTATTTCTAATTAAAATTCAGATTAGGAGTTTTATATTCTTATATTGACCATTTCAGCAGACGAAAGCTGTTTTTCTTACATAAACAAATGGGGAATTCTGTGTTGAGGTTTCCACATATAGATCAGCTTCTCCCCCAGCACCAGTGGACACATGCATATTAATTGAATTCAATTTCCCTGAGGTTTGACATTCTTTCTTTTGAATTCTAAATAGAACAGACTCTTACAAGTGGATAAAAATTTTAAGTTTAAAAAAAACGCAAAAGTTAGTGAATTAGAAATGTTGATGAATTTTTCTCTTTGACTTGATTTTGGAAACAGCAGAATGCGCTGACAAGCAATGGAGTGCTGAAAAATGAAATTATCTCAAAGTTTTCAACCTCATTGTTTTGAAAACATTTCAATGAATGAGGTATTAAACATGAAATACAATGAACTCTGGAGGAGGAAAATGAACATAGCTGGGGTGAAATTTAAAATAGTTATTTTAATAATATAGGTGGAAAATGTTATTGTAAAAGCATTGATAAATGGCTAGACAGCACCTATTCAGAATGTTCATTCTGTGTCTGACAACAGACCTGGTTTTTTTTCTCCAGGATTCAGATACACACATTCATACAATGCCAGAAGTTTTGACTTTTCTTTTATGGGTGTTAGTGCAATTTGATAAAGAAACTCCACAGCATTTTCAATAACTGGGATGCTGTAAAATCCAAAATTGCTACAAAGAACCAGCCACTGTATTTTAGTAGTCCTGATTCTACAAAGAGATGTGGAATCACTGAAGCAAGGATCTGTCTGTGCAGATCTTTGCAATGCCAGGGTCAGAGGACACATTTTAAAATCAATTAAAAGGTTTCTGCTGACTTTGTTGGCCCTTAGGTCATGATGCCATAGGAATAGGAGGAAGTAAGTGGTGTTTGTGTTTGGAGTTTCGTGTGTATGGTCACTGAAAGAGACTGGTTACTGTGGGATTCATTTAAATGATGCAGTAATCATAGGTCAGCTGGAAAGGCTGTCCCCTGCTCTTGAGGAGAGCTTAAAAGTGGAAGAAACTATTGGAGAGATAGAACTGAAAGCTTGAGAGCGTTTACTGTATTTTGATTTTCTTATGGCACAGAATGTTTGACTGACAATCTTGACAGAAGTGTGTGATTCATCATTCTTCTCATAGTGGTTTCAGATTTGCTGTCAAGGATTTGGTGCCTTTTTTTTTTATGTTCCTAGTGCTGATGAAGGATTCACTAAACAAGAGGAATGTATAAATAATTTTCTGAACTTGTAACTGTCTAGAAAATTTCAAGAGTGAATTTTTCATCTATCCATGGCTGTTTCATTACTCAGTAAAAAATAATACTAATATTTAAGCATCTAACTAAATTTAGATTGTTGTAGTATGGAGAGTTATGGACTTTTTGGTTTTGGGGGAACTTAAGCCATCTGTTGCCTTAAAGCAGAGAGTTTAGTAATCAAGTACAATAGTAAAAAAGAATGTATCTAGGGAAGCTATTAATTAACAAACTTGGATCGGGTTCAGCATCTTCTTGCCTTTAAAAACCAAGTCACTTCTGACATACTGGTTGGACAATTAGATTTTTAAGTGAGTATTGCATTAGGCATTCTTTACTTTGCATTCCTATTCTAGAAAAGAATATTTAAATGAAAAAGATACCTATTTTTAAAATAATACACTTTTTTATTTTCTGAAAAAGTGAAAAGAAACGTAACTTCATCTTGTTATGAATGCAACTACATTGCATGTAGTTATCTGAGAAAATTCAACTCAAGCAATGAAGTTATCTCGTAAGTTTATGACATGCTTTCCAGCATCTTAAAGAGAACTCTTAAAACACAGACAGATACCACTCCTCAGATTTTAAATAGTAATGTTGTTCTTCATGTATTCATTTCTCCTTGTGTAAAAATAACCTATAAAGGTTAAAATACGTAACTTTCATTGCTGTGTGAAATTTCTGCTGAATTCCTCTTTTTGCAAAGGGCCAGTGAAGCCCACATTCTGTTGTGTTTGGGAGCCTCTATATCCTGTCAGTTGCTGATTTTTCATGTTGGTGCTCAAAGGAGCAGAAGGATGTTTGTGCATAAATATCAATGAAAAAATATTCCTGAGCTTTTTTTCTGAAGTCTAATAACAATTTCTTGGAAGTAGGGAATTACTGATGGAAATTTTGTTGTGAAGACCTCAGTGACTTTTTGTGGCATATGGGGTTGTTAAAGGTAAGTCTTGGTGACCAAGCATTCTCGTAGCTTGTTAGGCTCCTATGACAATAGCTGGGGTGGGTTGCTGAATGACTTCTGTTTTGCTTAGGAAATAATACCAAAGAAAAGGTCAGAACAAAAGCCATTTATCCTCTGAAAGCCCTTGCATGCTTGTAACATTTCATACCATGTTCTGTTCCTGAAATCCTTTCCTCCTCAGACTTTCCTGACTCAAACATCTCCCGGATCATTTGCTTGTCTCTAATCCTTTCTTGCTTTTCTGCCCTCCTCTTACTTTACAGATGAACTTTGACTGTTACCCCTAAATTTCTAGCACTGCTTTCTTGCCCACTTCTCCTTCTACAGTCTTCACAGTAAGAGCTGAATCGTTGTTGGTTCGGTTTGGTTTGGTTCTATCTGCTGTTGTATTCTGCCTGAAGGACTCTGGCAGGCTTTGATAGCTCAGGCTCAGCACTACAGCAGGCAGTGACTTCTATGACTTCTGGTTGACCCAAACTGGCAAAGTGAGTGGGCTTTTTGTAATTACATTTTCAGATAAAATCACTCCTCTGACAGAAGAGTTAAATCTCTTAATCTTGTTCTGTCCTTCTTGACTGTGGTGGCCATTGCCTCTAGTCTTCCCTAAACACAGTCCTTATATAACCACCGAAAATTGTTCTGTAAAAGCTAGGTTTCTGGCTTGTCACTTCAACATCTCTCCCAACTCACTTTCTCTGCCTTATCAAATATAAACTGGTTAAGTTTTCTCTTCTTGAATCTCTGTGGCTTACTTCCTTGTTTTGTAGCCTAGAAGAGGACAAAATTCATGGCCAGATCAGCCTGTGCCAAGCTTTGTCTCTGTCTAGTGAAGTTTTTGGATCACCTTTGTCCCATTTACTCACCAAAAAGGTTATCCATAAATGTCTGCCAAGTTCATTATCCTCAAGTGCTTGTGTACAACTCTGCATTTGTGGTATCTCTGGAATGCTTAATACCAGTCACTCCAGACTGTGCTCTGAGACCGCCTTTTAACCAGGATTGTCTCATTTGCTCCCTTTTTCTTTTCCCATCTGGTTGCTGTATTCATCTGTTCTCTCCTGCCTTATTCTTGATTTGTAAACTGCTTGACTCAAATCACTTCTATTTTGCATGTGGGCAGTGTCTGCTGGAATAGGAGTCTTTTGAAGTAAGTGATGGATCTAAGGAAAAGTTAATGCTGTTTGAAGCACTTGAGGCTTCAAGTGTTTCAAGTGAACATGCGGAAAAGCTGTTCCCTGTACTCCTTTACCTTTTCCTTTTTGCCCCTTCACTCAGAATTTATGTTTGATAACATTTTTTGGAGCTTAGGGACAAGTCAGAGTATAAAACTCTTGTGACTGGCACAGGAGCCTCTAAAGTTTTTTCTAACTTTACATGGCAGCAAAATGGAAGTGAAACATTCATCTCCTCAGCACTATGTATTTAATAGTTTTGAACTAAGCTCTAATTATTCAGATATTACACACAAATTTACTCCATTCAAAACCATGGATAATTGAGGTAGCATTTATAATAATTGGTATCCAACTTCTGAGAATCTGAGGATGATGTTCGGGCTGCTGTCCAAGGTTGTGTTCCTGACATCATCACTCTATAGGCCTGCAGCTGGTATCTGAGCTAATGTGCCTTTTACTTTGAGTTATGTTTTATAGTATGTCTCTTACTAGGTTAAATGGAAATTGAAATTTGCCATGTTTCAATTTCAATTAAGAACTAATAGAAGAGTAGTAATAATTTTGTAGAGTAAACCATGTAGGAAGCTTTTTGGTACTTGACAGACTAAAATTGAAGTGGTCTGAGTAGGAAAGAGCTTAGATATGTAACCTCCTCTGCATTTGTGAGCTCAGTATTGTTGGCTGCTTTCTTTGCTGGGTGATACAAGTTTAAATAGACAAGCACGTTTGCAGTATAACTGCAATACTTTAAATAGGGAGAAGTCACACTATAGAGTCTTCCTGAAATTCAAGAGGTGGAACCAAATACTGGAAGGGAAGCAAATAAGGATTCTTAGTCTTCAATTTGCATATTTAATAACGAGATAATGAAATAAGGCTAACAGAATGTAGCAATAGGTAACATATATGCCAAGAGGACAAATATGTGGAGCAGTTGGATTTGTTGAACAAAAGCTTTACGATTCTGTTCTAAAAAGAAACAGTAACAGATTAAAAGTATTACTAATTGTGAAAACTTGTATAAAATACCTGTCTGTAGTTCAGGGAGAAAAGCCAGAGACCTTCTGTTTTAGCTTTCTGTCAAAGTAGTCCAGCTGGGGCAGTGTAGGGCCTGTTTGCAGGGCAGAGGGCAGCAGGAGGCAATCATAGAGAGTCATTAAGGTTGGAAAGTTACTTCAAGATGAAGTGTACTTGTTTTTTGAACACTTCCAGGGATGGTGATTCAGCCACCTCTGGGAAGCCTGCTCCAATGCCTAACCACACTTTCAGTGAAGAAATTTTTCCTGATACCCAACCTAAAACTCCCTTGGCACATTTCCCTCAATGTATGGCTAGTTGCTTGTGAGAAGAGGCCAACCCGCACCTGGCTACAATATCCTTTTAGGGAGTTGTAGAGAGCAATAAAGTCAGTCCTGAGCCTTTTTTTTTTCTCCAGGTTAAACACTCCCAGACTTGTGCTCCAGAGCCTTCCCCAGCTCCACTGCCTTTCTCTGCACCTGCTGCAGCACCTTAGTGTCTTTCTTGTCATGAGGGTCCAAAATTGAACACAGGATTTGGGGTGCAAAGAAATGGATTTCAGAAGTTCTCACCATTGTTGCCAACTAAGTGGAAGCGCACATAGAAGCCAGGAGTGATTTCTTTGAGGAATGCAGGTAATGCTCCTCACAAGCTTGGGAACTGCTCAGGAGGCTTGGTTTCCTCAATACTTGTTCCTGTATATATACATGTCTTGTACATTGCAGGAGAAATTGTTTTCTGTAGAATATTCTGTACCTTTTTTTCTGCCCAATAATGTGTCAGGTTGTGATGCTTTTATAACTCTAGGCCTATACAGATGGATTTCAATAACAGCCACTCTTGGTGGAGACTCAGTTTTCTCCAGTTCTAAGGTGTATTCTAAAAGAAAGAGGAGGCTAGAAAAAAATTTCTAAAAATTAGAACTTTGAAGACATTACCATATCCTATTTTCTTACCATATTAGTGGGAAAGATTGAACTATAGGAATATATTTAAAGGGGTGGAGGGAGTAGGAGGGAGAACAAATATGCTTGTTGTGCATCTAGAACTGAAACTGTCTGGGATTGTCAGCAGTGTATTTGATACTGAAGAAAAATACAGCTAAAATGCTTGAGATATCTTAAAACCTGCATTTCCTCAAATGTTAAGTGTTCCCTGCTATCTGCTTTTTCAAGCTGAATTTTTACATATGCAATAAGCTGCACTGAATTAGTGTGAAAAGAGGTTCTACCTCTCTCTTCCATTCATCTCTGTACTCAAATGGAGAAAGATAAAAGCATGTGTTTACATTCCCTTTCTCTTCCAGCAGCATTGAGCAATTAGGCACAGCTCACAGCATTGCTGAGCTCTTCATTGAGAGTTTGGGAGAATGCATATTTTTAGTCAGGCTGCGAGGAACAAAAGTGGCACCACACATCTGTAAGGTACAGTATTACAGTTTGGAAATATTTGGCACTGGCTGTACAATAGGCTTTTATCCTTAACTGTGAATTTTTGATGCCTGAGCCAGATATTTATCTCTTTGAGTTTTATTTCTATCACTCATTAGGATTGACATTACACAACACGTTTATCTCTCAGCTGTCTTCTACCATATGGTACTCTGGGGTTTACTATTCAACTTGCCAAACTGATGGTGAGAAATGGAGTGAAGAAGTTCTTTGAATATATTTGAGTTAGGAGTGGTATAAGATGTGAATGGGAACTCCTCCTCTGCTGAAATTCAAAGAAACATTGCCTTGAACACATCATCTTGTTCTGACTGCTTCATCAGCCAGTGTGATTTCATGGCGAAGCATTTTGTCACATGTCTAAATCCCAGCAGGATCATTTAGAACTTCCAATCAATGTCAGTTATTAAGTATACTGCTTTTCAGGACTGCTGCATTTGTAGCAGTGGATTACCATTTTTTTGGACCAATTTTACTGAAATCTGCTGAACACCCCTCTGCCCCCCCCCCCAAAGTATTAATGGAAATATGAAATAAAGATAGTATTTCCCAAGCCCAATGCAAATAAGAGTTGAAGACATTGTGGAAGGGAGAATGGTAGTTGGATCTTATTACTGGGTGTATACTTATCTTACAGCACTAAAAAAATATTTTCTTTGTCATACAGTGAATGTACAGCAGCTCTTAGGATGCAGTGTACACTTGTACTATACACAGCTTTTTTTGTAGACATGCTGAATTAAGTTCTTCAGGAGTTTCTACTTGTTTTCCTAGTTACTAAATGCTGTTTTGCTATTTTCAAGTATTAATTTTCTTAACTTTAAAGCTAGTAGTCAATAGTTTTATTAAAAATAATAAAATTTTGATCAGTAGTTTTTTTAAAGTATGTGTTGAAATGTAGCTAAAATACACAGTGACTAAAGAAAAGGTTCTTTAAGTATATGCTCTAAGCATCACTGGTGAAGTCAGAAAATAATTAAGACTGGATGGGCCTGTAGGATTCACTTTGGGTCTACCAGGACCCTTCCTGGAAGTGGTCACAGCTAGTTTGGGAAAGAAGTGTCTAATACCAGGGCAGTGCTACTGGTTACTGAAAATAATGATCATTATGTACTGTGTCTTCTGCTTCTGGAGGAGAAAAGCTGAGATATTTTATCAGGATTTGACTACAAGATTAGTCTTTTAAAGACTAAGTTTCTGTTTTACCTAGTTTGATTTACCTTATTAATTTCTTTTGTGTTTTTCTACGAAAGATTAATAGCCTGAAGGTATCATCTGGGAAGAGAGAGCAGGTGTCTCATCCATGAAATGCATGTGAAGTTACTTGTACTTATATATAAACCTACAAATGCACACCTTGTGTGTAACTTCTTTAGGCAAAAATCTGTTTGGTGCAAGAATTCTCTGATATGTGCATGATTTTGACCTTTTTTCTCAGAAAAAGGCCAATTTCTCAGACAGTTTGACAACATAGTGCATTAAGGATAAATAAAAATACTTTACAGACATTCTTTCACTCCCAGTAAAAACTGAAAGAAAATAATTCAGATGGGCTATAAATACTCAGCCTGCCAGGAATCACAGAACAGGAAGAACTTTGGTGTTTTTGCTCACAATCTAAGGGTTAATAGACAACAGATGGTACCTCCATTATGGGAAGTAGGGAAAAAAGAGTATTTTTTGGTCAGTTTAATTATTAATAGTATTTTCAGCTAGCAGGCTGGTATGCTGAAATTTGCATAAGCACTTGATGTTAGCATAGTAGTGGGAGCAGTGTGAAGTCAATACCAAATGGTTTTGAAACTCTCCCACACAAGGTCTTTCTCACTCTTAAGTGCTTCAGTGGGCTGAATGGGGGCTGGGGAAGAGGTGACCTTGCAGGGAAGGACAGATGGAAGGGCTGAGTTCATCCTTCACCTGCTCTTGAGCCTCCAGCATGTCCATGGATGGTGAGCTGCAGGAGCCAGGCTGCCCTCGGGGGTGCGCAGAGACAGGACAAGAGGCAACAGGCAGGAGGCAGTACAGGGAGATGCTGGTTGGGAAAACAGGAAAGTGAATTCTTAGTGATGAATGTTGGTATTGACCTCGGAATGTGTTGCCTAGAAAAGTTGTGGGATCCTAGGAATGTCAAAATTGACTGAATAAGGCTGCAGGGGAGCCTTACCTACTCTTGAGTTACACCTGCTCTGTGCATGGTGTTGGACCTCCACAAAGCCTCTTACAAACACACCTTTTTTAGTTTTGTGTTGTTTTCACTGGGTTTTGATTATTACCTTTTTTTTTTTTCAATTATTGCTTGATTTAGACGCTAAAAATTGGGAATTGTTCTGTAAGTTTTTGACAACTTTCCTGTAGGATGTTGGTTTTTTTATTAGTGACAAGTTAGCTTAATGTCCGAGGTAGGTGTTTCTATTAGCTTATGAACCAATATCCTGTGGCTACATGATTGTTCATCTGTAGGATTCTTTCCTATTCCATAAAACCTAAATGCAGCTAGTGATTTTCTTTAAAAATAATAAATACTAAATATATCACCACTAGTCATTTGTGTTGGAGCATTTCTTGCAAATATCAAAATCCATAAATATCTAAAATATCTAAATCCAAGTATCTTAATCTTCTGTCCTAATCACAGTGCAGATGTAAGGAGGCTGACAGCTGCTGCTGTGTACCAGTGCTGTTCTTGAATTCCTGTGAGGAGACTGCTGCCATGGACAGGCTGTGGCCACTCTGTCCCAGGGCTGGCCTTTGACTACACATGTGCTCGCAGAGGAGCTGGGTCCTGTTTGCTCTATTCACCTGCCACTTAGTGCTGTGTACAGACCTCTGCCCAGGGAGTTAACCTTAGAGATTCTCTTCATTAGAATCAGATTAACACCCTTCTGTGTCCCACTGATGCCTATGCTTCAAATTAGAGTCCATTTGTTCACTGAAAATTAAGAATTTGGCTAAAACCGTTCAGTCAGTATCTTGACTTTGCTGTATACTGATTAAACAGCAGTGCTGTGAATGAAAGAAAGGTCATCTAAACCCCAGTCTCATTGTTTTTTTTATCCTTTAGCTCATACCAGGCACTTGAGTTAAATTTGAGCTGCTGGGCTAGAGCTGAAAGGCCTTGTTTCCTTTTTT
This sequence comes from Corvus brachyrhynchos, assembly GCF_000691975.1. NCBI lineage: Eukaryota > Metazoa > Chordata > Aves > Passeriformes > Corvidae > Corvus > Corvus brachyrhynchos. Next base: position 1,640,342 of record NW_008239780.1, on the reverse strand, counting down.
CCAGGTGGCCTTAGCAGTCAAAAAATTTTATACATACTGAGTGCACGGAATTAGTTATGCTTTTGTAAAGGAGCTAACACAGTGTGTACTTTAATCAAAACACTGCATTGAAAAGGTAACATAGCTGTTACTTGGGGAGAAGGACTGTAGGTATTTTCCGTGTCTTACGAATGTATGTGTGTTAAGATTGGTGTGAAAATGACAATGGGAAGCAGCATTTGTTGATAGGGATATATCTCAGCCTGGCTCTCTTCCCCTTACTGAGGCAGTTTTCTCAGAATACAAGAATTAGGAATTAGTCATCTTCTGACTGCTGTGCAGTCTGAGAATGTCAAGATTTGTTCAAAAACTTAAAAATAAGGGGAAGTAAATGCAGACTAAGGATAGAAATGGGCTCAAAGACAAGCTTGTTGGTGAAGGCTGTGGTTATAATTTCAAGAAATCCTCTAATAGGGGCCTGAGTCTCAGTTGGATGTGTCTGAAGAGTCAAAAAAGGGTTGAAGGAAAGTTTACAAGGCCAAGAGTGTTTGTATGTGGAATGAATTAATGAAAAATCTCCCAGCCAGGCTTCAGCCAGCCAGTTCCGTTGCTGCTGTTAAGGGGTAATACATAGTAGTTTGCTTATTAAACAATGGAGCATTTCCAAAGTAACTGAAAATCCAAGATTAATTGGTTTTGCAACCAAAATTATACCCAGTTGTTCCCTTTACACCTTTAAATTTAAGCTGGAATTACACTTTTTTGTAAATGCAGCTTTGTATTGGACTTTCATAAATACTTGAATGGTAAATTTAGCAACATCTTAACAGCTTGATCAAAGTCCTTGTCTGATTAAGTTCTATATTTTCATCTTACTTTTTGCCTCTGGATTCTAAGCTGGACAGTTTTGTGTTTATTTGCTCTAACTGTTGTATGAAAACAGGTCACAATGTCTTCCCACCTAGCTATCACTTAACTATCACAGGTTGACATGGTCACCCTCTGGGATTGTGGAAAAGAGTTCAGGAGGCTTGTCAGGTGTAGAAAGTTTTCCTTTTATTGGAGTGTGCCAGCATTGCCACAGACCAGACACAGCAGGGCTTGCCACAATTTTCAACCAGATGAAGATTTTTGGGGGGGGACAACAGGGATGTTTACTGAACTTTGAGTTTTTTAGTCTTTTATTTACTCCTTGAAAGATCTGGAAGGTTCTTTTATCATCAGCTAACTGTCAAAAACAAATGAATTTTTGTGAGAATACTGGTATGTGTTTAATGAAAGCAATTGAACTACCATTTTCAGGCATGCTTCCTTGTTGTTTGTTTTATTTGAAGATTACTTTGTAGTCTTGTTCAAAGACCACCTACTTATCAGAAGGTAAATTGCAAAGTTTTTTCATTTTTATATTGGCACCATAACAATGATCTATGTAGCTATTGCAAACCATACACAATACTACTGAGATTCCTAGTTACCTTTGAATGAAAACTCAGTTCATATTGTGACTGGGTTATTTTTATTTGCTAAGTGGTTTTGATTCAGTTTATTAATAGCCTATTCTTAGCTCTTTAAATCTAATTAGGTAAGCTAGTAATTTATTTTATGGGAAAATATTCTTTATCTATTTGCAGACATTACACACTTAAAATGAGCTGTTTTCTTCTTTTGAGTCATTGGGAAGCTGAAGGTTTGTAAACAGGACTTTGCACAGCAGCTAGTAACGTCCTTACAGTTCAGAATACTGGGTTAATAACATGGCAGTAACTTTTACTTAGGTTTTGACTGCACCTGTAAGCTGTAGGAAAACTTAATATGAGGAATTTTTGAAGAATATCATATGCTTACAATTTTTTTGTCCTGCTGCAAAGATGCCAAATTATGATATTCATAGAAGATCTTTAACATGTAAGAGAATTTTCCTTAAAAAAGATTTGAATTTGCACAAAAACAAAGCTATGAAGATATTTTATACATAGTAAGGAGAGGATTTCTGGTTTGTTTAGCCTACCCCTAGATACAAATTGTCACAACAGTAATCTAAACATGTTTATGCCTTTTTGTTGATTATTCATTAACTATCAGGACACTTTCTGATACACCGACAAAAATGTAGTAGGGTAAATGTATTTTATTTCCCTTTTATATTTATGGTTGTGAGGAATTCACAGACTGTAAAATCTTGATAATTTTTTGTTTCTTTACTTAATATTTTAATAAGGCTTTTGCTGTTCGTTAAAATTCAACACTGTATTAAAATGTATTATTCCACTGTGTTCCAAGGATTAGTGTCATGAAGATTTAGTAGTTTTTTTCTTCAGGGCTTCCTGGCATAATCTCACTTTCTTATTAGAAACAAATCTGATGTGGTATTTTCTTTCTAGCAGTCTTTGTCTTTAAAGGCCTGGGGTGTTATTATTTATCCCATTACTCTTCCCCCCCCCCCCCCCGCCCTTTATCTTTTTCTCCCCCCCCCATTGTTTTAATCTCTTCCCTCCATCCCAGTTGGCTCCCTGTCTTAGCCTAGGGTTCTTTCTGGCAAGAGCAGGAGATGGAGTCCTTACAGTAAACAGTGGAGTTCAGGCAGCTTGCCAACAATATCCAAGCTAACCTTTCTCCATGTCATAGAGGCCAGTAGCAAATCTGAGGCATGGATTTGACATCTTCTACATCATTCTCAAATACATTTTTATCTTTAAGGAAGAGTTCTATCATGAAAGTCACTGCATTCGTATCCAGAGAGATGAGTCTGGTGGCTCTGCAAGGTGCTGAGTAAGTGGTCACCCACTAGAATTCCCAATTAGCTGCACTGAGGCACATAAGCTGGAGTACTGAAATGCAGGAAAAATGCCCAGCACTCCCCTGACCCTGCCATGTAGGTGAAAAGAAATTAAATTCTAAGTTCAGTTGTATGTGTCGAGTTCTCTCCAGCACCACAGCTGGAGGCAGATTAATGACAGAATCCTCTGGTGTCCGTTGTCATCGCAAACTGAAAACAAACCCCATCTCCATGAATGCAGAGATACTTCCCTTTCCCAGAAAAATCTAGGATACTACTGCTTATTTTCTATTACTGGGTGGTAGACCAGGAGCTCTAGTTTGTTTGGTTTGGGGTTTTTTTGTTTGTTTGGCTGGGGTTTTTTTGAATTCTCCTATATTCCATGGGAATTAGTCAGTAGGCCTGACGTTTGCTGGCTGCCAAGCTCTGACCAGTTGCAAAGATAACTCATTGTTCCTGGGTTAGTGCTACTGACTTTTGATTCTAGGCAAAATCTGGGGGTTGTTTTGTGTTGGTTTTTCTATTGGCAGTTCCAGTTACAAGTACAGGGATGCTGAATCTGGAATAAAATAACGAGTCCCAGAAACACTGAGACCAATAAAGTCACTTGCTAAGGTTGATAAACTGAGAGAGGGGGAAGCCAAGACCCACCTGGAACAGTCTGCCTCCCTTTTTACTGCTTGGTTTTGTCAGGTTTCAAGACATCAACAATTTGATTTCTACAAAGGAATCAACACAATCTCTATCTTACCAAATTTAAACTAGTTGCTATGGCTAAAGGCACCTGAAAATCAAAGAAAATAAGTAATTCTCACCAATCTTCTGCGTGTTTCTGACATACCTAAATTTGACAATGGATTGTGGGATAACTGGAGACTAATCTCTCTCTCTCTGCAAAGTTATGATTGTGCCTTCCCTGCAATTTGCACTCCTTAATATACTTACCCACCAAATACTCTTGGGATGTAGGAAAGTGCTATTATCTCAGCCTTGCACCTTGACAAGTGGCCTGTGCAAGATCACATGGGCAGTTAATGAATGACTAAGCAGAGCTGAACAAGCTGTTCAAGCCCCAAGCTAGAGGGGTGGGTATTGCGCAGCTTTTCTTAAATTAAAGAAGTCAAATGAAAATAAATTTCCAGTTAAACTGATTAGGACAACTTTCATTACAGAAGTAAGCATTATTTCTATGCAGTTTAAACTACAGCTCAGATTATTACATGATGGACCATTTCATATTAGTTTAAAATTGGTGGAAAGTGGTACCAAAATTCCTGCATACCACCAAAATTTTCTAGTGAACAGCAGCCATCCTTTTTAAGTAGAATATAAAATATTGCCAGCGGTCTTGGTCTGTAGGTATATACTTAATATTGTAAGTATAACTTTGACTTTTTCTCATTTCTCCATAAAGCCTCTTGATCCCTTTTTGAGAATCACTAGTGTATCAGTAGCTGGTCATTGCAGACAGCCTCTGCAATGGTTTACACTTGTTTTACTTACATGAAGCTCATGAGGTATCTTTTGGTCCGTATAAACTAGCATTTGTAGATACTTGTTTTCTTCTTTGGCATAGGTTTTAGTTCTCTTTGTTTGAATCATGGATTTCAGGTGCATTTCTGTTGGAATTACGTTGATTTAGGTCACTATTTTTTAGTTATCTTGGATGCTGTAATCATTGAATTTGTACAAATAATTTCTTTTTTAAAATATATTTAATGTTTAGATTGTTGCTACAGAACAATCAGATTGTGTGGTGAAAATTATGGTACTTCAGTCTGCTTTGCAAAATGAAAGTAATTAAATTCAGCTCTATTTTTAAGTGTCAATGTAGTGTTACTGCAGTGTCATTATAACATCATTTTAGAACTGCTTGATCCAGAAACCCTCCTCTTGTAAAAATAATTGTGAAATAGCTCAGGATATCTGCTTAATTTCATCAGGAATCTGAAAGAGTTTTAAAGACCCATTTTTTGTCAACTGTGTGAGCATTATCTGAAAAATAAAACTCTTGAAGTGCTGTCTAGATTCTCTTTTTAGAAACCCTTCTTGGGTTTAGCTGACAAATTATGATAGATGAAATATGATATGTCAACTGGCAACTTCCTTCCCTTCCCTAGGTAGCTTGTGGTTATCCTTATGAAAACCAGCATTTGGCACTGGCTGCCATCCAGTCATGCTTGAAATACTAGGAAATAGAAAATAACTGCCATGGTGCAGTTGAATTATTCTGATGGCTTGTTTTGATTTTGCTGAAGAAAGAGATGAGTCAGAGATTGCTTTGAGGCTGCAAATTTCAAAACCACTAAAATAAATTCAAGTGAAGTTGACTCTAAAACATACAGGGTCTGTTTTCCTTGCACGGTACAGCTGGAGCTGTGTGCTCCAGGGATGCTTTCAGAATCCATTTCAGGTGACGTGAAAAATCACAAGTGATGACTTAAATACACAAAGGTATTTTTTGCTATGTATAAACAAGTAGTTGTATTAACAGTGAGAATTCTTCCTTTCCAGCCTCATGGTTAAAACAACTACAAAATCCTAGATCAGAAAAGTCTTGACCAAGAGAATGTTGTCAGGAAGGCTCAATGTTATTTCCCTGGGTTTGGAATTCGGCGCTAGGTTCATTGTTGTGTTCCACAAGTTGGCTACAACAAGCATTGTTCCTTCCACATCTGTGGTTTTTTAGACATGATTAAATGCCTCAAGATAGTAAAGTTCCTGATGAATATACTAAGAACAAAGCTTATTTCTCTTTGAGCTTGGGCATTTGGAAAAGCTGTTGCTGGTAGCCTTGTAAAAACAATTCAGATCCCTCCCACAAGCAGTCTCTGACTTTGGAAAGCCCTGCTTACACCAGAGTAAGCAAACTCCTCTGTCTCAAGTCAGGAGATTAGACTCATTTCTGTCAAAGCATTTCAGAACTGTGAGCAGATTTCTTACTTTTTTATGTCCTCTCACAATTGTGTTCATTTATGAGATACTTGCATTATTTTTCTTTACAATTTACTCAGTGTTCCATGTGATTCTATTTGAGCAAGCTGAAGATCAAGTTTCAAATTTTGTATTCTTCTTATAATGCTTTGTTCCAGACAGGATAATAGTAAATACATGTTGTACAATAAATATTGACTTTTAGAAAAATAGGACTAGATTAAAATCTTTAAACAGTAAAATAAACTTCATTTAAATGAATTAATTTTTTGAAATCCCTATAGTGGATTGAAATAGAAGCTACAAGAAACCTAATTTCATTTGAATGATAGAACTGAGTATAAATAATGGAAATTAACTTTGGTTAAGGTTTAAAAATCTGAACCCATTTTCCATCTACATCTTCAGCTGAATTGTACAGTGACCATAGACTGTTATTTGCAAAGTTGTAGCTGTTCTGTTAGAATACAAATTCAGGCCATCTGTAGCTTGTTTGTGGTAGTCACTTCCACTAGTTAGGCTTTCTTTTGCTGTGAAGAGCGTGAGAAATTGAGCTGAGTGGGAATTGTCCGTTCAGTATTTCTTTAGTTTTTCACTACAATTGGCATGATGTCACTCCTTTAGGAAGATACCCATATATAAGGCTTTCTGATAGTTACAAACCAATATTTCTGTGCCTGGAAAGATCTGTATGGTGGGGAAGCATTTTTGATACTGTAGTACCGTTTACTAATTAGCTCAGACATTTGTGTTTTGTGTTCTAATTAGCAGATGACATCCAGTACAGCAGCTAAGAATGTGATGTTACAGTTGAACTACGTTGAATGTTTGTGTCTATTTATGTCCAATTCAGCTGCACAGAACCCGAGGAGGGGACATACATCGTCTGTATATTTACACACACGCACACAACCTGTCATACACTCCCTGCGTGGTGGTTTCTGTGCAACACGTCCTTAGCCCATATAGCACTTGAGTTTAAAAGGGAGCTTGGGGGTTATGCCAGCCTGACAACTGTCAAATGGCACACTTGAAAACTACTGGGTTAAGATTGTTTCAGATCTATTTAAATTTAATACCAGACTTTAGACAAATGCTTTCATAACAGGAAAAAAAAAAGGGATACATGATGGCTTAAATCTTTCTATAAAATTACATGTTTCTCAGAGGATAGCTGTAATTGAATTATAGAATGCCTGGAGAGTATCCTTGTCGGTGGTTAGAGAGATATGAAGGGAAACAGAGAGACTCTTTCACCAACTAAATGTGGAAGAGAAACCCTATAATTCAGCTATATGAAGCCCCCAGCAATCATATAATTATACTATAAATGCGGTTTGGGAGGAATGAAAAGCAGCATTTATTTAAAACATTAAGAAAAATTACTTCATTTTATGAGACAAGTATTTTTCTCTTTGTTTTATTCAATCAAGTCTTTCTTGTCTGCCCATCTAACACCCTTCTTTCCATCTCTGTCACAATGCCTTTGTGTGTGGGTATCAGCCTTCTAATGTGCGAGGAGGAGACCCATTTTGGGAGCTGTAGTAGAAGCCAGACTCCAAAAGGAGGACAATGCTAGTAGAAGTGCCTCTATTTCTGCCAGAGACAACAGGTTTGGAGTTCTCTGTTTATCAGATTTTGTACAGCCAGCTAAAGAGAAAACTGGGATCCAAACTCTCCACTTGTGTAATGTAAGTGAATTACCAAAAAGGCAAGGGGAATTGTTAGTGGATATTTTGTGTTAAAAGTCACCTGAAGAATCGTTCAGTGTTCTAGAATTTTAGCTCAAATAATTTTATTTTCTGAAAAAGGAGTAAGAGAAATATTAATTGTATAATTGTTACCATTGTAATTGGCAACAGGAGGTCAAGGTAATTGTTACATTAAACTCAAGATGTCAGAAAACAAATAAGTTGACAGTATTTACAATTTATATAGGGACGATGTTTACTCTTAAGATTTGGAGATAGATTAGAATATTTACAGAGTTCTTAGTGCAGTTTGAATTTCCCCAAAATATTTTATGTGTGAACTGTCGCAAGAGCAAGTGACTGGCTGAGCTTTGTGTTGGATTGCACCTGCCCTTTCCAAACCCCACTTTTGGGGCTTCTTTTATGGGTGCTTCTATGAATCTTACAGTTCCAGCATCCAGAAGTTGTAAGTAGTGGATGAAGTGATGCAGCCTCAGTGTAGAAATAGCAAAAGTCTTCTGTTTAGTTGATGGAAATGTGGAAGAGCTTTTCAAAGCCCACACAGAAGGATTGTCCTGGTGCTGAGAACAGATGATCTGATTCCCTGTCTTTTGCTTGATTATGTAAAACTTTCTTCCGTACTTTTGTACAACAGAAATCTGATGTTATTTTTGGAAGAGATCAAGCTGTGGATTTTGAGTGGAACGGTTCTTGTTTGGTTTTCAGTTTAATGCAGCATTAAGAGCATTGTTACTCTATAATACATACAGTATTATGGCCTTACCAAAAAGAGATTGGAAATTAGATCCATATTTTTATCTTTGCAATCTCATTGCTTTACAAACAATACTAAAGCTGTAAGAAAGCAGCTGACTTAGTGATCTCATTTAGCAGCCCAGACAGCTAACCTGGGCAGAAGGGAAATTGTCAGTAAAAACAGACTAGAGGCTGGTAAGTGTTCCAGGGGATGTGATACCCCAGCTCCAGGAGCTGGAACACCTTTGGGGTTCTTCTAATGGAAAGGTCTCAGGATTTCTGCAACAGATATGCATGTCTTAGCCTGAATGCAATATTGGGTTTGCCATAGAGAGGCATCAGATTACACATTAGGTGTAGCAAAAGGGCTGCATTATTTTAAGAATATATTTTTTGAGAAAGGAAGATTTGCAAGAGAGCCAAATACCACGTGACTTTTAGCAACACACTGACTTCCACGGTCTTTTTCTATTTTCTCTCTGAAAAATTATGGTTAAAGGCTACTTAGTAGCTCAATACTACATTTATTTTTAAATCAGTTTTCTAATTAGGCTTACTTTTTGGGAGGAGAATGGTGACATTTTAGGGAGAAGTCTAAAGTGCATGCTAGCTTTGTACAGTCATAGTAATTTCAGATTGCTGGTACAAACCAAGAGAACATGGCAGCTAAAGAATTGTGGAAATTCACATGAAGATGGAGCATATCAGAACTGTTTCCAGGATATGCATCTCTGAGTGAGCTTAGAAAATTTTGCAGCACCCTCAGTGTGGAGGCACTTGATGGAAACACGCTGAAGGGCGACGGGCCCTTGGTGCTGTGTGTATGAACTGGTGTAGGGGCTCACATGTTGCAGTATCGTTTTATATCCAAAGGTGAGTGGCTTGTGCCACACAGGGAGAATAAAGGAAGAGAGTAAATGGCGGGCTAGAGCACACTCAGTCATCGTGGCTAATTTGTACTTCGTGGCTAATTGTCCTTCGTGTTTAAGAGTGGAGGCTGCTGCGTATGAGTTGATGCTCTTAAGTGAGCAGTACTGAGTGGCCAGAGGTGAGACTAGCCCTGCTTCTGAAAGAGATCAAAGTAGCTGAATTGAAACTATCCCACACTAACCAGGATTTGAATCCTGGGAATGAAGAGGTAGGGGAAAAACCTGAAAATCCCAGATGCATTTCTAGATGAAGTGATTTGAAATACACACCACTTTAAAAAGGACTTTTTTTTTCAGTGAATAAAAGGTTGTTAAGAGTGTTGGTTTTGGTTTTGTTGGGTTTTTTTACAATAACATCCCTTAAGTTTTCTTTTGATGATATATAGTGTTATTTCCAGGGTCTTTCAGACGCCACAAAAAAGTTGTTTGTTTGTTTGTTGTTTTCTCTGCTTTTTGCCACCTGAATCCTCTGTAGGACACAGATGACGTATGACTGAAGAGTTCTAGAAAGCTCCTTGACATTATTTTAAAACAATGATGAATGGGTTCAACCGATTTTTTTTTTTTTTTTTTTTCCTGCAAACTTCACAATGACTGCAAAATAACAGTAAAATTGTTTAGGTTTTCTCCTTCTAGAATACTGGCTGCTCTGTTATGTCCATAAAATGTTGAGATGCAGATCTAGATGCCACCTACCAAGCTACCTCCTCAGAATCTTTGTGCCACTTACAAGCTAGAATTATTTTTGCATTTTACCGTGAGCCCTTAACACTGAGATGCCACCTTTTATATGCTTTGTGTGAGACCCCTGTGTAACTCAAAGATGGAGCGTGGCTGTTGCAATGTGCTCTCAGAATTGCATCTAGGCCATTGATTTCTCTCTGGCTTGTGTCTTAAATACATTACTGATGTGCACCATCATCTTCAAATTGCTGCAGATGCTTGCACTGTGCACCTGTACCTGGCATGTGTCTTTGTTTACTGGTGTAGTATAAGAAGGGGAAGATTTTAGGATTTTGTTTCTCTTTGGAAAATACTTACAGACTCGAGAGGCTAAGCAAGGTTGGATGTTCAGCTAAGCACAGCCTCTAAACCTTGCCATTGACCTTACTTTTGAATTTTTCATAGCTGTGTACCCTAATTTCTCATCTTCCTTCTTTAACTTGAACAGAAAATTCTTTTGAATTATTGGTCAAACCTTCTAATTATGCAGCTTTAGGGGTGAATCTTTTTACCACATATTACTGTAGATTCTACTCTCTACAGTGTATCTCATGGCTTAAAAACTAAATATAAAACAATGTAATCAAGCATTTCCTGCTTTGGGCTCTTACATTTGATAAGCTTCTTTGGAAATCCACTTTCTATTAAAATCTGCAACATGCACTTAAGTGTATTCTTATTTGAATCCTAAAAGCTAGCTTTTTGTGCTTGCCCAAATGTTTTATGTTAAATGTATAACGTTTATTTTATTTCTGTCATTCTTGAATGTTTGTGCTTGTTTTGTTTAATCCCAGTGAACTCAATACTTGAGTATGCCTGTTACATATCTGTTTTTGAATATGCAGGTTTGGGCAAATTTCGATGCTCTTTACTGGAAAGGCTGTTTCAGAGAAGAGGAAATTTTAAGCCTAATGACTTAAGGATACAAAAAAAGAGTTCTTATATTCTAGATTGACAAACTATGGTGAGTTCAGATAGAAGAAACTGAAAAGAGTAAAGTGCTTATTGAAATTACTGTCTTAGGGAAAAAGCCCTAAATGGTTTTGTAACTGTAATTCACCAGAAATAATTTTGTACTCTGAACTCACAGAAGGCTCCAGCCTCATCATGCTCAGGGTTTCTATGGTAAAATGTTACTGCAGTTGACATAATGATGAAGGGACCTATTCCAGCCTGTTTTGAAGATGCAGATTTTGAATTCTCAGTAGCAATTAATACAGATCAGCAGTGGCCACAGGCCCTTAAAGTATCAGTGAGAGAGAAATGACTTAGAGCTTCCCTTGTGGTAATATACACAGAAAGAAAAAAAAGAAAAGATAAATTAACCTGAATGAGGGTTTACATTTGTAATAGATCAGAGAAGCTTTATGAAAACGATTAATACCAAAAGAGGTAATATTAGTCATTGTTGCTGAAAAGTTTGCTCATGCAAATGCTGAAAGCATTTTGCTTATTGAAAACAAAACCCAACCCATGGAGGTGCTCTGCACAGTGATGTGACAAATTGAGCTGCGAGAATGACTTAAACCCAGGGATGAGGAGCTCAATGACTGATCAGTCTGAGAGTGTCGTGTTGGCTGCCCTTAGTGAGAGGGGAGAGGGGGGTTAAAGCAGTTCATACATAATTCATTGCAGGAAAATGAATTTGCCAAAGCATTCAGTGTTTATATATAACACAGCACATGCGATAACAGACTTCTAAGCTGAAGCCGAGCCTTTCAACATTTTTTTGCTTAAGATCCCAAGAGATATTTCATTTACTTTGTTCTTTATAGATGTTCTAAATGAGAGTAAGTATGTGATTCACATTCTACATCTTGGTTTGCAAAAGAGACAGTTATGAAGTATGAAATTCAGATCTGGATAGAAATTTGCCATCATCTGTTAGATGTATAGTCTAAACTTCAATTTAACTTCTTAGTTGCTTTTTGGGAGTCTTGGGTCAGGTTTATGGCTCAATGGAGAATGAATCAGCTTGTAATGATTAATAGTCCAGTAGATCAATAAATGAGAATCCTCACTTGATAGCACCAGGTAAGACATCCACAGGGCATTCAAAACCTAAAGGGTATTTATTTTAATAATAATTTTAATTGCCCATTTCTGAGACTCTATTACTTTCACTATAAACAGTGTAACTGTAGTATTACAGTGGAGGGGTTCCTCCCCCCTGGCGAGGGGTCCTGGGAGAGGGACCCTGGGGTGGAGGCACGGCGTTTCCCTACTCCCTGGTCAATCTCATTCCCCATTGGTTGGTTTGTGTTCCGCTGCCCAGCAAGGACCCTCGGGTCCCGTGATTGCTGCAGTTCTTCGGCAGAGCTCCGGCCACACGGCTGGAAAATAAACATCTCTGAAAACATCTACCAAGAATCGGTCCTTATATTTCTTTTCCACGGGCCTCGCTGTATATACGTGTTGTAGGATTCCCCACTACAACATTACAGGAGAAAGCTTAGCTTTGGTCTCATGCCACATCACTCAGCATATTTAATGATTCCCTTTGTATTTCAATTTTTTAATGCAGTTTAATATTTTTAATTTGTGTTGTTTTCCAGGGTAGGGATATGACAGCAGTGACATATTCATTAAACTGTCCAGGGTAATAGTGAGGTTTTTCTGTTGAGTAAATGAATTTAGTTTAGATCCCAGTGGTGTGTATGATGCAATGAATGCATTGCCTGGCATTTGTCTGCAGTGATATTAATCTGAATATACTGACAGCTTCCCTCTCCTCCAAATGTAATTCATATGTTGCTTTTATCTTAATAATGAAGTTTCGCATTGTGCGTTTTTTTCTGAAATGCATGGAGGTAACAAGTACTTTGAGAAATACCCAAGCAGAAAATGCAAGTTGAAGATGTATTCTAATGTATTTCAACGTCAGCAATAAAGATGTAGGTCTAAAGTTGTTGTGTGTGTGTCCACTAAAAACTGAGTCAATCAATATCTGGGTTTATGTTTAGCATCCACATTAATTCAATTGGAACAGATTTTACAATTACAGAAAGTGAAGGTGAGAGCATTATCATATCTGTAGGAAATTTTTATATGTGTGGAAGCTAATTCTGTGAATGAAATGGGTCTGGTTTGTATGATATTTTAGTTTTTTAAAAAAGATAACTTAGTTTAGTTTCTGCTGTAGCCTTCATACGTTAAGGAACTGAAAGAGCTTAAAGTAAAACCAACAAATTCGGCATTTTTTCCCTTAATCTGAAATACACAATTTCATATTTTAAGTGTGGGTAAAAGACTACTTTTTCCTTTTTCTGTGCTTTGGTAAAATAAGCTAACTTGACAGATAGAGATATGGGGTGAAATCTATTAATCTTTACTTAATAAACATTTTTTAAAATGTATAAGAATGTTCTTATCTATTTTGTTACACTAGTCTCCAAATGTGCGGAAAAAAGGAGTGTATACCCCTTGCCTTCCTTGTATTCTTAATGACAAAGGCCAAGATCATGAGCTTAGAAAAGTAACTACTTCTTCAAATCAGGAAACTGAAAGGTAAAATTAAATTGTTTGATGCCTAGTTTAATAGGTACTGACTTTTCTGGTACTCTTCCTGCAAGGTTTCCTACCCTGTCTGAAATTAGACTGGCTTTAGTGATTTATGGAAAATACACTATGTTGTTAAGTGATGAGACTAAGAGAACTAGAAACATTCCTTTAAAATAGTCCACACTGGTAATAAGAAATCATGAGGAATGCAGAAACTGTGAACTATTGGCCAAGCATCAATGCCTGTGGCTGAAATTTGCCCTCAGTTGTAGGGCTGACGTTTGCATATTCTTCAGTGTTTCATCTTTGCCTAAGCCTGGGTTCAGATTCAGTCTTTATTTTGATTTCAGCTAAATATTACAAAATTGGGGGTTGGGATGTCTTTATGCTTACATGAGGTAAGTACCACTTTGGCTTCAATGCCATTTGTCTGTTGTTGCTTGAGTCTGCATTGTTGTGAATACAAATGGAGAGACTGTGTCTTTATCAGTCCTCTGAGGAGAGGTTTGCACTGCTGAGATTGCCTTTTGCATCCTTACTTTCTGTGTGTGCCTTCAAAAAGGACTTAAATGACTTCAGTACAGTTCTTTGGATCCTTGCCATCTCTCTGATCCACAATGCTGAATGCTGTAGGGAAGTCTAGGAGTATGGGCACAGATGTCTGCTTACTATTCATCACTGGAGAGAGAGTTGTGCATCAGTGTTGTTGAGAGTATTTCTTTCTTCATGCCTTGAGCAGAATCTTGACCTTACTGGGGTCTAGGAGAGTAGCTGGTCATGAGGCTGTGGCTACACTTCGACTTTCTAAATAGCAGGCTGCTGTCAGGCCCTAGTTAGAAACATTCAGAATATATTGATACTGTCTCCATTATCTGTTTGTCCAAGATATGCCTGAAAAACAAGGGAGAGGAGGTTTGCCCCTGCTCCCATCTGTTTGAGGCAGTGATCATTTCAGTCATGAGACAAGGCAGTCATTACTCTTCCATCAGCTCAAAAATGCATTGATCATGTTCAGATGGTTTTGCACTTTTATTTTGTATGTGGAGAGGCTCTGTGCTTTTGAGAAGCTTTTTCAAATTTTTTGTAATCAGTGGAGTTCAGCTGCAGCTCTCACTGCACAAGGACAGGTTGAGTTAGGAGGGAATTTGGGTGCTGCAGCTCTCCCATCCTCTCCAGACACCACAATGGTGAGATCTTGGGGGAAGCCTTTAATTCACCCAGGTCCTGTGAAATCCAGGCCAGGCTGTCACTCTGGTGCCTGAAAATTTCTTCATCTCAGTATCTGTGCTCCGGAGCACCTTGGTGATTAAATTGTGGTGAGGAAAAACTGGAGCATCTTTCAAACCTGGATTCTCTTCCATCCATCAATGAGAATGAATGGATAGAAAAAAGGGTTGAATGATAAATTTTACTTTTGCTTGTCTAAATCAAGCTGGTTGTTAACTAGGACCAAAGGTGTCTGGGTGGGGAGAGTGAATAGAGGAGAATTCTGAACTAAGGGGTGGTGATCATCCTTTTTGTGTGCTCTGTTGTAGCTCTCTTGCTCTACGGTAGCAAACAGCAATCACATTTCCAGTCCAGTGGTACCTGGAAGTCAACAGTGCCTCTGGGATCCTGCAGTGTGAAAGGGGCCATATAAATGTAAGGCAGTGATATTATCTTTATTATCAATTAAACTTTTAGTGCCGTTGACAATCTGGCATGCAAGGTGCATCAAATGAACTCTAGCTGTGATTATTACTAAACACCATGTAAAAGCAGACCTTGCTATACTAATCACATTGATAAGGACTAAGAGGGAAAGTCAGTTATGTCAGCATAGAATCACTTCAGCATATTAGAAACTGCACAGGAATACTGCTACTTTCTTTTTTTTTTCAACACCCCTTGGTCCCCCTTCTCCTCAAGAGATTTGTCTCTGCAAAAACTGAGCCGCCACGTCCTTTACCTCCAGGGAGTTAGTATAGCAGGATTGTTGATGGCATTTTTGTAAGGAATTATATTGGAGTTAGTACGGGAAATACTGTGTGCTATTGCAAGATATACTCATTTTTATAGAGTAATTCTGTCCCTTCCCCCCAGCCTCCAGGATGTGTTATTTTAGGATCATTATACTTCACACTGCTATTTCTGTTCAAGGTATTACAATTAATTTTCTATTTCCAGGCCGATTCTCTAAGCCTGCCCTTGCACATATGCATGTGAGTGTTATATGTGTATTTTTAGGACTTCTGTGTATTTTATGTGATCACTGTCTATGTAAGTTTTTGTTAGAAAGTGTTCAGAAAACACACTGTGGTTTCTACAACATTAATATATTTTGCATAAACTAAGTTAACTTACTGGGTATATTGTCCTTCCTCTTCACTTTTAAATGGAGGGAGGTGTTTTTACCCACTGTTAAGTAAAATTGCCTTTCCAGTTAGAGATGGCTGTGCATCAGTGAAGGATGAAGCATTTCTGAGGTGTATGGAGGAAAACAGATTTTACATTTTTCAGTGTAGCAGTGTAGCCAAGATGTATTTACTAGAATTGTTTTGCCAGGGCTTGCCTTTGGGGGGAGTTTCTTCTACACTTCATAACAGAGTATATTTGAAGAAAGTTTTCAATTTTTCTCTTTATTAAGTCAGCTTAAAAATGGCAGTGCAAATCAGGATTTTCCCCTGCAAGGCTGTTTGTTAAGCCAAATTCTGTTACGGAGTTCTGTATTTCTGAACTACCTAACAACTGCCTTGTCTATAAAATTAACAGCAAACTTGCAGAATTATTTTGCCCATCTTCTCCCCACCCAAAATGTGTGGGCAACCTGCAGAAATGGAGACATAGCAGATCCAATCAGTTCCTGGAACACTCGGGGAAAAAAAAAAAAAACTCAATCTACTGAGCTTTTTTTTTTTTTTTTTTTTTCTTAGTGTAAATTACTGCCATCTTTGTTTCTAGAGTAACTCTCAGGAGCATCTTCAGGTGGATTGCCAGTAAAGAGCTGTCTAATGATACAATATTTTGTACATTTTCAGGTAAGTGAAAGCTAGAAAGCAACAGCTAGCATTTGAGACATTGTGCAGGTTTATAGCACACTTGAACTTCAGATTCTTCTGTAAACTAATGACCAGATTACAGTCAGCATGTGTGTGGTTCTTTCTCTGTGAAGATTTTGTCTGCAGGAGTATTTTTATTTGATCTATGATCCTTTTTTTTTGAATTACATGTAGTTCTTGGAGCATTTCTGCATAGATACTAGCAATATAATTTTTTTTGGTCTTTTATCACTGGATTATGATAATTCTTACTCTGCAGGCAAGAAATAAAACAGAGAGGATGGGGCAAATATTTCTAAACATATGGTGAATTTAGTAGGTTTTCATGAATGATAAACCTATTAGGGTTACCTTAATAAGTAGTTACTACATGTTTTTCATAAATCACCACTAACAGCCCTCTGGGAAGGTGTAAACAGATATGTTGATCTGCCTATACAGTGAGGGTGAGATACATGAATAGAACACAAATATGTCTATGTGAGGAAAATGTACACAAGTCTCATTCTGCATACTGATTCCTGGCACAGTCTTTTGCCTAGGAGGCAGTAAATAAACAAATGGCCAGCCTAAAACTGTATAAATCTGAATTAATTCCACAAGGAATAGGAGGAATTTTGCAGCCTGACTGCAAGAAATCTCCTGGTTTCCCTGTGACAAATGTATTTTCCCAGAGCTTACTGCAGTACCAAGGTTATGTGTTTACTTTCACAAAGTAGTGTGGATTGCAGTCCTAGGGAGACATCATTTTTCATCATCTGCAAACATGAAAATAACTTCAGTAAGCACAGCAGCCTGATTTACTGTTATTGAAATGCTGCCATCTCAGGATGTGCATCATGTATAGTCATGTTTAAAAAACAAGTGAATAAGGAGAAAGCAGGGAGAGAGGGAGGAAAAACTTAAATCTGAACGTGTTGGTTTTTAAATAAAACAAGTATTTCCCACCAGCTGGAAATGTAATTGACAAGATAATTGATGGCTACTGTTTTAAATCTAACTGTTACTGCCATGCACATATGCATATTTTGAGTTTAGTTTGTTTAACCTGGAGATGGTTACATTGTGCTATCAATAAAAACATATATTCAGTTTGTTTATTGAGTTCTCTTAGAATAACAATGCTGTTCCCTGTGCAAGTTTGGTGGCAGTGCAGAGACAGTGCTTCTAATAAGAGTAACTGTGCTGTGTCTCTACGTGTGTACTGAGACACAGCAGCATTTATGTATGCAAATTTATAAAAGAGTTTGTGCAGTTTTTTTATATGTTAGTCCTGATAGATTTTAACTCTTCTCAAAACACTTGGAGTAGTTTAAATTATGATATCACTTTGAATGTTATCCAAGTAATCTGTAAGTTGCTTTTATGATATCTGAACCCTCCCCAGCACGTGACATTGCTGCTAAACTGAAACTTCATGGAGTATCCAAAAAGAGGTAACACAGGAAGCCTTTTCTGGGCAGCTGTAGCCATGGTACCTGAAATGGTCCAACATAACCTTTTTGATGCCTTTTTTCTCCCCACCAGAAAGATATTTTATCAAAATTCCTACAGATTTCCCATTGCATTGACACCAAAATTCATTTCTTATCAGTTGGGAATACACAGTTGGATTTTTCTTTAGTTAAAAAAAAAAGCTCCTGCTGATTTTTTTATGGAGATGAATGTATTTCAGAAAATAACAAAAGCCTATCTGTGTGTTTTGAGCTGCTATCTCAATTGTATAATCCTGCCTCTTTGAAGGTTTAGCTTTTCTCTATAGACTAACAGCATATATAGAATTGTAGGTTTAGTAGCACTAGGCCTTCTAGAGCTATTCATGTTCAGTGTGATAGAAGCTTAAAAAAAACGTATTTGGAAAGTGAATTAATTATTCCACTGTGCTTTGAGCTGATGTGAAGATACCTCAGCTTTAACAGAGCTCTGGCTTCACTGACTGTGGTGAATACAATGTGATCTGCCGGGGGACACCTGCTCATGGCTAAAGCTCAGGATCGGGCAGGAGGGCCAGATTCTGTTTCTGATTACCTGTGGCAGCTCCTCTGACCTCGAGTGAATCTCATGCCCTGACTGTAGCTCAGGAGCTTCTGTGAAGTAGCAATTTTAAATCACCAACCAGAACCCTTTTTTCCCCTGCACATGACTAATACATTTGGGATGTGAGACTCAACATAAGACACGCTAAACAGATGACCATGTTTAAAGTTTCATGTTCACAAATTGAATTTTTTCTGCTGCATGTTGCAATATAAAATTTGGTTGTGATGACAAACGAGCAAAAGGTATTCAACACCCCTAAAATGCCGTAAGTGCCCTGGCAGCCATTTAGGCTTCACAAGGGGCAAGAGCAACTCCTCAATCTTCCTGAAAAATCTGTTGGTCCCCAAGGAGCAACCATGGTATTCTATTGATCATACACCAAATGTACATATTAGCCTCCTAATCCAACTGGCACAGTTTGCAGTCTGTCAGGGAGAACTACTAAAATAATTTCAAATGTTCTGTTAATCCACACATATGTTCTATAAAAATCACACGAACCAGATTGGTTTTACTTGTACATTGTTGGAAAATGGTGTCAGGTGACATTTAAAATAAAATTAAGCAAAATGGGCTGGAGGGGTATAGAAATTGTCTGGGCACATGCACGTACGTATACACGTGTGCTTCATATGTTATACATAACAGTGTTGCCACCTATTGATAGAAATTTAAACTTCATGTAGATGTTTATAATATATTTTTCGAAACACAGTGAAGGTCTCCTCCTTCTGATGAGACTGGCATGAAAAATGTGTATTATTTGTGGCAGAATAGCTCTTATAGGCTTTGATAATGCCATAGTGTTATAAAGTAATGGGTGCTGTTCAGAAACTAACAAAGGATAAATGTTATCAAAGGAATCTAAAGCTGCTGATGCTTTTATATTACTTAGATGTATGATCCCATTGTCAGTGGCAGCTCTTTGATGAATGAAGGAGTGAGTGTGTCTGGTCTGCACATTTCAAGTTTATCTCTAATTTTCATGGCAATAGAATGAACAGTGGAAAATTGAGGCAATATTTATACATGTACGACCGCTTAAACTGTTCTTCAAAAATATGTTCAGAATCAAGGAGCTCTGTATTGATTGTACTGGAGAGGTGATACACTTTTATTTAGAAATTAAACATATATTCATTGGCATTAAATCTGTTACTTCTGGTGAAAAATGAGTAATATTGGAGAATAAAAGGCTGTCTAGCTTACAGGGGGGTTTTTTAGGCAACTGTTTTGTTCTGAAGAAAAATGGTTTTGTTCTTGTCTTAGAAGACAAGTGAAAATTAATTAGAAGTTGCCCAATATATGTTCAGAGTATTTCCATGAAAAACTAATGGATAAATGCGAGTGATGCTTTATAGCTGGGGCAAAAATGACTAATGAAATATTGTTTGCATAGCCATAAAGTCAGATATACGTGTGTTCAGTTGTGTGTCATTCTTTTAAGAAATCAACACTTGTTCTAAATTAGGGTTCTTTTCAGTATTTATCAGTATTAGCTCTTGGATAAACCCTCATATTCTGGAGGTGTGCAGTAAAATGGATGATCATGTTTTATCTTCCATGACAAACACAGTTTAATTTCCTGCGTATTGCTTTGCTGCAAATTAATCCAGCCTGGGATGTCTTGGCTGAGAGTGCTGTTCTGCAGAGGGCTGAGGTAAATTTCAGGGCTAGTGCAGAAGAGCTCCTGTCACACTTTTTTCCTTCAGTGTCCAGAGAAGAACACTGGAGCTGGGGAAAGGTCTGGAGCACAAGTCTGATGAGGAGCAGCTGAGGGGGCTGCGGGGACTCAGCCTGGAGAAAAGGCGGCTCAGGGACAACCTTACAGCTCTCTACAGCTGCCCGACAGGAGGGTGGAGCCGGGTGGAGTTCGGTTTCTTCACCCAGGGAGTGAAGAACAGGCCGAGGCGTGAAGTGACACCAGTGAAGGTTTAAATTGGATATTAGGAAAAATTTCTTAACTGAAACAGTGGTCAGTCATTGAAATAGGCTGCCCAGGGAAATTATGGAATTACAGTCCTTGAAAGTATTCAAAAAAAGTGTGGATGTGGCATTTGGGGACATGGTTTAGTGGTGAACATGTCAGTGTTGGGTTAATGGATGGACGGGATCATCTGAGAGCTTTTTCCAACCTTAACAATGCTATGATTCAGATGAAGCAGGAATAGAAATTACCCTCTCTTACAGACTGTGAGGGCTGAAACGTGGAACATTATCACATGTTCCAAACACTGAGTTTGGGTGGGGTAAACAAGAAGACACTGCATGTTAAGCTGCAAGTGGAAGTGAAGCAACAGGAAAATCAGAGAAGTTTATTCAGAGGTGTAGAAAGCCAAGCAGGGATCATGATCTTAGAAAATACTTGTACTTATAAATCCAGGTATCTGTAATTTTATGTATTTGTTGTAAAATAAATAGATACATCAGTTTGGACTACTTAGGTGGCCCTGTTTATGGCAAATGCCATGTATTAATGGCTTACTCTTTGTGAAAGGAAAATGCACTTTCTTAGCTGCAAGCTATGTTGAATTCCATGTCAGACTTAATTTCTGCTTGTAGTTTTGAAGAATATGTCCTTACCTATCTCTCATTTGTCAGGAGTTGATGGGAAACATCTGCACAACTTGTTCAATCTGTTAACTGTATGTGCTCATCCAAGCTTAATTGACAAGTAAAATGTACAAAATAATACTGGACTATGAGGATGACCTTTGCTAATAAGGCAGTTACACCATATGTGGTGTGAACCAAGCCACTTCTAATGAAATGGTGTTTTGAAATGGCTCTGTGCTATTTAGTCCCGTTACTATCCGTATAGATAAAGAAGGCATATTATCCTGAAATATATTGAATATTTTCTTGAAAATGTTTCATAAAAAGTAATTCAAATAATAGATAATATGGGAAGAATTTTTTGATGTGCACTAATGTTATTTTTAAATGCAGCCTTAATAGCTCACTTAAAGATCTTGGTTAAATATCAGATTTAGCAGAGATGTTTGTTTCCTTTACCAAAATGATAGGTTTAGTATCTTGCAAGGAAATATTTGATAGAAATGCTTTGTGTTGAGTTATCCATTTGTGGATTAAGCATGCCAAGCTGCTGGAAAACACTGTAGTAGTCCAGAGTTCACAACCTTAATCTGATTAGGCTGTTTCTGATGATTAACTTGGACTCATTTATTTATTTATTTTAAATCTGGGAGACCTTAACTTCTCAGGAATCTGTGCATCTCTGCTGAGATCAACCTAATCCTGCTAAAAGAACTCTGAATTACAAAATCTAAACCAACTGTGGAGTTCGCTGCTTAATGTGGCTCAATCAGAAATAATCTTCCATGGGTTGGGAATATAAAGGTCTGGATACTGAACTGAAAAACCTGGCAGTCAGGAGTACTGTTCTTTATTTCTTCAGTTATGTTTTTGGAAAAATATGGACCTGATAGAAAGGACCACATGATACAGGCTGTGCACTAACAATATCCCAATGTTGCGACCCTGTCAGTGGGAATTGGCAGAGAAATTTCTTCATATTTTGCCATCATTACTCAGGCTTTTTCTCAATCAGTCCATGTCTTCTGAGCAGGATAAGTCTCATGGGCAGAGTGCTTCACTTTTTACATGAATGTTTAATGTTTCAGATAACTTTTCACAAATATATTTATTACTCTTGCATTTTAAAGATTTTTTTTTAATGAGTATTAGTATCCATTAGCTAAAATCTGAACTAGTATTTTAAAATACAGCCACGCAAATCACTAAATGTGTTGCTTTCTTATCCTGTCATTGCAGGAAATGCACACATTTATACTAATGGGTTACTTTTTATTATGAACACCAGTATCTCTGGCAGATCTGTTTCCTATTTTCATGTGCTAATGAAAATGTATTCTGTGTTAAGTTTGGGTTGTTTGTTTTGCTATAAAGAGTCATTTGATCATTATTAAACATTCATTGAGCATTTCTCATAACCATTTGACTTGGAAAATGACGATCAGACTAGATTAGCAAGTTGAAATTTGGTAGATAAACACATGGTACTCATTAATTTAAGTCTTTAACGTTCAGTAAATATGATAATGTTGATTACATTCCAAATTCAGCCAAGATATTTATGGTATAAGAATTCAATTTCTCATGTCTTCTTTTATGTTTAAACTCATCAGGGACATAAATTTACCTGGTGTTTTGGTCAATTGATTAATTTGTGATCGATGTGCACCAATATTTGAATGTTACCAAGACAAAGTAATGAATACTTAAATCACTTTTTAACATTTTGCGTGCCGTGCACTTTCACTGAAGTATTCACTTGTCTCTTACTTCCATTCTACTGAATGGATAAAGGAGGATTTTTAATTCCAAACTCACCTAATACAGTTTATCTGAATTACTTCTGAACTGTAATACAGTTTAAGATGATTTAAAGCCAAGTTATTGAAGTAGTTTAGCCTCAAAACATCTGTGGTTGTAAAATGGACCTTCTCAAGCTGCTAATAAGGCTTTTTTTTTTTTCACTGTTTCTCCCAGTGTAATGGTTCTCTTAGTTGTCTTATTTGAACTGCAGAGCAGAAATCACTGGATTACATTGCTAAATCCATGAAGTTTGTGTTTAAACTCATTTATGCCACTGTGTGTTGGTGTAGCTCCCATCAAGTTTTAGAGGAATGCATGTAAATTCTTAGAAGTAATGCAGATTTAGAAGAACGTGTCTTGCCACCCCTGAAAAAAAAAAATCACAAAAGTATTTCTAATTTTAAAAGTCAATGAAGTGATGAGGATTGCAACTCCAGCAGTTTCAGTCTATTTGCTCAGAATTTATGTTGAAACATTTAAGAGGACAATATTGAAGATGACCTTAATTCTGTAACTTTTAAGTTTTTTAATCTTAATGAGCTAATTTTTCCAATAGTAAATTACAAAACTCTTAAGACAGTATTCACATTCCTACAGGGTGATGTCTGGTTATTGCAGCTGCAGTTTGTGTTTTCTCTTTTCTTTAATGTATAAAAATTTCTCTTGTTCCCCACTAAAGTAGAAAATAGTCTATTTGTTCATTTCTTGGTTTTGCTAAAGTACTGGTGTTGCAATATTTTGAACACCTACCAAGTTCCTCGACACTGTATTTAATCAAGAGACTTAGTTAGGATTGTCACGCTAAAGAACAAAAGGCCTTTGCACTTTACAAGATTTTACAAGACTCCTGGTACTTCACTTGACAAAAAAAGTTTCACAAGTGCTACAGGAAAATCGAGCTTCGATATCTGCAGTTTTAGGTGTTAAACAAGAAGGCTTCACAGAGAGTCACGCACATAGATGTGTTGTTGAGGCATGGCTTTTCAAATGTAGGATTTCAGTAAGAAAGAAATGCCTGGGCTATGGAACTGACCTTGGAGATCAATTGAAATAAAGGCGCAGAGGAATAATAAATGTGTTAGGAATTAAAGGCAAAGCAACTTTAAAAAGTTCTAATTAAGCTGGGGGAAATCAAAGTAGAATTACTTCTGTGTCCTTCTGTCAGATAGCACATTGGCCATCGTGGTATTGAATGTAGTAATGCCTGGAAATGGTTCTGGCGAGCCTTACAATTCTTAGTCCAGTTCTGTAAGTGTGCTCATCCTTGAATTTATTTAGAGGAATTGAGTGGTGTAATTGAATTACCAGGCAACAATATCTGTTACATAAAACTTGGTGTAGTGATAGCTTAAATTTTTTGTTGGGTTGGTTTTAGCTTTCTTTTTTTTTTTTAATGTTCCACTAACTGCAGAAATAAAATTGAAACTAATTCTCTTTTCTTTTAGACTACTGATTACATTTTTTTCCTTCCTCCAACTATTCAGCAATTTCCAGTAACAAGTTCACTGTTTGCTTTCTTTTTTTTAAAAATGATGCTTGCTCTGTCATGCTCATTCAATGACCCGTTCCCTAAAATGGGAATGGATCAGCTAATATAGATCAGCTGAAGCCACTGATGATTGTTTCCCCTATCAAGTGCTCCAGCTGGGATGTCACCCTGCAACCAGATTTCTGCTGTTCTCAGAAAAGCCCCCATAGAACAGTGCATGAACCAGAGCCATTTCATTTCTGTCGTGGTTTTCTGGCAGCAGCGTCACCACATGTAATTCAAGGTTGACTGTTGTAAGAATTACGTGTAGGAGCAGGAACAAGAGTTTGATTTTTATTTAACTGTGATTAGGTCTTCAATCCTGATGAAAACAGCTGAAAGTCTGTTTAATAATGAGTTTGGGAATTGTTGGAGCTGAACTGAGGAAAAGGTCTTTTGTTGATTTTGGTATCAGATTTCCTGGTAGTGTTTATAGTTCAGACTACAGATTTGAGTTCCTTGTAATTTTACAAGGATATGATATAAAAATATAAGTAGATTCTATGTGTGTAAGGAATTTCTGTGTTTTTTCTAGGAGTTAAAAATTTGCCTAGTTTAAAACTCTTTCACATGCAGTATTTTTGAAGCCAGAAGATTTACATGTGTTTGTAAAAACCACAAACAAATACCACCACCCGAGAGCTAGGTGCTTAATAAGTGATTGTGTCAGAAATTGTGCTCTGGGAGTATCTGCAGACTTGTCCTTGTGTGAAGAGGATCATGCTGTGCAGCTACAGTGATCTGGCGTGGGGTTGGGGGGTTGTTTTTCATTTGGTTTGCTTGTGGTTTTTTGTTGTGGTAGGTTGGTTAGCTGGGGTTTTTTATTTGTTTTATCTTGAACAATGCACTTTCGTTCCTTAATTTTATAGAGACTGCTGTAGGTGCGCATGAAGCTGTATTTCATTTGGTCTGCTTCAGAGGAATTAGTGCAGACATTTCTCATGTCTTTTTATTGTTACTGGTAATGGAGGTCCTATCCTTACTTCACAGTCAATTCCTAAAAGGTCTTAAACTGGTCTTTGACTGTATACAGAGATTTCTTTAACTACAGAACAAGAAATGACTATTTCATTTTGTTTTGAATGTTTGGCACTTTCCATTTTCAGTGTAATGTAATAGCAGAAAATCAGACATAAGCTTTTAAGAGAAGGATGATCTTCACAAGGTTAATGTATGTTCCCAGCCTGTCTCTGGTGCATGTCTGCAGTTACAACAGAGTGCTGCTAAAATGGTAGCATTTAGGAAGGTATCCTTAGGCTACACAACTTTTCTTCTTAGAGCAGTTACATTAATATGAGTCATCTTTAATAACAGTTGACATAAACCTTGTCACATAACAAATTGCTGAACCTTAGAACTCCTCTGCACCTAAAAGCACTGAAATGCATATTCAGAATTGCCTCCAGATCAGCAGTGATGCCAAATGTTTTTTAGGGGAGCCTATTTAGTTGGCTACTTGAGATATGAGTTATGTGTGTAAGTAATGATTTGCGTGGTTTTCTTTTGTCTCTGAACTTCCTTAATTTTAAAAATAATACTCTGTGAAGCTGTACAGCATAATTTTCTTCAGCAATGATATTTGTCATTTAGCATCATGTTTACAAATCCTCCCCTGCTGACTTGTTCTCTTGTGCAGATCAGCACTGGCTTACTTTATTAATGTCACAGCTGCATTTTTCTGCTTCCCCCAGCATCTTGTGCATATAAACCAAAGCACAGTTGAGATACCTGTGCTGGGAATGTCTCTCTCCTTTCATTACCAACCTGCCCATAAATGAAGACAGACCAGAAATGCAGGTTGCTTCACAGAATGGGGAAGAAATATGGGGACTGTTTCAAGGCATTGTCATTCTGCACAGGGTCACAGTGTGGTACACAGCGAGTGAGTATGGATGGCATATTTCTTCCTGACCTTTTACATGATCATGTCATGGGGCAAAATGCAGCAGCCAATAACCAAATTCAGCTGGCAGTGTCTTTGCAGCTTTGAGTGTTTTCAGGTATTTACAAATGTTGCAAACTAGGATATGAAATGGGAGATGAGAGTTAACATCCCTCCTCAACTGAAAGCAAGTTTTTGGAAAAAATTAAATCACTGGCAGATGTGAAAGGCAGGTGCCCATTTCATAACCTCAGTATGGATGTATTTGATACGGGAGAATATAAAAAAGGATATCCACTGAACCAAACATAATGCAATTCAGGCATAGGTTAAAGAAAGGTCATTTTCTTGCCTTGTTGGCTGGAAAGAGACAGCAGAGCTCTAACATATAATTGTGTTCTGTGACAATAAAAGGAGTCTTTTGGTGCTTTGGGAAAGGAAGGTGACATTTTCCTTGCTCGTGAGAGAAACACAGCTTCACATTAAAAGTACACTACAGTGCTCCCCATGTAAATAGAATTAGTATGGGCAGAATTGTCATCCACAAGGATAATGATTCTGGTTTTTTTAAATGCAGCTAGTAGAGATAGATGTGTGCACATATGTGTATACATATATAAAAGCAACAGACAAGAGTCATATTTCAGTTTCATCCTTCTCTCTCTCCTTGCTGTGATTTCTCAGCTGAAGGAAGGGAGCTGAGCTAAAAGGAGTCATTGTACAAGTGCTAAGGAGACACTGTTCTTGCCAAGTAGGGTGGTCGTAGCGATAGTAATTATTAGATATATAAGAGCTCAAGTAGCTGAGAATTTTGAGTACTTACTTGAAAAACTGAAGTGTAGCATGGTTTAATTTTTCCTATTTTATGTACCCATGGTGTGGTTGTAGTCATGTCGTTCTCACTTGGCAGTCTGTGGGGATCAGAGACATTGATTTCTTTGTGAAGGTTCATGCCTGCCAACACTCAAACAAGAGAGTAGGACCGCTTGGTTTTTACACACCTCTGTTTAATTTCTTGCTTAGTTGGAAGAAGCAGTTGCAGCAGAGTCCCATTTACTTTTGAACTGGAATTGGTTATTGCAGAAATGCCAGTTTCCAAAAAAAGAAATGGCTGCTTCAGTCGCTCTTGAAAAGGATACTGGGGACAGTGCAGCCTGAACTAGGAGAAAGGACGGTATCTGTACGAGAAGCACTTACACTGAAAGACATGGGCAAACAGCTCTACCAACAGTAAAACAAAACATAAAAAATTAGTATTTCAGAGACTGATGGTAAGAACAGGAAGATTATTTCAACTGCAATTTGCCTTATTAGAATTGCTTAAATGTAAAATCTTTGCCTCCCTGTTAGTGTTTTTCTGCAGAAGACACTATTTCCCCATTTTTCTGGGAAAACAGCTCACAAAGATGTAGTCAAGAAGCTATTCATAATGAGAGTGCAAAAACTGTCTGTCATGCTAATAGGCAGAATATGTAAAAATGTGAATAATGCTTAAACAATAGATACTCTTTGCTGTTCTCAAGTCTGAAAAAAAGAAGGCCTGAGCATAAAAGGCAGTAATCTTCCACAAACACACTAGAGGCATGTTTGTATGTTTTCGGTCTGTTACCATTCCCAGATGTAGCTGAGCCTTTGGGAATACAGCTGGGAAATACTCCCATTCTTCAGTGCCAGCACTACCTGCATTTTCTTTGTAGAGTACTAAAAAAAAATGGTATAATCAATTTGCAAAAACTGTGACGTTTTAGATGGACAAATTAAAATAATCTCTTCCAAGAAGGCTTCACAAACTGGTGAAAATGGATGGATGCATAATATACTTCCAGTTTGCACTACAGAAGACTCTTGGTACTTGCAGGAGAAATTTCTAGCAAACAGTCATTACAAAGGATTCTCTATTGAAATGAGAACAAAGGTTCCACTAAAAAGATCTCTGAGGATTCAAATGTACCTTTTCATAGGTGACATGCTGATACAAGCCAGTTCTCGAGGGGTTGCATCAAGGCATAAATCAGCAGTAATTTCAACCCTGCAAGATCATAGCAGTATCATGAACAGAAAGAAAATCAATCTGACACCAGCTCAAATAATAGCGGTTCTGGGAGTCACAGTATATAGTACAAGTCCACTGGGAGGGTCTGCTTGTCAGAACAATGGCACTTGGAGACACTGAATACTTTGACAGACATCAAAGCAAGAAGAAAAGGAACAGAAAGATCACTTCTCAGGAATGATGGTGTCAGTCACACGAATAGCAGCCTGAGTGATGCTTCAGATGAAGGTGAAGCAGATGTTGGTCCTGTGGTCAGGCAGTAGTCAGGTCTTCTTGCAAAAAGTACTTCAAATACTTGAAAAGCTTTTCAAGTTTTAACTTAGTGGGTGATGTCAAAACTGTATAATACTTGATGGTATTTCTTCCCAGAGTTAGAAGAGCAGAAGAAAACTATTTAGGAAAAGACTGAAATGTTCACTTTCTGTGTGCAGTAATTAATGGTGGTTTCAAAAAATTTCTGAGCACTGCTGTGATAACTTAATTGAAAATCTGAATAGTTGCAAGACATTAAACTATAGATCCTATGCCTACTGTAAGTGCACCAACGTTGTGAGCCTCTGCTGGAAATAAAACAAGTTGCTGAATCAGTGCTGCTTCTAGAAATCCTAAAATGTAACAAAAATAAATTACTCCAAAAAGGTCATCAATCTAAATATGAATAAGCCACATGAAATCTGAGAAGTGGACAATACTAAAGAGATGCTAATAATATTTAAGATAATGTGTCCCATTAGCAAACTTCAACTGAGTGTGGGGAGCTGGTTTTGAAACAAAAACATTTCGTTTCAGAGATTTTTAGTAGGTGGGTTTTTTGGTATTGCAAAGGGAAATGAAAATTGCTAAGGCTCCTTGAGATCTGACACAACAACTCCTAATGCTGGGGAGGGGGTGGGGAATCTACCAGGAAACTGACTTTGTTTACTGTGATGTCAATTGATGAAATCTTTTGTCTCATCAAATGTGATGATTATTAGAGTTGTTCGTATGCTTTGATAGTCCATAAATACTCTGGTGAATGTCTAGTTTGCTTAAAGAAGACTTCCATTATTCTAATTAAAAACAGGGAAAGTGAACATGAAGAAAAAATTGTCAGCTGAATGTTTTTAAACACCATTGCCAAGGCATCCTAGTATCAGTGAAAATCTAATACTTGAACTGTAGTTTAGATGTTCCACGGTATCCATGCGTTGTAAATTACTCTCATGTGTTAAGCTTATTGTGATATAAAATTTAAATTGGTGCCTCAAAAAATTAATAGTATCTGCACAGAACATGTAATTTTCAATTTTTATGATCTCTGAACAGCTAAACCCGATTTTAACAATTACTTTTTTTCTAATTAAGCCTTACTGGGTCTTCTTAATTAAGCACACAGTTGGAAAAGAGACATAGCAATAATTATCTCAATTTGATGGCTGTGCCAATTTGCATTATCAAAAAATAACCAAAGCACAATTCAATTTTCTTGTCACATACAAATGATACCACTTGCCAAGTGCCAGTGTATTTTAAAACAGTGCACCATCCAAAGTTACTCCTAGATGAAACAAAGAATCCATTTCTCCTACCTGCATATGCACAAGTGCATGTACACCTCAGTATTGTATTGTATTGTTAGACAAATTAGAGCAGTGCAGATATATATACACACACATACAAATATTTTTATAGTATTTGCCTCTTTAGTTCAGAAGAGCACCAACATTCAACTGTATTTTCATAGAGCTCAACTACTAAGTGGAGTATTCTAATTTTAGGTCTTTACAATGCAAAAATATGCTCTTGTCAACAGAGCAGTAATCACAACAGTGGAGAACAACCTGAGCTTCCACTGGCAAGCATTTTAACACTTCATGTGGATGTGTTTAGTACAAGGAAGTGCCTGGGGTGTTTTGGGAATGTCTGGTACAATGCAAGGAAACTCAGTTGTCCCAGGCATT